>NC_045434.1:193700122-193762418 GCF_002776525.5 Piliocolobus tephrosceles | reverse complement strand
GGCCTCCCAAAGTGCTGGGATTACAGGTGTGAGCCACCATGCCCAGCTGTTATTATCATTAAGTTTAAAGAAAACATGACAGTGGGCCAGGTGTGGTGGCTCATGCCTGTAATCCCAGCACTTTGGGAGGCCGAGGTGGGAGGATCACTTGAGGTCGGGAGTTCAAGATCAGCCTGGCCAACATGGTGATACCGTCTCTACTATAAATACAAAAATTAGCTGGGCATTGTGGCAAGTGCCTATAATTCCAGCTACTCAGGAGGCTGAGGCAGAAGAATCGCTTGAACCCAGGAGGTGGAGGTTTCAGTGAGCCGAGATTACTGTACTCCAGCCTGGGCGACAGAGTCCCCCAAAAAACATCACAGGAGAATGTATAGAGGGTGGATATGGAGGACAGGCCTGGTCACAGATGCACTTCCCAAGTGAGAGCCTCAGTAGCCAAAATAGCAGGGCAATGTCCTGCTCAGACTATACCTCAGTCATGGCTTCTGGGGTGGCAGCTTTAGACATAGGCAAAGCCACCCCATTTCCTGTGGCCTCAAAACATTCAGGATCACAGCTCCCATAACATTCCAGTTCCTAGAGTGTCTTCTGCTCTAAATTCTAAATTCCCTGAGGTCAGGGACTGGGGCTGTCTGGCTCACCAGATAACCTGAGTTTGGCATAGAAGGAACAAAAGAACGAATGAATGAAAGAATAGGAGGAGTTGAGAGAACTCCAGAAGAGAAAAGCCAGAATCAGGAGCTGTCATACCCCATCTTGCCAGGAGGTGGCAGTACAGCAGTATTTTCGGAGATGGCTGCTCACCCTGAGCCTTGCAGTCTGGGCATAGAGTCCAGTTTTGACCGGGGAGGAAGTGGAGTTAGGTGACTTTTTTTTTTTTTTTTTTTTGAGACGGAGTCTCGCTCTGTCGCCCAGGCTGGAGTGCAGTGGCCGGATCTCAGCTCATTGCAAGCTCCGCCTCCCGGGTTTACCCCATTCTCCTGCCTCAGCCTCCCATTAGGTGATTTTTGACAAATTTATTAAGGGCTTGTAAGAGAGGCACAGCTGGGTCAGGGAGACTGCAGCCCCACAGATCCATCAACGCTATATAGGAAGACAAGCGCTACTCTGGCCCTCAGAAGCCCCGAGGAAGGAGGATTAAGTTTGTCTGAGGCATTTGGGGAAAGTTCACAGAGATGACATTTGAACTGGGTCTAAAAATAAGGAGAATTTATCCAGTTGGAGGACATTCTGGGTATAGGTAACAGACTCATGGGAAATTGGGGGAATGATGAATTGCCAAGGATGGCTGGGTTATCCTGAGTTTGGTGGGAGATTAAATAAAAAGTTCTGTTGATACCTTGTTTTTTTTTTTTTTTGAAACAGAGTCTCCCTCTGTCACCCAGGCTGTGCAGTGGCGTGATCTCGGCTCACTGCAGCCTCCGCCTCCCAGATTCAAGTGATTCTGGTGCCTCAGCCTCCCAAGTAGCTGGGATTACAGGCACATGCCACCATGCCTGGCCAATTTTTGTATTTTTAGTAGAGATGGGGTTTCATCATGTTGGCTAGGCTGGTCTCAAACTCCTGACCTCAAGTGATCTGCCTGCCTTGGCCTCCCAAAGTACTGGGATTACAGGCATGAACCACCGAGCCCAGCCTCACATTTTAAATGAAAGGACAACATTCATTCTTCTTCTTTTTTGAGACGAGGTCTGGCTCTGTCACCCAGGTTAAAGTGTAATCGTGTGATCTTAGCTCACTGCAACCTCTGTCTCCCGGGCTCAAGCAATCCTCCCACCTCAGTCTTCCAGGTAGCTGGATTACAGGCGCCCATCACCACCTCCAGCTATTTTTTTGTGTTTTTTGTAGATATGGGGTTTCATCTTGTTGCCCAGGCTGATCTGGGAATTGTGAACTCAGTCATCTGCCCACCTTGGCTTCCCAAAGTACTGGGATTACAGGTGTGAACCACCATGCCTGGTCAATGAAAAGACAATGGTCTTATGAAATTAATACAATGCATACAGAAGGGGCTGAAGAAAGTTATTGGATTGAGGTTTATGTGTCAGGCATATAGGAGAGGCTCAGTACATTTGAGTGAATGAATCATGAATTCTAGGTGGTTTCTTTGCTAAATCATAGGTCTTTGCTGATACTTGAAGAGTGTTTTCAGGCTATGTGTGCTGGCTCGGGCTGTAATCCCAGCAGTTTGGGAGGCCAAGATGGGGGGACTGCTTGAGGCCAGGAGTTTGAGACCAGTGCGGGCAACAAAGTGAGACCCCTGACTGTACAAAAATTTAAGAAATTAGTCTGGGCTGGGCGCAGTGGCTCATGCCTGTAATCCTAGCACTTTGAGAGGCCAAGGCAGGTGGATCACTTGAGGTCAGGAGTTCAAGACCAGCCTGGTCAACATGGTGAAACCCTATCTCTACTAAAAATACGAACATTAGCTGGGCATGGTGGTGGGCACCTGTAATCTCAGCTATTCAGGAGTCTGAGGTAGGAGAATCGCGTGAACCTGGGAAGAAGAAGTTGCAGTGAGCCAAGGTCATGCCACTGCACTCCAGCCTGGTGACAGAGCAAGACTCCATCTCAAAAAAAGAAAAAAGTTAGTCTGGAGTGGTAGTGCTTGCCCGTAGTCCCAGCTGCTCAGGAGGCTGAGGTGAGAGGATCACTTTAACCAATGAGGTAGAGGCTGTAGTGAGCTGTGATCACACCCCTGCACTCATGCCTGTATGATAGAGCAAGACCCTGTCTCAAAACAAACAAAAACAGCGTGTTTTCAGCTGGCAAGGTGGCTCATGCCTATAATCCCAGCACTTAGGGAAGTGGAGACAGGAGGCAAGAGGATTGCTTGAGGCCAAGAGTTTAAGGCTACAATGAGCTGTGATTGTGCCACTGCACTTATCTGGAGCAAGACCCTGTATCACACACATACACACCCACACACACAAATGTGTAATCCAGGATTCTTCCCCCTGTGTAAGAAACTCTTCACAGACAGCTTTTCTTTACCCCAAAGACAAGAAATCCTGACCCCGAAAAGGGAAGGATTGCAATAACCAGTAAGATCCCTGGCATCCAGAGCCTTATTAGAGGATTCTCAAGTCCTGCCCCCAGAACACAGTCTTCTTTCCCAGGGCTGAGACAATAATAATCATTGCTTTGGCCGGATGTGGTGGCTCACACCTGTAATCCCAGCACTTTGGGAGGCCTAGGTGGGCAGATCACTTGAGGCCAGGAGTTCAAGACCAGCCTGACCAACATGGTGAAACCCCGTCTCTACTAAAGATACAAGAAAATCAGCAAGGCATGGTAGCTCACACCTGTAATTCCAGCTACTCGAGAGGCTGAGGCAGGAGAATTGCTTGAACCCGGGAGGCGGAGGTTGCAGTGAGCCAAGATCATACCATTGCACTCCAGCCTGGGTGACAGAGCGAGACTCCGTCTCAAAAAAAAAAAAAATCATTGCTTATATTTTTATATTTATTTATTTTTTTGAGACAGAGTCTCGCTCTGTTGCTGGAGCAACAGACCTTTAATGGCTACAGAGGAGAGAAACAGGACCTGGTAAATGAAACTAAGAAGAGGAGAGAGGCAGGTGGCAGATTGAAGAGTACTGGGTCAGATGAGGAGGAAGGAGAATGTTTCAAGAAAGAAGCACCCTCTGAATTAAGTTCTCTGTGGCTGGAGAACAGTGGCACAATCTCCGCTCACTGCAACCTTTGCCTCCCAGGTTCAAGCGATTCTCCTGCCTCAGCCTCTTGAGTAGCTGGGATTACAGACGTGTGCCACCACATCTGGCTAATTTCTGTATTTTTAGTAGAGATGGAGTTTCAACGTGTTAGTCAGGCTGGTCTTGAGCTCCCGACCTCAGGTGATCTGCTCGCCTCGACCTCCCAAAGTGCTGAGATTACAAGTGTGAGCCACCGTACCCGGCCCTGCTTATATTTTTGTACCAACTAGTGTCACCCATCATTTCCACGTGAAGTCCACTGGAAACATTTCAATCCTCATTTTTAGTTAATTCAGAGGGTGCTTCTTTCTTGAAACATTCTCCTTCCTCCTCGTCTGACCCAGTACTCTTCAATCTGCCACCTGCCTCTCTCCTCTTCTTAGTTTCATTTACCAGGTCCTGTTCCTCTCCTCTGTAGCCATTAAAGGTCCAGTTCCGGGCCCTGGCATCCTCTGGCTCTAACCTGTCTTCCTGAGTGGCCTCATTCTTCCCTGTGGTTGCAATTACCATCTGGGTGTCATCAATACTCGGAGCTCTCTCCATAGCCTTCTATCTGGGCTCCAGTTCACGTATCCAACAACATTCGTGACTTTTTTTAACTTGGATGTTTCTTAAGATATTTTCATCTCAAGTATACAAAAACTCTCATCTTCCCTAGAGAACCTGCTCCTCTCCAGGGTCCCTGTCGTGGTGGATGACTGCATCATCCAGCTTGCTGTTTAAGCCAGAGGCCTGTGTGAGTCACTCTTGACTCAAGTCCTGAGCATCCCATCCCCTCAGTGCCTCCTGAATCTAAGACTCCGTTCCCACCACTTCCCTCATCTCGAGCCACCTCTTCTGTAGGCCATTCTCTCTTCAGTAGCCAAAGTGCCTCCTTAAAAATGCAAATAGGGGGCCAGGCACGGTGGCTCACGCCTGTAATCCCAGCACTTTGGGAGGCCGAGGTGGGCGGATCACGAGGTTAGGAGATCGAGACCATCCTGGCTAACACACAGTGAAACCCCATCTCTACTAAAAATACAAAAAAAAAAAAAAAAATTAGCCTGTAGTCCCAGCTACTCGGGAGGCTGAGGCAGGAGAATGGCGTGAACCCGGGAGGTGGAGCTTGCAGTTAGCCGAGATTGTGCCACTGTACTCCAGCCTGGGGGCAGAGCGAGACTCCAGTCTCAAACAAACAAACAAAAAAATGCAAATAGGGGCTGGGCACGGTGGCTCACGCCTGTAATCCCAGCACTTTGGGAGGCCTATTGCATGGGCGGTGGCTCATGCCTGTAATCCCAGCATTTTGGGAGGTTGAGGCGAGCAGATCACCTGAGGTCGGGAGGTTAAGACCAGCCTGACCAACATGGAGGGACCCTGTCTCTACTAAAAATACAAAATTAGCTGGGCATGGAGGCACGCACTTATAATCACAGCTACTGGGGAGGCTGAGGCAGGAGAATCGCTTGAACCCGGCAGGCGGAGGTTACAGTGAGTCGTGATCATGACATTGCACTCCAGCCTGGGCAACAAGAACGAAACTCCATCTCAAAACAAAAACAAACAAACGATCAGCAGTTCTGATCCGCATTGGTGAATTCATAAGGGAACTATTCATCAAGCATCTGATTTGTGGAGGATCCTGCAGAGGTTGCCATCCAATGGGATGTTGGCTCCCAAGTCTAATAGAGAGAAGACACGTACATAAGCAAGGAAACTTTCACATGCAAAACGTAAAGGGCCTAAGAAAGATTTCATTTTTCAAAAAAGCCATGGCTGGGTGTGGTGGCTCATGCCTGTAATCCCAGCACTTTGGGAGGCTGAGGCAGGTGGATCATCTGAGGTCAGGAGTTTAAGACCAGACTGGCCAACATGGTGAAATTCTGTCTCTACAAAAATGCAAAAATTAACTGGGCGTGGTGGTGGGCCCTGTAATCCCAGCTACTCGGAAGCCTGAGGTGGGAGAATCACTTGAACTCAGGATGCAGAGGTTGCAGTGAGCCGAGATAGCACCACTGCACTCCAGCCTGGGCTACAGAGTGAGACTCTGTCTCAAAAAAAAAAAAAAAAAAGAAAGCCAGGAACTCAAAAATCTGTTTGTTTGCTTGAGACAGGGTCTTGCTCTGTTGCCCAGGCTGGAATACAGTGGTGTGATCATAGCCTACTGCAGCCTCAACCTTCCAGGCTCAAGTAATCCTCCCATCTTAACCTCCCAAGTAGCGGGGACTACAGGTGCATGCCACCACACCTGGGTAAGTTTTAATTTTTTGCAGAAATGGGATCTCGCTGTGTTACCCAGGCTGGTCTTGAACTCCTGGACTCAAGTGATCCTCCCTCTTTGGCCTCCCAAATAATGTACATATAGTAAAGTACACAAACCTTAAGTGTACCATTGGATGAATTTTTCCATATTTTGCACACACCCAAATGCTACTACCCAAATCAAGACAAAGAACATTTCCAACACCCCCGACAGTTCCCTCATGCCTCCTCCTAGTCCATATCCTGGAAGAAACCTCTCTTCTGACCTCTGTCACCATAGATTGTTTTGCCGGTGCTAGAACTTCATAAACATGGAGTCATATAGTATATACTCTTTTGCTTCTACCCTTTTTGATTCAACATGTTTTTGAGGTTGGGTATGGTGGCTTACACCTGTAATCTCAACACTTTGGGAGGCTGGGGCGGGGCGGGAGGATTGCTTGAGCCCAGGAGTTCACGACCAGCCTGGGCAACACAGTGACACTCCATCTGTACAAACAATAAAAAATTAGCTGGGAGTGGTGATGCATGCCTGTGGTCCCAGCTACTTGGGAGGGACCCAGGAGTTGTTGGAGGCTGTAGTGAGCTTTGAGAGCACCACTGCACTCCAGCCTGGGTGACAAAGTGAGACCTTGTCTCAAAAAAAAAGAGGCCATGTTGCCGGAAGAAACTGCAGGGGGGTGGGAAATGGCCACTTTCTCTCCCTTGGTGGCTCAGTAACAGAGGATCTAAACAAAGCACTTAAACTTCCGTTAATGGAGTCAGGAATCATCAGTAAGTGGTTTTGGAGATTATTTGCTATCTGTTTACAATGCAAAAAAAAAAAAAAAAAAGTTTGGGCTTATATAATTGCAAAAGTCATAGTTAGGGAGGTAATTATCAAGTGTAACATGAGTGTTCTATTTTTGGGCCTCAGTGCTAGCTCTTCTGGCCCTTCATTCCCTTTGGCTAATGTGATTCCGAGTTGTTTTTGCTGGTTCTCTTCTGTTGGAGGTGGCTGGATGATGGGAGGCGATGGTTGCGGGAAATACAGAGTGGAATATGATAAATCGCATTTCTGCTGGGTTTTACCGTTCACAAAGCACCTGTGTAGACAGCATCTCACTTGATAGCAATCCAGGAGGGAGGCAGAGCTACCAGTCACAGTTATTGATTGCAAACAACAGAAAGCAATTCTGGGTAGCTTAAGGAGAGAAGGCATGCATTGGGAAGTTATCAAACCACTCACTGAGTCAAAGGGAAAACTGGACAATGAGGGTTAGAAAGCAGGCAGGAATCAAAGAAGGCTTGTGTAAGCCCATGTATTTTATAGTGTCTTTGTTCTGCAGCTTAACTATGTTGTGGTTAAGTTTGGAAATGATCAAGACAGATTTTTTTTTTTTTTTTTTTTTGAGACACAGTTTCACTCTGCCATCTAGGCTGGAGTGCAGTGGCACGATCTCAGCTCACTGCAACCTCTGCCTCCCAGGTTCCAACCTCTCGAGTAGCTGGGACTACAGGCATGCCCGACCACACATGGCTAATGTTTGTATTTTTAGTAGAGACAGGGTTTCACCATGTTGGCCAGGCTGATTTTGAACTCCTGACCTCAAGTGATCCGTCCGCCTCGGCCTCCCAAAGTGCTGGGATTACAGGCATGAGCCTCCATTCTGGGCCTCAAGACAGATTTTAAAAATCTTCCTTAAAGGAAGAGATAGCATAGACCTTGATGACGGAAAGTAATTTGACTAACAGAGAAAGGAGATTTCAGGAGAGAATCATTGGGTGAGTGAAGGCAGAAAGGTCAGAAAGAATGGTAAGAGTACAGCTGGGGTTCACAATTTGTGCAAAGGAGCCGGGGGAGAGACAGCTGGGGAGGTAGGTTGAGGCTACATCATGCAGAGCGTGCTTCTGGGATGAATTTATACTTAAACCCGTGGCAGTAAGGACCCACTGGAGGTTTATGAGTAAGAGAATGAGATTTGCTAGTCACACTTTAGGAATAATAACCTGGTACCTATGAGAGGCGGGAGAAGCCTGGACCGAGGCCACCTGACATAGGGAACAACAGTGTCAGCCATTCCAGAAAGACTGAGGGGAATGGAAACCAAGAAAGTGCTTTGGGGCCTGGGTCCTTGGCAGCCACAGAGGAGGCAGTATCAGGAGTGTGCTGGGGCTGAGGTCAGTTTGAGAAGCGTTAGGGACTGACTGGGCGACGAGGAAGTGGAGTTTCGGACAGATGAGGACAAAGATGTCAAGTGCGAGCTCCCCACCTGCCACTGCCCTCAGCTATTTCTGGGCTTCCCACTTCCCGCCATGGCTACCCCCTGCCCAGAGCTGAGCTGCCCCTCTGGAGCCCTCTCCTTTAGCCTGGCTTCCAAGCTGCACATGGACTCCTAGCATCTGAAGAGACTTTAGATGAGAACGTGGAGGCTTGGGGCAAGGAAGGGAAGGAACTTGCTGAGGACACGCAACCAGGGGGAGACGGTGCCAGTAACGAACCTCTGTCTCCTTTGCCCTATCAGGGCTCTTCTTTCCAACCCTGGTGTACACATGTCATATATATGATACATAAATAAATATTATTAGTATAAATGAATAATTAATAATTATGTGCACATACATAGTTTATATAATTGATATAAATAAATAAGACAAATATTTATTTATTTATCTTGAGACAGGGTCTCGCTCTGTCACCCAGGCTGGAGTGCAGTGTTGCAGTCTCGGCTCACTGCAACCTCTACCTCCCGGGCTCAAGTGATTCTCCCACTTCAGCCTCCCAAGCAGCTGGGACTACAGGCGATGCTATCACGCCTGGCTAAATTTTGTATTTTTTGTAGAGATGGGGTTTTGCCATGTTACCCCAGGCTGGTCTGGAACTCCTGAGCTCAAGCGATCTACCTGTCTCCACCACCCAAAGTGCTGGGATTACAGGTGTAAGCCACCGTGCCAGCCTAGGGTGTAGTATTTATATGAGAGTCTCCTTTCTATCTCCCTGCCCTGTATGGCCAGAACCTGGACCCGGGCTAGTTCCTTGCCATTCTCCTAATGCATCTCCCCACCCTGGGACTCTTCCCTTGCTCTTCTCACCCTCACATCAGATGAATCTCAGTAAAGTGCAGCTCTGATCATGGTCAAGAACCTTCAGTGGCTCCCCGTGGGTTAGAAAGATGCACATAGTTGCCAGGCACGGTGGTTCATGCCTGTAATCCCAGCACTTTGGGAGGCTGAGGTGGGCGGATCACTGGAGGTCAGGAGTTCAAGACCAGCCTGGTCAACATGGCAAAACCCCGTCTCTACTAAGAATACAAAAATTAGCTGGGTGTAGTGGCGGGCACCTATAATCCCAGCTACTTGGGAGGCTGAGACAGAAGAATCACTTGAACCCAGGAGGTGGAGGTTGCAATGAGCTGAGATTGCACCACTGTACTCTAGCCTGGGAAGCAGAGTGAGACTCTGTCTCAAAAAAAAAAAAAACAGAAAAAAAAAAGAAAGAAAGAAAGATGCACATAGTCAACCAAGTAGCATTTCAGGCCTCTGCAGTAGGGCCTCAATACCAATTTTGCAATCTCACCGCCAGTCACTCCCAGCTGGGCAGTCATCAGGCAAGCAGAAGCCATAACTTGGGGGCGCCAAGGAGAAGTGCATGCCACCTCCTGGGTACTTGTAGCCACCTGCCTGGCAAAATGATTTCCCACCCACCCCTGCCATTCATATTCTCCTTAGACTTAATTTCCCCTTCTTATTCATAATGTAGCTGGGATAGGGAAAAATCCTATCTATTTAATTTATTTATTTACTTTCTTTTTTTTTTTCTTTTTGAGAAGGAGTCTCGCTCTGTTGCCCAGGCTGGAGTGCAGTGGCCGGATCTCAGCTCACTGCAAGCTCCGCCTCCTGGGTTCAGGCCATTCTCCTGCCTCACCCTCCCGAGTAGCTGGGACTACAGGCCACCGTCACCTCGCCCAGCTAGTTTTTGTATTTTTTTAGTAGAGATGGGGTTTCACCGAGTTAGCCAGGATGGTCTCGATCTCCTGACCTTGTGATCTGCCCGTCTCGGCCTCCCAAAGTGCTGGGATTACAGGCTTGAGCCACCACGCCCGGCCTATTTATTTACTTTCAGAGTCTCTATCACCCAGGCTGGAGTATAGTGGTATGATCTTGGCTCACTGCAACCTCCACCTCCTAGGTTCAAGTAATTCTCCTGCCTCAGCCTCCTGAGTAGCTGGGATTACAGGCACCCGCCACCACACCCAGCTAAGTTTTTGCATTTTTAGTAGAGACGGGGTTTCACCATGTTGGCCAGGCTGGTCCCGAACTCCTGACCTCAAGTGATCTGCCTGCCTCAGCCTCCCAAAGTGTTGGGATTACAGGCATGATCCACTGCGTCTGGCAGAAGTCTTATTTTAAAAAGCTGCCTGCAGTGGTAGATTTTGTTATGTATATTCAACTAAAATTTTTTTAAAAAGCTGCCTGGCAGCATTGCATTTTCTATATGCAGCCAGATTTCATCCTGGTGGAAAACTGCCCATTTTGGACAACATACCTACTTGGCCAGGTTATGCAATGCAAGTCCCAGAATTAATGTGGTGGGAGAAATTGAGGCCAAAAGAGCTAAACTGTTTTGTACAGTGAGGCAAAGGGCATCTTTCTGGGTGGAAAGGTTGTTTGGTTATTAGTAGTTTTTGTTGTTTGTTTGTCTTTGTTTGCAGATGTTGTTCTGGTTTTTTTTCTCTGGAAGATCCAGGAAATGGAGTGGGGGCAGTTTGAGCTTATCAAAGAAAGGACAGGAACAGAAGAGCTTGATGTGAGCAGGGAGCCCTCCGCTGACACGAGGGTGGGAGGCTGGGGGGACAGCAGGGGCTCCGACGAGGGGTTTTTGGATACCAACATTTGAGTTTTCCTGTAAGACGTCAAGCTTCAGCGAGGCTTGTTAGCTGGCACCCCTGGAACTGGCCTGTGGCTCGCACTGCCTTGGGGAATGAGGTGAAGAATAGCAGCCCCCTCTCTGGGCGAAGGTGACCAGGTGACTGTGACCGAGAGCCTTGTAGCAGCCTGAAACCTGATTGAGGCCTGGTGAGGAGTTGGGAGGGAGAAAGGTGGGAGCGGATACTGCCTTGTTAACTTTCCCGGACTTAAGAGCAACCAGACGCAGCTCTGGGTCTGGCAGGCAAATGGCCAGGAGTGAGTTCTCTGGAGAGAAAGACGGGACACTTGGGGCTTCTCTCACTCTTGCTATGGAAAGAGAGAAGGGTGGGAGGAGAGAGAGAGAGAAAGTAGGAGGGAGAGAGAGAAACTGGGCGGGAGAGAGAGAGATGGGCAACTCTTGCAAGTCTCCCTTGGCGCTGTCTTCATTTTCATGGCAACTTAGTGTGAAATGAATCATGTTTCCAAATGCAGTGGACGAACGAGGCCTGCTTCTCTCCTTTCTCTCTCCCATCCCCTCTTAGTGAGGCGGGACCTGCCATCTCGGCCACTTCCGCCAGATTGATGGCAAGGATTTATTTATGTAGGTTGCAAAATGAGAATAACTTTGCTGGATTTTTTCCCCTGCTTATTGTAAAAGATTTAGACAGATGCATAAAGATATTTTAAAGAGTAAACAAAATCACATGTTGTTCCCTCATCCAGAAATAGCCCCTGATGGTGTTTTGGTGTCAAGCTTTCTCCACTTTGTTTTCTTTTTTTTTTTTTTTTGAGACGGAATCTCGCTGTCACCCAGGCTGGAGTACAGTGGCCAGATCTCAGCTCACTGCAAGCTCCGCCTCCCGGGTTCACGCCATTCTCCTGCCTCAGCCTCCCGAGTAGCTGGGACTACAGGTGCCGGCCACCACGCCCGGGTAGTTTTTGTATTTTTTAGTAGAGATGGGGTTTCACCGTGTTAGCCAGGATGGTCTCGATCTCCTGACCTCGTGATCCACCCGTCTCGGCCTCCCAAAGTGCTGGGATTACAGGCTTGAGCCACCGCGCCTGGCCCACTTTGTTTTCTTATGCATTCATATGTCAGTCATACGTCCTTGCATCCCCCACCCTAGATCCTGTTGCTTCCAATGTGATCTCTCTTACCCACTTGTCTCTGAGAGCTAATGTCTTTGGGTTCGGGTTTATACTTCCCACCTCCAGTGGTTTATCAAAGTGTTATCTTAAAGAGAGACAGTTTCCTCTCTAAGGAACCTGCTGCCATCTGTTAAGACAGCAATTCTTCCCAACCTGTCAGACACATCCATCTATTTTTTTTTAAACATGAATGGGCTAATTCTACATATTCTCTATGACAAACAAAGTGATATTCTTTGCTCTATTTTACAAAAGAGGAAACTGACCTCAAAGTCTTGGCCTTTGCCTGAAAGCCGCCCTGCCTAACCCTTCACCTGGACCAGCCTTGAGGTCAGTACAAGTTGTGCCCTTCAGCGCACTTGCAAACATCTCTAATTAGTCTGTTTTATGATGTGTTTCTTATTTATTGCTCCTTCCCTGAACCGGAATGTGAACTCAGCAAGGCCACAGACCTGTTTGTTGTGTGCACTGCTCTGTCTTCAGAATTAAGCACACAGTAGGCCCTATGAGTCAGGGTTCTCCAGAGAAACAGAACCCAAAAGATGTGTGCATATAGAAAGATTTATTTTAGGCCATTGGCTTACATGATTATGAAGGCTGGCAAGTCTGAAATCTGTAGGGTGGACCAACAGGCTGGAGGCCCAGGGAAAAGTCAGTGTGTTAGTTCAGGTTTGAAGGTGGAATTCCTTCTTGCTCAGGGAAAATCAATAATTTGCGCTATTCAGGCCTTCAATGGATTGGATGAGTCCCACCCACATTATGGGAGGTAATCTGCATTACTCAGAGTCCACTGATTTAAACATTAATCTCAGCTGGGTATGGTGGCTCATGCCTGTAGTACCAGCTACTTGGGAGGCTGAGGTGAGATGATTGCTTGAGGCCAGTAGTTTAAGACGAGCCTGCGCAACATAGTGAGGCTCTGTCCCTACAAAAAAAAATTAAAAATTAGACAGGTGTGATGGTACACACCTGTAATCCCAGCTACTCAGGAGGCTAAGGTGGTAGGATCGCTTGAGCTCAGGAGTTTGAGGCTACAGTGAGCCATGATCACGCCACTGCACTCCAGCCTGGGTGACAAAGCGAGACCCTATCTCTAAAAGAATAATGATAAACTGCTGCTATTTATTTTGTACATATTTTATGTGCTAGGTAAGGAAAAGAAAATCCCGGAGGATCAGAGTGGGTAAAGGATTTGCCAGAGATTCCCACCTTTACATATCACAGAACTGACCATAGAGCCTAATTTTCAGGCTGCAAACCTGCACTCTCTCCCATCACAGGGGAAGAATGCGGGCTCCTCCTCCCCTCTCCAGATGCCCTAGGATCTCATTCCTCTGGGCTGTCCCTAGCTCTGTCTTGACCCCTCGGGAAGGGCAGACATTGAGTCAACTGGTTTGCCAGTCTGGCCAAGTCAGGCGAATTTGCTTCCCTGCAGCGGCTGTGGTTACCATGGCACCTTCCCTGGGCTCCTTTCAGTGTAAACCTGGAGGCGAACTGTTTTGAAGCAAAACAGGGAAAACAGAAAAATTCTCCCACTGTTTTTTTTTGAGACGGAGTCTCGCTCTGCCGCCCAGGCTGGAGTGCAGTGGCCGGATCTCAGCTCACTGCAAGCTCCGCCTCCTGGGTTCACGCCATTCTCCTGCCTCAGCCTCCCGAGTAGTTGGGACTACAGGCGCCTGCCACCTCGCCCAGCTAGTTTTTTGTATTTTTTAGTAGAGACGGGGTTTCACCGGGTTAGCCAGGATGGTCTCGATCTCCTGACCTCGTGATCCGCCCGTCTCGGCCTCCCAAAGTGCTGGGATTACAGGCTTGAGCCACCGCGCCCGGCCAAAATTCTCCCACTGTTACGGGCAACTAGCAAACAGCCAGCCTCTCCTTCAAATTCCTTTCAGTGCCTCACAGGTGGACCTTAGGGCCATGAGTCCAATGCTTCCATTTCACAGGTGGAGAAACTGAGGTCCTGGGTGCTTAGCATTTCACAAAGAGGTTTTGTGCCTTGGCCAGGAGGGTATCTGGCGTCACAGCCTGAACTGCTCTGAGCTTTGGATTCCCCTCTGTTACCTGAGAATCCTAATACCCGCACCCTGAAAGTGGTATTTGAAAGATTAAGTGAAATCATATACGTATAGTGCTTCACAAAGTGCCAGGCATGGAAGGACATGCAGTTGTTCAAGGTCGTGTCCAGTATGGGGGAAACGGTCATAGGATTGAGGAGAGGTGGATTCTGGTGTTGACTCTGCTACTCACTTGCTGAGTGGCTTGTGCAAGTTCCTTCCTCACTCTGAATGTCAGCATCCTTTTCTGTAAACCGAAGGAGGGTGGGACTAGGTGATGCCTAAATTTTATTTATTAATTTTTTTTTCTGAGATGGAGTCTCACTCTGTCACTTAAGCTGGAGTGCTGTGACACAATTTTGGCTCACTGCAACCTCCAGCTCCCAGGTTCAAGCGATTCTCCTGCCTCAGCCTTCCAAGTAGCTGGGACTACAGGTGTGTGCCACCATGCCTGGCTAGTTTATTATTATTATTATTATTATTTTTATTTTTAGTGGAGACAGGGTTTCACCATGTTGACCAGGCTGGTCTCGAACTCCTGACCTCAAGCGATCCACTTGCCTCGGCCTCCCAAAGTGCTGGGATTACAGGCATGAGTTACCGAATCTGCCAATGCCTAAATTTTCTTTTTGGTTCTACAGATCTATGTTTCTGGTGATAAAAGACTAATCGCAGGGCTCCTAAAGCTGTTTGTTCCACCACACCACCCTGACTCACTGCCGGATTGGTTCAGGGGTCCAACCGGGAGGCCAGTGCCCTGAGCCTGAGGGCCCTTTGCAGGGGGAGGCAGAGATGCCGGAGTACTGGCACTCAGTCTGGCTCCTTGGTGACTGCCTCTGGTTCAGGGCCCTGCCCATGCTTTGTGGAGAGAGGCTGGGGGAGACTAGATGGGAGGGGGAGTGAGGAAGAATACTTCGGATCTGACAAGGTTAACTGAAAGCAATTTTCAATACCTTTAGCATCAGAGTATGCAAATGAGGCCTGGGCTGATTCGATGCTCCAGACAGTAATTGCTGAGGCTAGAGGAGGAGGAGTGAGGGGAGCTGGTGGGTCTTAGGATTCCAGCGGAGGGAATGGAAGTTCCAACCTGGTGGGGAAGGGTTAGGATAGGGCAGGAAGCTGAAGGGGGCAAGCAGAGAAGAAAAACCAAAGAAAGGGAAAGGAAGAACCGATTTTTGCCTGAGGAAGATGACTGCTTGGTAGAAAACCCAGGAGCCAGGTCGAGTTTTTCAAAGAATGTTTACTTCTACCATCATGGTGTTTGCTCACTGCCCTCAGGAGGTGAGCAGGGGAGGCACTACAGGCCATCTCAGAGGAGAAGTCTGAAGGCCCTTCACCCCGCTGGGTCACACTTGATGGCCAGGGGATCAAGGGGGATCAAGGGATGTGGGGGCCCCATGCCTTCTGCCTGTGACACTGTGGCCTCTATTCATGAGGCTCTAGCTGGCACTGGGCTGGGGACTGTGAGCCTGTCCCATGGTCCTCCCAGCCACTGTGCCATCCCTGCTGCTGCCCATCCTTCAAGTCCCTTCTAATCCCTCCCCTCATCAACCTCCACTTGCGAACAAACAAGCAAACAAATCCTGCAATTTGACACATGGGAATGAACTGCAGGCAGGATTCAGCGCACCGTGCAGTCCATGAGCTCAACACTGGCTAAATCCCAGGGATAGATTGGTCTAAAACCGAGATCACTTTGCCCCACAAGATCAAGAAAGGAGGGCTGATCTAAACATGATTATTGTTCTTGATATTAGACATGGTTGTTGTTAGTATGGCTAAGACAAGAACAGATTGAATGTTTCCTGTGTGCCAGGCTCTATACTTGATTACCTTATCTCTTTCATAATCCTATAAAATATATATGATGATGACAGTGCCCAGGCTGGAGTGCAATGGTGCTATCATAGCTCACTGCAACCTCAAACTCATGGCCTCAAGCTATTCTCTGGTGTAAGTGGGACTACACGTGCATACTACCATGCCTGGCTATTTTTTTTTTTTTTTTTTTTTTTGTAGAGACAGGGTCTTGATATGTTAGCAAGGCTGGTCTCAAACTCTTGGCTTCAAGCAGTTCTCCTGCCTCCGCTTCCCAAAGTGCTGGGATTACAGGCGTGAGTGATATTATTATTGCTTCCTAACAGATGATGAAACGGAGGCTTGGAAAAGTGGATTTTTTCATTTTTATGGAATAAAAATGGATAAGTGACTTATCCAAAGTCACTTCTCTTGCATGTGGCCCACCCAGTGTTTACATTGAGAGTCTGCATGTTTAATCACAGACTTTCGCCTCCCGGGCTCCAAAGGAAGATGTATTCATGCCAATACACCAGGCCCACTTATTCCTGTGACATTCTTCTTGGGATGTTAGTGCAAGACACATTCTTCCTGGGATGTTAGTGCAAGACACATTCTTCCTGGGATGTTAGTGCAAGAAGAATGCACTAGTGTTCTTCTTGCACTAGAGGAGTGCAGTGGCGTGATCTTGGCTCACTGCAACCTCTGCCTCCCATGTTCAAGTGATTATCCTGCCTCAGCCTCCCGAGTAGCTGGGACTACAGGTGCGCACCACCACACCCAGCGAATTTTTGTATTTTTTTTTGTCTGAGATGGAGTCTTGCTCAGTTGCCCAGGCTGGAGTACAGTGGTGCGATCTCGGCTCACTGTAAGCTCCGCCTCCTGGGTTTACGCCATTCTCCTGCCTCAGCCTCCTGAGTAGCTGGGACTACAGGTGCCCGTCACCACGCCTGGCTAATTTTTTAAATATTTTTAGTAGAGATGGGGTTTCACCATGTTAGCCAGGATGGTCTCGATCTCCTGACCTCGTGATCCACCTGCTTCGGCCTCCCAAAGTGCTGGGATTACAGGTGTGAGCCACCGCACCCGGTCAAATTTTTGTATTTTTAGTAGAGACGGGGTTTCACCATGTTGGTCAGGTTGGTCTTGAACTCCTGACCTCAGGTGATCCACCTGTCTCAGCCTCCCAAAGTGCTGGGATTTCAGGTGTGAGCCACTGCACCCGGCCTAAATAAAAGGTCTTGAAGCAGGCAGTCCAGAGGTGGTATACCTGGAGTTCAACAACATCACCAAAGAGCCAGGCTTATTCTGTCTTTCTATTCTCACAATGTCACCGTATTGGCTTTTCACCCTCATGCATACTGCTTCATGATTGTAGGGTGGCTGCTACAGCTCCAGGCATCATATCAACCTTCCAAGGGGGAGGGGCAAACAATTTTCTCCTGATGGAGCTTTGATTTTTATCCTGGAAAAAAAGTCTGTTGGTAGATTTCTCTTTATGCCTAATTGGCCACATATCCACTCCTAGACCAGTCAGTGCTGTAGAAAGCATATATTATGATGGCTCCTACTTAACACATCACTCCAAAATCTAGTGGCTGGAAACAACCCCCATTTATTGTTGCTATAAGTCTATGGGTAGCTGGGTGGTCCTGGCTGATTTTGGCTGGGCTTCCTCGTGTGTCTGTGGCCAGCTGTTAGGTTGGCTGGGGGTTGGCTAGTCTAGGATGGCCGTACTTACTCAAGTGTTTGGTGTTGGCTGGCTCTAACTGGAGTGCTAACCGAGGCTTCCTCAGACTCTAACTGGGGTGCCAGGTTGACTGGGTTCATCCTCCAGCAGGCTAACCCAGGCTTGTTCCCATGGCAGCAGTAGGGTTCTGAGACCGGGAGGAAGAATGCAAGGCCTCCTGGGGCGCTGGCTCTGAACTGGCACTCCCATTTCCATCCCATTCTTTTGGACAAAGCAAGTCATAGGCTGGTGCGGGTCCAGGGGCTGGGAAAATAGACTCAACCACTTGTATGGGAGGGGCTGCAAAGTCACATTGCAAAGGGCATAGAGAGGAATGAAGAATTGTGATCACTTTGCAATTTACCACAGGTTACTATGATGTATTTAGACCAATTCATTCCTTGAGGCAGAGAAGGGGCTCCCTTTCCCCAAATCAAAGGAAAACCCTTATCCCCTGATGGGGTGGGGGGATACAGTTGCAGGGAATGAGGAGGGAACAGTGCTGTTGGGCAGACAGCTAAGTGTCTGGACAGGGCGCCAATCCCAGATACAAGGAAATGGAGGGAGATTTTGCACGTTCAGTTCCTCCAAGTCACCATCTTTCTTCTGAAAAGCATAATTTCCATCTGTCTTGTTGATGCCTATTCTAGGCCTCATGATGATTCCTCTAACAGGTGTAGGCATTTCCTCCATGACACTCAGACCCAAAAACAAACTTTAAAAAAATCAAATGAACTCTGTCTCTGCCCCATCCTCCAGGGTGGTGGGAAAATCCATCCTCAGTCACTGGGGAGGAGGGGGCCAGTCCTTCTGCTCCCTTGTTTTCGCGGTCCAGGAAACATGGGGCAGAGACCTCTGTCATTTGTTTCATCAAAATAATCTCTGAAGGGCTTTTGTTCAAGCCTCAGGGTCCATTCAAAAGAGGGGAGACAGTCTGTGTTGCCTTGACCTTGAACTTGCTGCAGAACTTCTCTCAGGCTCTTCCCACCCACCAACGTCTTCACTCAAAGAACTCCTCTATCTCCCCTTCTCACAGAATCTAGTTCTCTGTCCTGCCTGGGACCACCCTCCCTGTATTAGTCCGTTTTCATGCTGCTGATAAAGACATACCTAAGGCCAGGCGCGGTGACTCACGCCTGTAATCCCAGCACTTTGAGAGGCCGAGGCAGGCGGATCACGAGGTTAGGAGATCGAGACCATCTTGGATAACACGGTGAAACCCCGTCTCTACTAAAAATACAAAAAATTAGTCAGGCGTGGTGGCGGGCGGCTGTAGTCCCAGCTACTCAGGAGGCTGAGGCAGGAGAATGGTGTGAACCTGGGAGGCGGAGCTTGCAGTGAGCCGAGATCATGCCACTGCACTCCAGCCTGGGCGACAGAGCGAGACTCCGTCTCAAAAAAAAAAAAAAAAGACATACCTGAGACTGGGTAAGTTACAAAGAAAAAGAGGTTTAATGGACTCACAGTTCCACATGGCTGGGGAGGCGTCACAATCATGGTGGAAGGTGAAAGGCACGTTTTACATGGCATCAGGCAAGAGAGAGAATGAGAGTCAGGCAAAAGGGGTCTCCCCTTATAAAACCATCAGATCTCGTGAGACTTATTCACTACCACGGGAGCAGTATGGGGGAAACCGCCCCCATGGTTCAATTATCTCCCACTGGGTCCCTCCCACAACATGTGGAAATTATGGGAGCTACAATTCAAGATGAGGTTTGGGTGGAGACACAGCCAAACTATATCACTCCCTCTTCAACTTCTTTCCCTCCACCTCCTGACAGACCTAGGCCTCCCCAGCAATGCTTGGATGCAGTGGTCTTCAAGGGACTCAGGACTTGATTGTACTTCCAGGAGAGAGACGTGCCCCAAGGGTACAGACACTGTGTGATGGAAACTCATCTGGGAACAAGGAAGGAAGCAGCATCTCAGCTGAGAAGTGACGGAAGTGTTGGAGTGGGTTAGATGACAGAGGGCCGGGAGGGTGCAGTAGAGCATTCCAAACAGAGCAACCATCATCACAGCAATAGCTAACACCTACTGAACAATGCCTATACACACCAGGTGCCATAATGTAGGTACTTTTGTTGTCCCCAGTTTATGAAACTTATGAAACTTACATAACTCACCCAAAGTCATGCAACTAGTTAAGTGGATGAGCTGGGATTTCAAATCCAACCAGTCTGATGCTCAAACATTTTTCTTAACCATTCAGATAAAACTGGAGGTGAGAGAAGCAAGTTGTTTGGAGAACCTCAAGGAGTTTATTTTGGTTGGAACCCAGCATGTAAACATAAAAATGTAAGGTAGTACAAGGGTCTGGTGAGGTAGAGAGAGGTGGAAGTGTGAAGTAGCCTGAAGCCATATTACTGCTTGAAGGTAGCAAGCCTGGGTGCAGGGAGGTCATTTCAGAGGCTATTTCAGTAGTTTCAGCAATAAATGGTGCCTGTAATGCCAGCACTTTGGGAGGCCAAGGTGGGCGGATCACCCAGGGTCAGGAGTTCGAGACAAGCCCGGCCAACATAGTGAAACCTGTGTCTACCAAAAATAAAAAAATTAGCAGGGCGTGGTGGTGTGTCCCTGTAGTCCCAGGTACTTGGGAGGCTGAGGCAGGAGAATTGCTTGAAATCGGGAGGCAGAGGTTGCAGTGAGCTGAGATCACGCCACTGCGCTCCAGCCTGGGCAACAGAACGAGACCCCATCTCAAGAAAAAAAAAAAAAAGAAATGGTGGTGTGTCAGACTAGGAGGAAATTGGTAATAAGAATAAGGGACAATGACGGGATCCAGGGATTATAAAGGAAGGACGGACAGGAACTGGTGATTGCTTAGAAGTGGTGGAAAGAGACAGAGAGGAGTCGAGAATGATTCCCAGGTTTCTAGCTTGAGCAACTACATGGATGGTGCTAATCCTATTTCTTTCGCCAGTTTGCTGTGTATCCTTGGGGATCCCACCAGGCTCTCTGGATGTCTGTCTTCCTAGCTAGCAAACGAAGATAATGAAGCCTAGCCTCCCCGTGTATCAGGCTGGTTTCAAGATGAAGTCATCAATCTGGAAGTGCTTTGTTTGTTTGTTTATTTATTTATTTTTATTTTGAGGTGGAATCTTGATCTGTCGCCCAGGCTGGAGTGCAATGGTGTGATCTCGGCTCACTGCAACCTCTGCCTCCCGGGTTCTAGCGATTCTCCTGCCTCAACCTCCTGAGTACCTGGGATTACAGGCGCCCACCACCAAACATGGCTCATTTTTGTATTTTTAGTGGATATGAGGTTTCACCATGTTGACCAGGCTGGTCTTGAACTCTTGACCTCAAGTGATCCGCCCGCCTCAGCCTCCCAAAGTGCCAGGATGACAGGCGTGAGCCGCTGCCCCTGGCCTGGAAGTACTTTGGAAAGGCAAAAGTCCTTTGCATTATTTTATGGTTATCTTTGCTATCCTCCCCCTCCTGGAGATTGCTGATGGAGCCAGACTGAGAGGCAACCCAGGGGAGCTGCCTGCTCACTGGGAGGCAGCCGCTGTATTTTCTATCAGGCAGCTCTGTCTCTTTGGCAGGTGGGAGCCACATTCCCACATACTAAATTGTTAATAGCTTCCCCAGGGAGTTCCTTTCTGCTCTGACTCCTTCAGTGATTTCTGTTTCTCTCCTGCTGACGCCTTCTGATGCCCTGGGTTAGCCCAGGATTTCCCATTGTTTTTCTCTTCATTTCTCCCACCTTGAGGTCAGGATATGAACAAGCTCCAAACACAGCTCAAACTCTTCTGTGACCCAGGTGTGGAGGACTGTGTCTACCCTGGCTCCCCCCAACAGTGGAGATGAACTCAATAATCTCCCAAGTGACCAGGTGCGGCGGCTCATGCCTGTAATCCCAGCACTTTGGGAGGCCAAGGCGGGCAGATCACCTGAGGTTGGGAGTTCGAGACCAGCCTGACCAACATGAAGAAACCCCATCTCTACTAAAAATAGAAAATTAGCGGAGAGTGGGGGCACATGCCTGTAATCCCGGCTACTCAGGAGGCTGAGACAGGAGACTCGCTTGAACCCTGGAGGTGCAGGTTGCAGTGAGCCAAGATTGCGCCATTGCACTCCAGCCTGAGCAACAAGAGCAAGACTCCGTCTCAAAAAAAAATAATAATAATAATAAAGAATCTCCCAAGCTCCAAGTGAATCATTGCCCTACACCAGGGTGGTGGGGAAACTCTGCTGAATAAAGGTGGTTGGAGTATGTTTTTCTGGGTGACTTTCTAGTCTTTGTTCTGGGAGGCAGCATAGTCTAGTAGTCAGGAGACTGAGGTTTGGAGTCACACAGACCTGGCTTGGCATCTCAGTTCTGGCTTGGGTAGGTAAATTAACCTCTGCAAAATGGAATAATAATCACTCTATATGCTTATAAGGCTGCTTGGAGATTAAATGAGATAATCCACATAGCATTTGGCCCAGTGCCTGCCATAGAACATGCTCTCCATAAATGGAAGCCAACAGCATTGTTATATGAATTTGTGACCACACAAATGAGACTGTCTTTTAAAGATAAGTAGACTAGAAGGCCAGGTGCAGTGGCTCATGCCTGTAATGCCAGCACTTTGGGAGGCTTGAGCCCAGGAGTTCGAGCCTAGGAGTTCGAGACCAGCCTGGGCGACATAGTGAGACATCATCTCTACAAAAAAAAAAAAAAAAAATTAAAGGCTGCATGCGGTTGCTTACACCTGAAATCCCAGCACTTTGGGAGGCCGAGGCGGGTGGATTACGAGGTCAAGAGATGGAGACCATCCTGGCCAATATGGTGAAACCCATCTCTACTAAAAATACAAAAATTAGCTGGGTGTGGTATTGCGCACTTGTAATCCCAGCTACTCTGGAGGCTGAGGCAGGAGAATTGCTTGAACCCTGGAGGCGGAGGTTGCAGTGAGCCAAGATCATGCCACTACACTCCAGCCTGGCAACAGCGTGAGATGCCGTCCCCCCGACCCCCCAAAAAAAGATCATTTCCAAGTTTTCACTTTAGAAGGTCATTGTGGAAATCCCTCTAGAAGCCTTTGAATTTCCAATTCACTTGCACTTGGCATGCATGTCTCTCTCCTTCCTTCCCCCCTCCCTCCCTCTTCTTCCCTCCCTCCCTCCCTGCCTCCCTCCTTCCCTCCCTCCTTCCTTCCTTCCTTCCTTCCTTCCTTCCTTCCTTCCTTCCTTCCTTCCTTCTCACAGAGTCTCGCTCTGTCGCCCAGGCTAGAGTGCACAGGCACGATCTCGGCTCACTGCAAGCTCTGCCTCCCGGGTTCCAGCAATTCTCCTGCCTCAGCTTCCTGAGTAGCTGGGATTACAGGAGTGTGCCACCAAGCCTGACTAATTTTTTGTAGTTTTAGTAGAAACTGGGTTTCGCTATGTTAGCCAGGCTGGTCTTGAACTCCTGACCTCAGTTGATTTGCCCTCCTCGGCCTCCCAAAGTGCTGGGATTACAGATGTGAGCTACGGAGCCCAGCCGGCATGTATGTTTTCTTAGCAATTATTTCACTCATGTACTTGGTCATTTACATATCTTTCACAGCTTCTTTTTCTTTTTCTTTTTTTGAGATGGACTTCCGCTCTTGTCACCCAGGCTGGAGTGCAATGGCACCATCTCAGCTCACTGCAACCTCTGCCTCCCAGGTTCAAGCGATTCACGATTCTCCTGCCTCAGCCTCCCAAGTAGCTGGGATTACAGGAACCTACCATTATGCTCAACTTTTTTTTTTTTTTTTTTTTTTTGTATTTTTAGTAGAGACTGGGTTTCACCATGTTGTTCAGGCTGGTCTCGAACTGATCTCAGGTGATCTGCCCTCCTTGGCCTCCCAAAGTGCTGGGATTACAGGTGTGAGCCACCGCACCCAGCCCTCTTTCACAACTTCTTGATTGTGAGCTTCTTTAAAAAAAAATATGAAGTAACCAAAGTTGGAACTGAGCTTCTTTATTCAGTCACTCATCAAGTGAGTATCTGTATGTCAGGGCTTGCACTGAGGTGGCGGGCACAGAAACGCACAAGATCTTTTTATGTTTTGTTCAACTTTTTTTTTTGAGACAGGGTCTTGCTGGCATCCAGGCTGGAGTGCAGAGGCACGATCTTGACTCACTGCAGCCTCTATTTTCCCAGCTCAAATGATCCTCCCACCTCAGCCTCCCAAGTAGCTGGGACTAGAGACACACATTACCATGCCTAACAATTTTTTTTTTTTTTTTTTTTTTGTAGAGACAGGGTTTTTTCCGTGTTGCCCAGGCTGGTTTTGAACTCCTAGGCTCAAGTGATCTGCCTGCCTCAGCCTCCCAAAATGTTTGGATTACAAGTGTGTGCCACCGTGCCCAGCCTTTTTCAATTTTTCTTGTAGATCCAGGGGGGTCCATGTGCAGATTTGCCACCTGGGCATATTTTGTGATGCTGAGGTTTGGGGTATGAATTATCCTGTCAACTCAGTTACTGAGCACAGTACTCAATGGTTAGTTTTATACAATACTTTTTTATGTGAAGGTGATGCACAAAAAGTCCAATGATTACACAAATAAATACATGGGAAACTATTTTTTTTTTTTTTTTTTTTGAGACGGAGTCTCGCTCTGTCGCCCAGGCTGGAGTACAGTGGCCAGATCTCAGCTCACTGCAAGCTCTGCCTCCTGTGTTCACGCCATTCTCCTGCCTCAGCCTCCCGAGTAGCTGGGACTACAGGCGCCGCCACCTCGCCCGGCTAGTTTTTTGTATTTTTTTTTTTTAGTAGAGACGGGGTTTCACCATGTTAGCCAGGGTGGTTTCGATCTCCTGACATCGTGATCCACCCGCCTCGGCCTCCCAAAGTGCTGGGATTACAGGCTTGAGCCACCGTGCCCAGCCTGGGAAACTATTAATATGTAAAGAAGAGGCACGTGATACTGCCGCATAATAACAAGGAGAGCTGGGATAGTTGGAGGTGGGGTGGGGATCAGTGAAGGTTTCACAAAGGAAGTGATATTTACGCTGAAACTTGAGGGATAAATAACGCTTAGGCTGGGGAATTGGTCCAGCCTTCCGAGTGGAAGGAATAGAATGTAGGAATGTCCTGAGGTAGGAAAAAACTTGGCTTGGAGGTTAGGGAGGGGACCAGGATTCCAATAAAGTAGCCCTCCTTCTTCCTGTCCCAATTTCTCTCCACTGGCACTAGAAAAGTCTGTGAGTGGCCGGGCGCAGTGGCTCAAGCCTGTAATCCCAGCACTTTGGGAGGCCGAGACAGGCGGATCACGAGGTCAGGAGATCGAGACCATCCTGGCTAACACGGTGAAACCCCGTCTCTACTAAAAATACAAAAACTAGCTGGGCGAGGTGGCGGGCGCCTGTGGTCTCAGCTACTGGGGAGGCTGAGGCAGGAGAATGGTGTAAACCCGGGAGGCGGAGCTTGCAGTGAGCTGAGATCTGGCCACTGCACTCCAGTCCGGGAGACAGAGCAAGACTCCGCCTCAAAAAAAAAAAAAAAAAAAAAAAAAGAAAAGTCTGTAAGTACCAGGCCCTTTGGGAAGGGGAGAGAGTTTTGGCAGCAGGTGACCACAGCAAAAATTTCTGATAAGTCCTCAGGTGGTTGAGTGGGAAAGCCCTGGGGTGGGAGGCTTGCTGTAGTTGGTAGAGGTGCCTGGACAGCAGCTAAGTGGGGTGGAGAAAATGGAGAAGAGGGTGAGGTTGGGAATTCTGGCTTTTTGTCTGGGAAAGGGTAGGAGCCTTGCACATAGATGGATGACTCAAGCTAGAGGGTGAGGTGAGGGAGGGGTCTTTGTCCAGCCACACACAGAGCCAAGAGCATTGCCCCAGAGCCTAGAGCTCAGAACCCCTAATATTGTTCCACTCCAGTTCCCTTTGGGATCTTTATTATCCAAAAAGCATTTCTTGAGCACCTGCTGTGACCCCAGCCCTCTCCTGGATGCGGGGGTCAATCAGTCCCTTTAAGGAGGGAGACCAGTTCGGATAGATGGGATAATTTGGTGCTGAGTCTCAGTCTTCTCATCTGTAACATGGGGACAATAATAACAGAAGCTACTCCAAAGTGTTGGCGCATGGATAAAATGCTTATCACAGTGCCTGGAACAGAGTAATGCTTGGTAGAGAAAACGTTCTGGAAAGGCTGGACACCCCAAGGAGAAGGATGGCTCTAATCTGGAATGGTTAGGTCTTGGAAGGGGTGTGGCAAGGATGACTTAGCCAAGAGTCCCACTTCTATCGGCTCGCACTGCAGCCAGAGTGCTCCTTAAGGTGGTCTTCAAGAACCTGCCCACCACCTCATCGCCCCCTCACTTCCTGCCTTCTCCTCTTCCTGGTGTCCTTTCAGTCCCTCTGCTTTCTTTATCTGGAATCCTCTTCCCTTGTTTCTTCCTTAAGTTAGTTCCTCCCCAAACTTCACCCCTCACCTCAAGTGTCGTTTCTCCAGGGAAGCTGTCCTGACCCCTGCGTTTTGTACACCCTGCCACTTTCTCAATTCGTACCTCTATCTTAATGGCATTTTAGGATTGCTCTTGCTCTCTCTCCTGCACTGGGCTGTAAGCCCCAGGAAGCAGAGGCTGCATCTGGTTTTGTGTACTAGAGGGTCCCCCGAAACACTTGGCTCTTCTATTAGGCACCTTCAAAATTTTTGTTGAGCGAATGAATGGGTTGCAAGAAAGGCACGGATAATACGGGTGATTTACGAAGCATGTAACTGTGCGCAGGGCACTGCGCTACGCTCTTTGTTCGAATCATTTTATTCAGTCTCCCCAACCACCCTCTGAGGGAGGTGGTACGATTTTCTTCATCTCACAGACAAAGAGAATGAAGCTGAGGGAGGTTAAGTGACTTACACAAGGTCATTCTGCCGGTTAGTGCAGGGGCGGGAGGCGGGATCCCCACCCGGGTCCCTCTGACACCAAAGTAGCAAGCGGGTGGGAGGGGAGTCCAGGCTGGGACGGGGGCGCACTCAAGCCGGCGGAGCATCCCTAGGGAGGGGGCGGGAGGCCTCCCCTGCCCAGCTCCGAGCCGGTGGTGCAGCGCCCGCCCCCGGTTGCGGGCGCAGACTGGCGGCCGCCTCCGGGCCACGTGGTGCGCGCGGCGGGCGCGTCCGAGGAGCCTCCGGCTGCTCCTGGCTCACAGCGCTCCGAGTGAGGAGAGCGGGCGGACGTCGGAGGCTGGGCCGGTGCGGGTGCGAGGCAGGCGGAGGAGGCGCAGAGACAGCGGGGCGGCCGGGACGCGGCAGCCGGCGGCGTCGGGGCCGCGGCCTCTCCCTTCCCGCTCCCTTGGTGTTGGATCCCCGCGCCCAGGGCGCACGGTGGAGAGGGACGCGGCGGAGCCGGCCGGCAACCATGGAACCGGCCCCCTCCGCCGGCGCCGCGCTGCAGCCCCCGCTCTTCGCCAACTCCTCGGACGCCTACCCTAGCGCCTTCCCCAGCGCTGGCGCCAATGCGTCGGGGCCGCCGGGTGCGCGGAGCGCCTCGTCCCTCGCCCTGGCAATCGCCATCACTGCGCTCTACTCCGCCGTGTGCGCCGTGGGGCTACTGGGCAACGTGCTCGTCATGTTCGGCATCGTACGGTGAGTCCGCTGCGGGCCGGCGCCGCAGGGATGGGGCCCGGGGTGAGGGTGGGGATCACGAACTTGGGACCCCAAGCCCGGACCCTGGACTCCCCGCGCCTCCGCACTTCCAGCGGGGGCACCTGGGGCCCAGCGAGAGGTGAGGCCACTTACATCGAGGGGGACACAGGAATGTGTGTCATCGTGGGTGTGTGTGTGTGTGTGTGTGTGTGTGTGTGTGTGTGGTGGAGGGGGTTGCGCCGCAGTTGAGTAAATTACATTTGATCATCTGTTGGCATCCCCTTGTTTTTTTGTGGGACAGTTTGGCGTCAGTTTGTGTATCTGTCACAGTTTGTGAGTGGATGGTTGTGACGGTACAACTGTATGGACGTCGGAAACATGCCCATGGGGTGGGCAGAGCTGCTCTGAGGTGCCACGGGCCTTTGAGGAGACCGGTGTGAGGGCACCGTGCGGGCAGGGCAGACAGGAGTGTGCTGGGTGTCAGCACCTCGCCGTGGGGCCCTTACCAAGTCATATTTGGTGCTCATCTGTTGGTGTGTGCTTGTCCCTAACGGTCAGTTTGTGATTCTGTCTGAATGTAACAATGTGACTGTTGTTTCTTGTCAAGCCCCTGAAACCCCGAGGGCAGCAGAGCGTCCAGAGTGGCCGTCGTACCTGTGTTTGTGCAGCTGTGTGTGCCTTTGTCAGTGATTCCTGGATACCATGGGCGACAGCTGTGGGTCGCCAACCGGTTCTCTGTTCCCTTCCCCAGTGGCCATCTGGTCAGGAATTTTGAATAGGATTCAGAGAAGCCTCACGCCCTCCTCACAAATGCCCTCTCCCATTTTCTCTTTGCCTCCTCTAACAGTCTGTTCTTCTGCCAAAGGCAGCAGAGGTTTGTCTGGGCTGGAGTGGATTTTGAGTTTTCATCCCAGGAAGTGAGGTGCTCTTCTTGGAGTTTATGGAAAGTGCTGGGACCTTCTCAGAGAGCCTAAGACGTCAGCTTGCCCCAGAAGTAGCCCTCCTGATACAGCCCACAGGCTCAGACATGGCCAATAAGGGTTGAGAGGAAAACTTCCATCCTTAAAACAACAAAGATGCCCTGGTATTTACTGTTGGTTGAAAATGGGTCCTCCATGCTGGTGGACCGAGGACATGGCCCTAAACCTCTCTGGGCTGTGATGCCACCGTGCAGGGCATAGGTCAGATCGTGGACTCAGAGGTTGGAGAGATGAACTGTAGTCTCGGCCCAGTCATGGATGCCCAGGCACCATTCTTCCTGCCCCGCCTCCCATCCACCTCAGTTTCCCTGTCCGAAGAATAGAGAACCAATCTCCTCAGTTGGAAAGTATGAATTCCAGGGTGTGGGGTGTCTGCAGGGCAGAACACGTGTGTTGGAGCATGGGATGAGGTGTGCGGGTGTCAGTGGGCTTCGGCGTTGATGATCTCCGGGGGATCTTTGCTCCTGCAGAAAGAGTGGCGCGTACAAGAATTTCCTGTGCTTTCCATGACTCATCACAAGCAACAGGGAGAGAATTCCCCCCAAGCACAGGCGGAACTGATCTTTGCTTTGTGTCTTTGTCAGTGATTCTCCCCACTTCGTAGGCTTAGAGGCAGGCCGGCCTGGGTATGAATCCCTGCTCTGCCATGAACTGGCTCTGTGACTCGGGCGAATCACTTCGCCTCTTCGAGCCTCAGTTTCTTCATCTGTAGAATGAAGTAATGATAAATCTTCTTCCACAGGGTTGTTGTGAGGTGTCAGTGAGAGAGCACGTAACGCACTGGCCTGGCGCCTGGACCCAGTAAATGGACGCTGTCTGTATAGCGAGGATTCTAGATCCTGGAGAATCCAACTAAAGAAGGGAGCTGGAGGGAGACGCTTGTCCTAAGGTGGACCTGAGAGTAGCTGTGATTCTGAGAGCTCCAGGTTCCTGGCACCTGCCCTGTCTAGGGGAGCTCCAGGTGCCCGAGTCTGGGAAAAGTTGAGCATCAGTGTGTTCGGTCTCATTTCCAACCTTTTCCTCAGGGCCCCTGACTGGTGGGCTGACTGAGCACGGCTTCCCCACTACCATTGAGCAAGGGGAGGGGCTCCCACTGCTGAAGGTCCACTGTAGGGAGGCTCTGGGCTCAGCCTACTAGGGGCATTCCCTCACAGCCTTCCCGGAATCGCATTGCCAAGTATACGCAAGCAGCCTAGCGGGCCCCTAGGGATCCCCACGTTGCCAAGACATTTCGCTGGTCAACCATTTATGTGAAAACCGTATCTCTGGGTCTGAATGGTTGAATCCTCACCTTCAATCCTATGGGACAGGCATTAGAATTATCATCAGCACCCGCATCCTGCAGATAAAAGGAGGAATCTGCGGCTCGGAGAGAGGCAAAGTGACTTATTCTCGGAGGGTACCACAGTTGGCACCAGGCCCAGAGCTAGAACCCTAGTCTGTGACTTAAGTCCAAAACTTTTCTCCAGAGTTGTCTGGGGTAGAGGACAGTCAAAGCATTGGCTGGAAGGAGGGTGGCAGAATTCTGTCCCTCTTTTATTTTTGAGACAAGAGTTCTCTCTGTTGCCCAGGCTGGAGCGTCGCAGTCACAGCTCACTGCAGCCTCGACCTCCTGGGCTTAATGCGATCCTCCCACCTCAGGCTCCTGGGTAGCTGGGACTACAGGCACACGCCATGCTAACTTTTGTATTTTTTATAGAGACAGGGTTTTGCCATGTTTCCTAGGCTGGTGTCAAACTTCTGAGCTCAAGCGATCCTCCTGCCTTGGCCTCCCAAAGTGCTGGGATTACAGGCGGAGCCATCGTGCCTAACTTTGTCCCTCCTCTTGTCCTAGAGTCCTCAGAGTACAGAGACCTGGGGACTGTGCTCCTCTGCATTTTTCAGCCTGTGTATTTTAGGCTGCTGTCCTTTGGGGAGGGGGAATGGTAAGGGCTGGCGCTTAGTCCTTCCCCAGTGAGCAGTGAATGAGAGTCTGAGGGCAGGGTAGCTGCCTGGGTCTTGGCTTCTGCTGGAAAAGCCTCAGAGGGGGCAGCCTGGGCGGGAGAAAGGCTCCTGCTCCCCCGAAGGGCTCCTCGAGCTGCGCTCCATCTCGTTGTGGCAGGCCCTGTTTAGAAGACAGCCAGTACATGAACCGGCTGCTGGGTTGAGTGAAGGAGTGGTTGAGTGAGCGAATTCTGCCTGTCAGTCCTGAGCTTCAGCAGCGTGTGGGGGGTGGGGGCAGGGGACAGTGAGCCAGGGAAGATTCAGAGACCCTTGGGGAAGGAAAGCAGGGTGGTGTAGTGGGCAGAGCTGTGGCTCTGGACCAGACATATCTGAGTTCAAAGCCACTTACTTGCTGCGTACTCGGGCTAGTGATGAGCTGTCTGAAGCTCTTCTCATTAAAGTGGGAACACCAACAGCGCCTCCAGGGTGGGGGTGAGGATTAAGTGGCATAATGTGTGATATCTGAGCCTTTTAGACCCTAAGCTCTTTGAGAACAGGGAGGGGCTCTGTGTGAAGGAAGGAAAAGAATTAACTCATTCTACAACACTCTACACGCTCTGTGCTAAATGCCGAGAAAAAAAAACCCCACCGTGCTCCAGACCTTCCGGAGCTTAGGGTCTGGTAGGAGAAACAGACATTCGTCACCCAGTCATCCAATAAACTGAAGTTTGTAGCTGTGGTAGGGGCTATCTATGAAAATATGTGGGGGATTGGGAGCCCATGATGGAGGCAGGGGAGGGTCTCAGCTAGACAGAGAGATCAGAGAACCCTCTGCAGAGCTAAAGGATGGGGGGGAAACTGAGTCAAAAGCTGAGGGAGGAGCTGCGGCTGGGAAGCAGGACGCTGATGAGGGCCTGAACGTAGGAACCAGGAGTCTCAGAATTCCAGGTCAGAAGCACCCTCCGTCCTGCAGGCCCCACACTCTGTCCTCTCTCCCCTCCAAGGAGCCACCTGAGAAGCTGTCTCATCCTGGGGGCCTGAGAGGGGCCTCTGGGAATTGCATTTTTAGCAAACAGCCTGTGCCTTGAGGGAATGAGGCTTCTGTGAAGCGTGAGCAGGACTTCTGTGGACAGGTGGTCCCAAGGCAGAGCATCACCCGCTCCTCCTGCTTGTGGGATTGGCCAACATGATGACTCATGCTGGCCATGGGGATGCCTTGGTCCTCAGAGCAGACACCGGACAACTCCTCCTTCTGGGCAGAGTCAGCGTCCTCTGCTGGGCTGGCATCTCAGAGACTTCCCATGGGCAGCCCACTGGCTAGGTGAGGTGTGATGGGCTTAGCAGGCCCCTCACCTGTGGCAGGTGACCCCCTCTTCCTCCTGCCTGGCCCAGATCCTGGGTGGCCCGACTCAGAACCTGGGCAAGGAGTCAGTGCTTTCCCACTTGGCTGTCTGTTCCACAGCCTTCCCTGTCTCCCTGCCTCCTCTGCGTCCTGAGCCAGGTTTCCGCAGGTTTGTACCTCACAGCACCCCCTGCCTCCTGCCAGCCCTGGCCAACCTCCACGAGACACCTTCAGCCTGTGTGCTTCTCTGCCCCTTGATCTCACCTCAGCCCGTGTCTCTTCTGATTTTTCTCTTTGTATCAAATGCTGACTCTGCTACTTACTAAGAGCTTTAGCAAGCCAGATCGCCTCATGACACCTCTGTCTTCATCGGGAAGATGTGGGTAATAAGTACTACCTCATAGGTACCTTTGTCCTCAGGATTGGATGAGATGATGTTGGCAAAGCACCGCGTTTTCCCTCCTATCTAAGGTGACTGCAGCACCCAGCAGGGAGGGGAGTTGGACCAGGCAGGTGGACTGTGGCAGGGTTGGGACAGGTGAATGAAGGGTTCTGCTTGTCTCTTCGGTCTCCTGCTGAGGTTCCAGAAGCTGCTGGGGAAAATGCTGAAGTGTCTTCTAGGCAGAATTTGTAGCACTGAATCGCTGTCCTGGTTTTGGAAGCCCCTGGCTTCTTGTCTCCCTCCCCTCTCTTGGGGTCTGGACCCAGGGCCTCTGGGCCAGGAGAGATTCCAGTGAGATGACACAGTGCAGTGGTAAAGGTTGTGGCTAGAGGTCAGGGAGCACCCAGTCTCTATCCGTATCCCAGAGGTGTGGCTTTGGGCAAAACCAGCTTAACTTCCCTGAACCTCATTTTTTTTTTTTTGGATGGAGTCTCACTCTGTTGCCCAGGCTGGAGTGCAGTGGTATGATCTCAGCTCACTGCCTCCTCTGCCTCCAGGGTTCAAGGAATTCTTGTGCCTCAGTCTCCCCAGTAGCTAGGATTATAGGCACTCGCCACCATGCCCAGCTAGTTTTTGTGTTTTTAGTAGAGATGGGAGAGTTCACCATGTTGGCCAGGCTGGTCTCGAACTCCTGACCTCAAGTGATCCGCCAACCATGGCCTCCCAAAGTGCTGGGATATAGGCGTGAGCTGCTGTGCCCGGCTCATTTTATCATTTAAAAAATTAGGGTGAAGGCCGGGAGCGGTGGCTAAGGCCTGTAATCCCAGCACTTTGGGAGGCCGAGGCAGGCGGATCACAAGGTCAGGAGATCGAGACCATCCTGGCTAACACGATGAAACCCCGTCTCTACTAAAAATACAAAAAGTTAGCCAGGCATGGTGGTGGGTGCCTATAGTCCCAGCTACTCAGGAGGCTGAGGCAGGAGAATGGCATAAACTCGGGAGGTTGACCTTGCAGTGAGCCGAGATGGTGCCACTGCGCTGCAGCCTGGGTGACAGAGCAAGACCCCATCTCAAAAAAAAAAAAAAAATTGGGGTGATATGACAGGTTATTGGGAGGACTCACAGAGATTGAGCATGGAAAGGCCATAGCATAGCACCTGGTATGCCCTGCACTGTGGTTTCCTGGCACTCCTGCAGCGGCTGCAGGTGGGCAGAGTACAGGTGGGCTGTTGAGGCCTAGTCGTCTACGTTTTCCACCTTGGGCTCTTTCCCATGTCCTGCATTGCCTGCACATGTACTCAGTCAGTAAAGCATTTGCTGATGCTGACCCGTGCCAGGCCTGTCCAGCCTCAGCTCTCACTGCCCAGACCCACAACTTAAACCTCCATCTGCCCCCTGGCTCCTAACATAGCCATGCCCTGTGCCACCCCCGCTTAGTTGCAACTCCACAGACAAGTGCAGCTCCCTGGAACTATGGGAGTCCAGGGAGTCCCCAGCCCCAGCCAGAGGAGGGGGATGCCTGTGCATCGTGGAGGGGGAGCAGCAGTTGTCTCCCTGGAGAGGTGCGGGCAGCGCGTCCCAGAGAGAATCACAGGAGCAACGATTCACCAATTCACCGGGGCTGAGACGAGAGTGCTGGGGACCAGGGTGGCTGTGAGGATGAGGATGGAGAGGCTGCAGGGACAAAAGCAGGAAAAGCGTCGTAAGCAGGTGTCCTCCTTACCATAGTATCAAAAGCACCTGCTGGGTGCTGAGCTTGGCTGGGCTCAGGAGCCACTCATGATTCCTGAGGAGGTGCACCTGGTAGAGCAGCGCCAGGTAATTGGAGGCAGGTGTTCTCGTGGGGCCGTGGAGAGGCAGGGCTGAGGAGAGGCCTGGAGACAGGCCCAGCATGACTGTGTGAGGGGCCAGAGGCCTTGCTGAGGTTCTAGTCTGGATGTGGGAGCTGAGACTGGACAGGTCCTCAAGGGTCCCCTGGTAAGGATGGCGTGCTGGGAAATGAGGGAGCTTCGGGTCACAGGCCATGGGGAGGGGGATTTTGGAGCAGTCTGTGCAGAACGGTGTTCAAAAGAATGAATTTGGCGGGGGGAGGGGAGGTGAGGGGTGGGTTGGATGGGGAGGGGCTCAGTGTGGGGAGACTAGAGAGGGTGGCTCAGGGCAATGAAAAGAGAGCCATGTGACCTTGGATGGGGCCATTAAAACCTTGGCCTCAGCCGTCCTCTTTCTGAAATGGAGTGTTGTTGGACCTAACAAGAAGGCAGGAAGCTGTGCATGGTGGTGCATGCCTGTAATCTCAGCTACTCAAGAGGCTAAGGTGTTGATCAGACTGGACAACACAGCAAGACCCCATTTCAAAAAAAAAAGGAGGCAGCAGGAGGAGGCTGGGCCAGATGACTTCTGGTGAGGCTGAGCAGAGAGAATGAGCAGCAGCCCTGGCTGCTGTTCCTGCTACATCTCCTGGTCTTGCCGGGAGCCTGCTTCTTCCTGGGTCTTGGGCTCATTCCCTGGGGAGTGTGTGTGACTTACAGACGCACTGGGGTGGGTCCATAGAAGTCACTGAGAACACTGAAGAGCCTCTTCCTAAGCTTCTGCCACATGCCGGAGGCTTCTGGAGCCAGAGGCCATATTGAGGTTGAAGTATGCAAGCTGCACCACAGCCCTGCAATGGGGGCTTTCTGTTCTCATTTGCAAATGGGGACAAGAAGGCTCGGAGGGAGTCAGCGCCTCTCACAGCAAGAGGGGGTGGAGTCAAGATTCAAACGCAGGCCTCTCTGACACCAAAATCACTCCATGTTTCTGTCTGCTGCTGCTGTCCATGACATGGCGGAATGGAGGCGAGTGCTGGGGATGTCTAGGTAGAGAAACGAGGAACGGGGACGGGGTAGAGGGTAGATTGCTGTCTGCACATCTCTGAAGCCTCTCCACGGGTGGCAGCCATTGAGAGCCTAGACATTGGATCCAGACTGACCTGGAATGACATCCCAGCTGTGCCATTTACTAAGAGAGTGAGCTTGAGCAGTACATACACACCCTCTCTGAGCCTCAGCTTTCTCGTCTGTGAAAGCAGCGAGAGACCCTCATGGAGTGGTTTGGAGGAGTTCACGAGGCCTGATGTGAGGGACTTCAGCACAGAGTTAGGCATTTGGTATGTGGTCAATAAGCATTTTCTATAATTATGACTCTTTAGAAGAGGAGTCAGACTTGCTTTGCATTCATTTGATGGACATTTTTTGAGCCTCAGGAACTAGAATTTTTTTTTTCTTTTGAGACAGAGTCTTGCTCTGTTGCCCAGGCTGGAGTGCAGTGACGCGATCTCGGCTCACTGCAACCTCTGCCTCCTGGGTTCAAGTGATTCTCTTGCCTCAGCCTCCTGAGTGGCTGGGATTACAGGGATGTGCCAACATACTAGGCTAATTTTTGTATTTTTAGTAGAGACGGGGGTTTCACCATGATGGCCAGGCTGATCTCGAACTCTTGGCCTCAAGTGATCCACCTGCCTCAGCCTCCCTAAATGCTGAAATTACAGGTGTGAGCCGGAACTAGAATTATTGAGTGGGTGGTATAGGGAAAGTTTATCAACTCAGTATTATACATTTTCAGCTGGGTGCAGTGACTCATGCCTGTAATCCTAACACTTTGGGAGGCAAAGCAGGAGGATCACTGGAGTCCAGGAGTTCGAGACTAGCCCAAACAATATGGCAAGACACGTCTTTACAAAAAAATTAAGAAGTTAGCTGAGCATGGCGGCATGCACCTGTAGTCCTAGCTGCTTGGGAGGCTGAGGTGGAAGGATGGCTTGAGCCCAGGAACTTGAGGTGACAGTGAGCTATGATTGTGCCCCTGCAGTCCAGCCTGGGCAACAAAGCAAGATCCCATATCTTGAACTCCTGACCTCATGTGATCTGCCCACCTCTGGCCACCCAAAGTACTGGGATTACAGGTGTGAGCCACCACATCTCACCTGAGACCCCATATCTTAAAAAAAAAAGAAAGAAATTTTCTTCTACAGTAAAGGTAACAAACTTATTTCAGAAAATATGGAGAAATTTAAGCAGAGACAGACATTATCCATAATCCTACCACAAAGAAAAGAGCTTTTTCATTTTGGTGTATTCCCTTCCCATCTCTTTTCTGTCTCTCTGTTTCTTATTTATTTATTTATTTGACATAGAGTCTTGTTCTTGTCACCCAGGCTGGAGTACAATGGCACAATCTTGGCTCACTGCAACCTCTGCCTCCTGGGTTCAAGCAATTCGCGTCCCTCAGCCTCCCAAGTAGCTCGGATTACAGGCGCCCACCACCACACCCAGCTAATTTTTGTATTTTTAGTAGAGACAGGATTTCACCATCTTGGCCAGGCTGGTCTTGAACTCCTGACCTCAGGTGATCTGCCTGCCTTGGCCTCCCAAAGTGCTGGGATTACAGGCGTGAGCCACCGCGCCCGGCTTATTTTTATTTCTGAGATGGGGATCTCCTTATGTTGCCCAGGCTGGTCTCGAACTCCTGGACTCAAGTGATCCTCCCACCGTGGCCTCCCAAAGTGCTGGGATTACAGTCATGAGCCAACACACCCAGCTCTGTTTTTCCATTTTAGTGAAATCAGGGTGACATGTCGAAGTCATGATGACATTGCATGTAATATTTTGTGAGATGCCTATTCACTTAACATTATATGGTAAGCATGTGCCCTTCTAGTTTGAAAACATGATTTTTGATGGCTACATTGTAGGAATGTGTTCTTTTTCCAGTGACTTTTATTATTTCCAATATTATGCCAATCTAACTAATGCTGCTGCCTGGGCATGGTGGCTCACCCCCATAATTCCAGCACTTTGGGAGCCCACAGTGGGGGATCACTTGAGCCCAGGAATTCAAGATCAGCCCAGGCAACATAGCAAGACCCTGTCTCTAAAAACAAAAAAAATAGTAATAATACATAATGCTGTGAACATTCTTGGACACGTGTGTTTGCACACATCTCATTCTTTCTTTCTTTCTTTTGAGATGGAGTTTTGCTCTTGTTGCCCAGGCTGGAATGCAATGGTGCGATCTTGGCTCACCGCAACCTCTGCCTCCCGAGTTCAAGCGATTCTCCTGCCTCAGCCTCCCGAGTAGCTGGGATTACAGGCATGAGCCACCATGCCCGGCTAACTTTGTATTTTTAGTAGAGATGGGGTTTCTTCATGTTGGTCATGCTGGTCTCTAACTCCTGACCTCGTGATCCGCCCACCTCAGCTTCCCAAAGTGCTGGGATTACAGGCGTGAGCCACCGTGCCCAGCTATTTCATTATTTCTATAAAGAATTTGCCAACAGTCAAAACTCTCCAAGAAGATATGGGCTGCTGTGTAATGTAGGGAGCTTCCAGTCACTGAAATGTGCAAGTAGACACTGGGAAACCACTGGGTGGAGGTTTGGCCATGGAGATTCGGGTGGAGAAAAGACAAGCAGAATTTCAGGCCCCTCTCGCCATGGCTGAGATTTTATTTTATTGTTTACTTACTTACTTACTTATTTATTTATTTGAGACGGAGTCTCATTCTGTTGCACAGGCTGGAGTACAGTGGCGCAGTCTCGGCTCACTGCAATCCCTGCCCCACTGGGTTCAAGTGATTCTCTTGCCTCAGCCTTCTGAGTAGCTGGGATTACAGGCATGTGCCACCATGCCTGGTTAATTTTGTGTGTGTGTGTGTGTGTTTTTGATAGAAACAGGGTTTCACCATGTTGGCCATGTTGGTCTCACACTCCTGACCTCAGATGATCACCTGCCTTAGCCTACCAAAGTGCTGGGATTACAGGCGCCCAACCCTGAGATTTTAAAAAGAATGACTTTTAAATGCTGTGATCTCAGATTCTCCTTTCCCCTTGCCTGGCAGATGTCTGGACTTTGAGAGGCAGGGGGCTGTGCAAGGGCAAGGCATGATTTCATTAACCTCAAGAGTCCTGGGACCTCAAAATCAAATTGGCCACACGGAACGTCATAACACGCACAGGAAGAGGGATAATCGTGGGGGTAGAGCAGAAAGTCTGGCTTAAATGAGCAATTTACCATCCTCTGCAGGCTACAGCGGCCCCGTTACCGGCTGGGGGCTGTGGGGTGGAATAAGGGGGTGTCTGGGCTGTGTTCTACTGATTTATAGTTCCCAGTGCAGCTGCAGAAATCAGCAGCTTTGTCTCTGGCCAGCAAGGGTGTGTGCAGAAAGAATCTTGTCTTCTGTAGCTTTCCTAGTCTTTCTTTTCTTTCCCCTTTTTGTTGTTGTTGTTGTTGAGATGGAACCTCACTTTATCGCCCAGGCTGCAGTGCAGTGGTGCGATCTCGGCTCACTGCAACTTCCACCTCCTGGGTTCAAGTGATTCTCCTGCCTCAGCCTCCCAAGTAGCTGGGATTACAGATGTACACCACTACACCTGGCTTTTTTTTTTTTTTTTTTTTTTTTTTTGAGACAGAGTCTCACTCAGTCGCCCAGGCTGGAGTGCAGTGGTGCAATCTTGGCTCACTGCAAGCTCCACCTCCCAGGTTCACGACATTCTCCTGCATCAGCCTCCCAAATAGCTGGGACTACAGGCGTCCGCCGCCATGCCTGGCTAATTTTTTTGCATTTTTAGTAGAGACGGGGTTTCACCGTGTTAGCCAGGATGGTCTCGATCTCCTGACCTCGTGATCCGCCTGCCTCGGCCTCCCAAAGTGCTGGGATTACAGGCGTGAGCCACTGCGCCCGGCCTATTTTTTATTTAATTAATTAATTAATTTATTTATTTATTTTATTTTATTTGAGATGGAGTTTTGCTCTGTCACCCAGGCTGGAGTGCAGTGATGCCATCTCGGCTCACTGCAACCTCCGTCTCCTGGGTTCAAGTGATTCTCCTGCCTCAGCCTTCTGAGTAGCTGAGATTACAGGTAAGTGCCACCATGCCCAGCTAATTTTTGTATTTTTAGTAGAGACAGGGTTTCACCATGTTGGCCAGGCTGGTCTCGAACTCCTGACCTCGTGATCCACCTGCCTCGGTCTCTCAAAGTGCTGGGATTACAGGCATGAGCCACTGTGCCCAGCCAATTTTTGTTTTTTTTTTTTTTTGAGACGGAGTCTCGCTCTGTCGCCCAGGCTGGAGTGCAGTGGCTGGATCTCAGCTCACTGCAAGCTCCGCCTCCCGGGTTTACGCCATTCTCCTGCCTCAGCCTCCCGAGTAGCTGGGACTACAGGCACCCGCCACCTCGCCTGGCTAGTTTTTTGTATTTTTTAGTAGAGACAGGGTTTCACTGTGTTAGCCAGGATGGTCTCGATCTCCTGACCTCGTGATCCGCCCGTCTCAGCCTCCCAAAGTGCTGGGATTACAGGCTTGAGCCACCGTGCCCAGCCCAGTTTTTGTATTTTTTTAGTAGAGATGAGGTTTCAGCATGTTGGCCAGGCTGAACTTAAACTCCTGACTTCAGGTGATCCTCCCACCCTGGCCTCCCAAAGTGCTGGAATTACAGGTGTGAGCCACCGTGCCCAGTCTGTCTTTCTTGATAAGTAGAAAGAAATCAAACTTCAAGGTCCCGTGAGGTCAAAAAAAACCCCATTCAAGTCGGACGCGGTGACTCATGCCTGTAATCCCAGCACTTTGGGAGGCTGAGGTAAGTGGATCATTTGAGGTCAGGAGTTTGAGACCAACCTGGCCAACATGGTGAACTTTACTAAAAATAAAAAAGGTAGCTGGTTGGTGGTGGTTCATGCCTGTGATCCTAGCCACTCGGGAGGCTGAGGCAGGAGAATCACTTGAGCCTGGGAGTTGGAGGTTGCAATGAGCCGAGATCGCACCACTGCAGTCCAGTCTGGGCAACAGAGTGAGACCCTGTCTCGAAAAAAAAAAAAAGCACCATTCAAAGAACACCATACAGAGAGAGGCAGAATTTTCCTCCCCTGCGGAAATGACCTTGTCACCGAGACATAGAACTGTGACTCATGGATGATGGTTCTTTTTCTTGAGCACCAATTTTGTGCCAGGCACCCTGCCTAGAGATGTACATATATTATCCCATTTAATCTTTGCAGACCTCATAATGAACTGAGTATGTTGCCCCCATTGTATACATAAGGAAACTTGAGGTTCAGAGAAAGAACGTAACATGCCCATAGTGCCAGGATCATTTTGAAATCAGAAGAGTGTTGTTCTGAGCCCAGAGCCCACACTCTTAACCATTGCCTTGTTCTCTGCCACCCTTTGTGTCAAGTTCAGCCCCTCCGATTTACAAATGAGGAAACCGAGACCTGGAAAGGTTCTGTGTCTTTTGAGTCCATGGCCAAGGCTAGACTAGAACTGCTTTTCCTATCCCCTTGCTCCCTCTCCTTGTGTCTCTTTGCACAATTGGGATTTCCTGAGGTGAGGGAGAGGGAGGGAGTGGCTGGAAATAGCAGTACTTGAGAACACCAAGAAGTCGGTTCTTTTTTTTTTTTTTTGAGACGGAGTCTCACTCTGTCGCCCAGGCTGGAGTACAGTGGCACAATCACGGCTCACTGCAACCTCTCCCGGGTTCAAGCGATTCTCCTGCCTCAGCCTCCTGAGTAGCTGGGATTATAGGTGTGTACCACCACATCCAGCTAAGTTTTGTATTTTTAGTAGAGACAGGGTTTCGCCGTGTTGATCAGGCTGGTCTCGAACTCCTGACCTTGTGATCTGCCCATCTCGGCCTCCCAAAGTGCTAGGATTACAGGCCTGAGCCACAGTGCTCAGCCCAAGAAGTGGGTTCTTACACAGGGCAGCCTGGCCTAGGGGCTACTGATAACACATGACAGGCCTAAAGAACTCCAGGTTTCCTGGGGCAAGGCCAACAGCAGGGGAGGCAGCCCTGTCCTTTGGCGGCAGGTGGACTAGGGTTCAAATCCAGCTTCTTGCGGACTATCCACTGTTGAACTCAGCATGCTGTCTGTGTTCTCATCTGTGAAATGGGGATGATAGAAAAACTTCTACATCATCGGGTTGTGCCCCCCCCCGAAGTACCAGGCACAGTTCTAGGTACTTGGGATGCAACAGTGATGAAGACACAGTCCTTGCCCTCATAGAACTGACAGTCTAGTGGGGAAAAGATGGACAGTAAACAAATAGTTGTAAGGCCAAGGCTGTAGGCAGTGAAGTGAACCGAAACAGGCATTGGGTGAGAGGGTGGCGGGGCTGCAGTCGCACAGGCATACCTCAGACATACTGTGGGTCGGATTCCAGACCACTGCAATAAAGCAAATGTCTCAAAGCAAGTCACACACGTGTTTTGGTTTCCCAGTGCATATGAAAGTTGTTTACAGCTGGGTGTGCTGACTCATGCTTGTAATCCCAGCACTTTGGGAGGCTGAGGTGGGCAGATGGCTGGAGCGCAGGAGTTCAAGACCAGCCTGGGCAACATGGCAGAACCCTGTCTCTACAAAAAAAGACAGAAAATTAGCCAGATGTGGTGACGTGCACCTGTAGTCCCAGCTGCTCGGGAGGTTGAGATAGGAGGATCGCTTGAGCCCGGGAGGTCGAGCCTGCAGTGAACCGAGATCACGCCACTGCAGTGCAGCTTGGGTGAGACAGCCAGATCCTGTCTCAAAAAAAAAAAAGAAAAATATACATACTTCAATTTTAAAATACTTTTGTTTCTAACAAAATGCTAATGATTGAGCCTTCAGCAAATCATAATCTTTTTACTGATGGCTGCTGGTTGGGGTGGTGGTTGCTGAAGGTTGGGGTGGCTGTGGCAATTTCTTAAAACAAGGCAACAGTGAAGATGCTGCATCAGTTGACTCTTTCATGAAAGATTTCTCTGTAGCATGCGATGTTATTTGATAGCATCTTACCAGCAGTAGAACTTCTTTCAAAATTGGAGTCAGTCCTCTCAAATCCTGTTGCTGTTTTATCATATTCATGTTATACTCTAAATCCTTTGTTGTCATTTCAGCAAAGTTCACAGATCTTCACCAGGAGTAAATTCCTTCTCAAGAAATCACTTTCGGCCAGACGCGGTGGCTCACACCTGTAATCCCAGTACTTTGGGAGGCCAAGGTGGGCGGATCCTTTGAGGTCAGGAGTTTGAGACCAGCTTGGGCAGCATGGCAAAACCTTGTGTCTACGAAAAAATACAAAAATTAGCCGGGGGTAGTGGTGTGCGCCTGTAGTCCCAGCTACTAGGGAGGCTGAGGTGGGAGGATTGCTGAAGTCCAGGAGGCAGAGGTTGCGGTGAGCACCACTGCACTCCAGCCTGGGTGGCAGAGCAAGACCCTGTCTCAAAAACAAAACCAAACCAAAATAAACCACTTTCTTTCTTTTTGATTTCTGTCTCACTGTGTTGCCCAGGCTGGAGTGCAGTGGCTATTCACAGGCACGATCATAGCTCACTACAGCCCCAAACTCCTGGGCCCGAGTGATCCTCTTGCCTCAGTCTCCTGAGTAGCTGGTAGTACAGGCGCATGCCATCGCACCTGGCTTCAAGAAAGCGCTTTGTTGCTCATCTATAAGAAGCAACTGCTCATCTATTAAAGTTTTTTCATGAGATTGCAGCAGCAGGAATTCAGTCACGTCTTCAGGCCCCACTTCTAATTCTAGTTCTCTTGTTATTTCTCCTACATCTGCAATTACTTCCTCCACTGAAGCCTGGAACCCCTTAAAGTCATCTATGAGGGCTGGAATCAACTTCTTTCAAACTCCTGTTAATATCTTTTTATTATGCCCCAGAGACACAGTCTTAGTCTGTTGCCCGGGCTGAGTGCAGTGATCATAGCTCACTGCAGCCTCAAACTCCTGGGCTCAAACGATCCTCTTGCCTCAGTCTCCCAAGTAGCTGGGACTACATGCGTGTGCCACCATGTGTGGCTAATTTATTTATTTTTCATTTTTAGTTTTGTAGAACCGGAGTTCAGGCTGATCTTGAGCCCAGGCTGGTCTTGAGCTCCTGGCCTGAAGGGATCCTCCTACCTCAGTCTCCCAAAGTACTGGGATTACAGGTGTGAGCCACCACATCTGGCCACAAGTGTTCCTAACGGCAGCTAGAATGGTGAATTCTTTCCAGCTTTCAGTTTGCTTTGCCCAGATCCATGAGAGGAATCACTATCTATGACAGCTGTAGCCTTACAAAATGTATTTCTTAAATAGTAAGACTTAAAGGTTAAACTTATTCCTTGATCTATGGGCTATAGAATGGATGTTGTGTTAGCAAGCATGAAAACAACTTAATCTCCTTGTACATCTCCATCGGAGCTCTTGGGTGATGAGGTGCCTTGTCAATGAGCAGTAATATTTTGAAAGGAATCTTTTTTTCTGAGCAGTTTGTCTCAACAGTGGGCTTAAAATACTCCGTCAACCATGCTGTAAACAGATGTGCTGTCATCCAGGCTTTGTTGTACCATTTATAGAGCACAGGCAGAGTAGATTTAGCATAATTCTTAAGGGCCCTAGGATTTTTGGAATGGTAAATGAGCATCGGCTTCAATTTAATGTCACCAGCTGCATTAGCCCCTAATGAGTCAGCTTGGCTGGGTGCAGAGGCTCATACCTGTAATCCCAGCACTTTGGAAACCGAAGAGGGAGGGTTGCTTGAGCTCAGAAGTTCGAAGCTGCACTGAGCTATGATCGTGCCACTGCATTCCAGCCTGAGTGACAGAGTGAAACCTGGTCTCTTAAAAAAAAAAAAACAAAAACAAAGCCAGGCGCAGTGGTTCACACCTGTAATCCTAGCACACTTTGGGAGGCCGAGGCAGGTGGATCACCTGAGGTCAGGAGTTCAAGACCAGCCTGACCAACATAGTGAAACTCTGTCTATACTAAAAATACAAAAATTAGCTGGGTGTGGTGGTGCGCACCTGTAGTCCCAGCTACTTGGGAGGCTGAGGCAGGAGAATCGCTTGAGCCCAGGAGGCAGAGGTTGCAGTGAGCCGAGATGGTGCCACTGCACTCCACCCTGGGTAACAGAGTCAGACTCTGTCTCAAAAAAAAAGAAAAGAAAAGAAAGAAAAAGGAGAGAGAGGGAGCATCAGTCTCTCCTTGAAGCTTTGAAGCTTTGTAACCAGGCACTGACTTCTCTCTAGGAATGAGAGTCCTAGATGATACCTTATTCCAATAGAAGGCTGTTTTGTCCCCTTGAGAATCTGTTTAGTGTAGCTGCCTTCATCAGTGATCTTTAAAGCTTCATGGACCAGCCTCTGCCACCTTCAAACTTTTCTTCAACAGTTTCCTCACCTCTCTCAGCCTTCCTAGAATTAAAGAGAATTAGGGCCTTACTCTGGATTAGGCTTTGGCTTAAGGGAACGTTGTGGCTGGCTTGATCTTCTATCCAGACCACTCAAACCTTCTCCATATCAGCAGTTAAGTGTATTTTGTTTTCTTTTTCTTTCTTTCTTTCTTTTTTTTTTTTTTTTAAGACAGAGTCTTGCTCTGTTGCCCAGGCTAGAGTGCAACGGTGCGATCTTGGCTCACCACAACCTCCACCTCCCAGATTCAAGTGATTCTTCTGCCTCAGCCTCCTGAGTAGCTGGGATTACAGGTGCCCGCCACCACACCAGCTAATTTTTTGTATTTTTAGTAGAGACAGGGTTTCACCAGGTTGGCCAGGCTGGTCTCGAACTCCCGACCTCAGGTGATCCACCCGCCTCAGCCTCCCAAAGTGTTGGGATTACAGGCATGAGCCACTGTGCCCGGCCTTCTAGATTTTGATCTAAAGTGCAAGACATGTGACCCTTTCATTTTCTTTTTATCTTTTGAGACAGGGTCTCGCTCTGTCACCCAGGCCGGAGTGCAGTGGTGCAATCATGCATCACTGCAGCTTCTACTGGCTGGGTTCAAGTGATCCTGTTTCCTCAGCCTCCCAAGTAGCTGGGACCACAGGTGTGCACCACCATACTCAGCTAATTTTTAAATTTTTTGTAGAGATGGGAACTCACTTTTTTCCCAGGCTGGTCTTGAACTCGTGAGCTCAAGCAATCCTTTCAGCTCAGCCTCCCAAAGTGCTGTGATTATAGGGTGTGAGCCACTGCACCTGGCCCTTTCTTTCACTTGAACACTTAAAGGCCATTGTAGATTTATTAATTGGCCTAATTGCAATGCTGTTGTGTCTTAGGGAATAGAGAGGCCTGAGGGGAGGGAGAGAGATGGGGCAACAGCTGGTCAATGGAGCGGTCAGAACATACACATTTATCAATTAAGTTCATCCTCTTATAGGTATGTGGTTTGTGGCACTCCAAAACAATTACAATGGTAGCATCCAAGATCACTGATGGCCAGGCACAGTGGTCATGCCTGTAATCCCAGCACTTTGGGAGGCTGAGGTGAGAGAATCGCTCTAGCTCAGGAGTTCGAGACCAGCCCTGGCAACATAATGAGACTCCATCTCTATAAAATGAAAAAAAAAAAAAAAAAAGCAAGGTGTGGTGGGACATGCCTGTAATCCCAGCTACTTGGGAGGCTGAGGTGGAAGGATTGCTTGAGCCTGGGAGGTCGAGGCTGCAGTGGGCTGTGATGGTGCCACTGTACTCCAGCCTGGGCAACAGAGTGAGGACACAGACAAAAACAAAACGACAACAACAACAAAACACTGGTCACAGATAACCACAAGAGATATAATTATGAAAAGTTTGAAATGTTGCAAGAATTACCGAAATATGACACAGATATAAAGTAAGCACTTTGCTGTTGGAAAAATGGTGCCGACAGACTTGCTTGTAGCAGGGTTGCCACAAACCTTCAATTTCTAAAAACACAATATCTACAAAGTGCTTTAAACAAGGCATACCTGTATATGGAGAGGTCAAAGAAGAGGAGACAAATGAGCAGAGGACTGTTGCTTGGAGGAAGAGTGTTTTAGGCAGAGGGAACAGCAAGGGCAAAGGTTAAGGGGGATGATGCTGTATGGCTTGAGCGCAGGGCCTGGCCCACAGCAGGAAGCCATTGGTGATAATGAAGCCTTTTGGATCATTGCCCAGCACCTGGAAACCAGGGGCAGGAATTAAGCCAGAGCGGAGATGCTGCTTCTCCTGGCCCCACCAGATGCTGTCCCCACCAGATGCCCCTGCAGGACAGATGGAGATAATCTGTTTCCCTTGGTTACAAAAACTCATCCTCCCACAGTGCTGGGAAATACCCCGCGTCTAGTGATTTTCCATTCCTCCCTGAGGGGAGCGAATGGAGCTGTCCTGCTGGGAGGGGCAGGTTAGCCACAAGACACTCCTTCCACCTACCTAGGCCTTGTCGTCCCATATAAGAGAGGGCTTGGCTGGGTACAGTGGCTCATGCCTGTAATCCCAGCACTTTGGGAGGTCAAGGTGGGTGGATCACGAGGTCAGGAGATGGAGACCATCCTGGCCAGCATGGTGAAACTCCATCTCTTTTTTTTTTTTTTTTTTTGAGACGGAGTCTCGCTCTGCCGCCCAGGCTGGAATGCAGTGGCCGGATCTCAGCTCACTGCAAGCTCCGCCTCCCGGGTTCACGCCATTCTCCTGCCTCAGCCTCCCGAGTAGCTGGGACTACAGGTGCCCGCCATGTCGCCTGGCTAGTTTTTTGTATTTTTTTTTTTAGTAGAGACGGGGTTTCACCGTGTTAGCCAGGATGGTCTCGATCTCCTGACCTCGTGATCCGCCCGTCTCGGCCTCCCAAAGTGCTGGGATTACAGGCTTGAGCCACCGCGCCCGGCCCCCCATCTCTTTTAAAATACAAAAATTAGCTGGGCACGGTGGCATGCGCCTGTAGTTTCAGCTACTCAGGAGGCTGAAGCAGGAGAATCGCTTGAACTCGGGAGGTGGAAGTTGCAGTGAGCTGAGATCGCGCCACTGCACCCCAGCCTGGATGACAGAGTGAGACTCCATCTCAAAAAAAAAAAAAAAAAAAAGGAGGGCTCAACAGCAAAGCATAGCACACTGACTCAGTTGGAGTTAACACCAAAAATAGAACTGCTGACTTTTTTCTTTCTTTCAGTGATCATGGCTCACTGCAGCCTCAACTGCCTAGGCCCAAGGGACCCTCCCACCTTAGCCTCCTGAGTAGCTGGGACCACAGGCACCACCATGCCTGGTTAATTTTTTTATTTGTAGAGATGGGGTCTCACTATGTTGCCCAGGCTGGTCTTCAACTCCTGGGCTCAAGTGATCCTCTTACCTTGGCCTCCTAAAGTACTGGGATTAACAGGCACGAGCCACCATGCCTGGCTGACCTTTCTTGGATGCTGACAAGGTGGCCAGCTTTGTGCCAAGCTCTGTGTGAAGCATTGCACAGAAGTTATCTCATTTAATTCAGCCAACTCTGTCAGGTTGGTACCATGTTTCTCTCCATTTGACAGATGAGAAAACTGGGGCTCAGAGATGATAATTCACTTGCCCAGGGCCACAGTTAGGAAGTGGCAGAGCCAGCCTTTGAACTGAAGCCCCTTGACTCTCAGAGCTCAGATGTACAAAGTGTCCATGAAGCAATGTCCACGAAGAAAGCTAAACCTATGATACCCTCTGATTTCCACTGTGGAAAAATGACTTTTTCATATAGCCAGGGATTAGGAGAGGCTGTGGAGCAGAGCAGACTTATTTGTAATGTCATTAAAATAATTTTAAAAATAATCCATTGTTAATAAACAAAAGGAAAGTGAAGCTTTTTTGGGTGCCAGGCAGAGAGATGGTGTAAGAAGTAAAGGCCAGACTCAGTGGCTCCTGCCTGTAATCAAGCACTTTGGGAGGCCAAGGTGGGAGAATCGCTTGAGCCCAAGAGTTCAAGACCAACCTGGGCAGCATAGGGAGACCCCATCTCCACAAGAAATACAAAATTAGCCAGGAATGGTGGCCCACGCCTGTAGTCCCAACTACATGGGAGGCTGAGGTGGGAGGATTGTTTGAGCCCGGGAGGTGGAGGCTGCAGTGAGCTGTGATTGCGCCACTGTACTCTAGCCTGGATGGCAGAGTGAGACTCTGTCTCAAAAAAAAAAAAAAAAAAAAGTAGCATACAGCATAGCCAAAGGCCTGGAGTCTGCCTGGGCTTTTTGGAATGCCTGGCTTTGGATCTCAGTTCTGTTCATTCTGCACTCCTGGATGAGCGCCTCTCATCTTTTGGGTCACAGTTTCTTCTGTGAACAAAATGGGAATATACTGAGACCCTTCCTGGGGTGGGTGTGATTCCAGTGAGAGAATGTGTGTGGCGCTCTGCATGGGGGCTCCCTAGCCCATTGTCCTCAAAGGGTACATCTTTGTTGGGGAGCTGGGTGGGGACAGGTTAGGGAAACTGTAACATCTACACCACTGTCACTAAGAATAATAAACTTGTGGACATTATTTACATGGAATTGTGGAACTGAAACATTAACTTGGCAGATGGTGAGGACTCAAAATCATGAAGAACCGAGAAATTACAACTGTGGCAAAAACGAGCCTGTGTTTGACAAGATTAGAAGGCTCTCTACAGGAGACCTTACATGCAAAAATCTCACCGAGTCTTAGCACTTCTATGAGGTAGGAACAATGTAATGTGCCCATTTTACAGGTGAAGAAGCTGAGGCTCAAGGATGAAAGACTTTTGCCCAAGGGCACGTGGTTAGTAAGTGTTTGACAGCAGAGCACTCGATGTGGTGGTGGGTGTCACTGCCCTTTTCCAGCTCGGGAGACTGCGTGGCTCCCTGGCACCAGCCTTGGCCTAGAGTGTGGGCTTTGGGTCTGTATCAGGCATGATCCTATCAGAGAAAAAGCACCAGTAGGATATATTTCGAGGAGTTGGCTTATACTGTTGTGGGGTCTGGCTGGGCAAGTCTGAAAGTGGTAGGTGGAAAACTCAGGCAGGAGCTGATGCTACAGGTAGAGTTTCTTCTGGGAAATCTGTTTTGTTCATAAGGCCTTTGAACTGATTGGAAAAGGCCAACCCAGATGATCAAGGATAATCTCCTTAAAGTCAGCTGACTGCAGATGCTAACCACAGCTACAAAATCCTTTCACAGCAACGGCTTGATTAGTGTCTGATAAAATAGCCAGGTACTATAGTCTAGCCAAGTCAACACATCAGACTAACCATCACGGGGTCAGACAGACCTGGGCTTGAGTCCTTGTGCTACAACCTGTCAGCTGTGTTTCACTGGGCAAGTTTCTCTGACTCTCTGATCCCCAGTCCCCTCATCTACCAAATGCCGTGGTAGTGCTTACTGCAGTTGGTTATCAGGATTAAATGCAATTTTATAAATCACAGTGCCTTCATCCAGTGCCTGTCACCTAGAGAGAAGGAAGACACACATAAAAGTAGGTGGTCACAAACCAGTGTTCTGATTTTTTGTCACCCAGGCTGGAGTGCAGTGGTGTGATCTCGGCTCACTGCAACTTCTGCCTCCTGGGTTCAAGCGATTCTTCTGCCTTAGCCTCCAGAGTAACTGGGGTTACAGGCGCACTCCACCATGCCTGGCTAATTTTTGTATTTTTTTTTTTTTTTTGAGACGGAGTCTGGCTCTGTCACCCAGGCTGGAGTGCAGTGGCCGGATCTCAGCTCACTGCAAGCTCCGCCTCCTGGGTTCACACCATTCTCCTGCCTCAGCCTCCTGAGTAGCTGGGACTACAGGCGCCCACCACCTCGCCCAGCTAGTTTTTTGTATTTTTTTAGTAGAGACGGGGTTTCACTGTGTTAACCAGGATGGTCTCAATCTCCTGACCTCGTGATCCACCCATCTCGGCCTCCCAAAGTGCTGGGATTACAGGCTTGAGCCGCTGCGCCTGGCCTAGTTTTTGTATTTTTAAGTAGAGACAGGGTTTCACCATGTTGGCCAGTTTGGTGTCAAACTCCTGACCTCAGGTGATCTGCCCACCTCGGCCTCCCAAAGTGCTGGGATTACAGGTGTGAGCCACTGTGCCATTCCAGGTACTTCTTAAATATCCAGATGGCACTTTGTTAATGAGATTTGGTCTGTAGAGTTGTTGGGATCCATAATAACAATCCCCCAACTACGAGACAAGAGGGCAGTAAGATGTGCAGGAACCCTAGGCTGCTGTCTCCTTCAGAGAAAGCCCTTACTTTTCAGCTTAGAAAGTCTTTCCTCCAGGAAGCCTTCTCCGATTGCTCCGCATCACTCTTCCAGCCAACAGGTAACCCTCCTCTGTGTTCCCACAGTGTCCTGTGTGTCCCCCGCCATTGGAGTAGGGACTATGCGCTATTTCAGACATCTGATTGCTCCCCTGTTCTGCTCTCCCTGCCATGAGTGGGTGTGGGGTAGAGGGAGTATATCCTTTGTTCATAGCTGGAGCCCCAGCAGAGGGTCCAACACTCAGCATATCACTAGGTGTTTGTACAAAGGACATGTCCTATTTCCAGAGGTCCATGGTCTGATATGCCACGTCCTTGTGGGAGTCTGCTTTCTTGGGCCCCCATTGTGCCTGCTGCCCCATCCCTGGTCCAGCCATCCCTAAGCCAGAAGCAGAGCCAGGGTGGTGGGGAGGAGCTGCTTTTCCCTGGCTGCCATGAGTGTGTTATTCTCGAACTGAGCTGAACGAGGCATCTGTCCTGCTTGTTGAGTGTGACCCGGTTGGCCTCCCCGCTCATGTTCAACTTTGGAGCCTGGATTTCTCTGTTGCAGCCTTTAATCTTCTCCTATGACATGCTCTCTGGGCTTCATTATAATTAACCACTTTCCTTCCTCAGGCTGCGCCAAAACTGAGACAGCTAATTAATTTCTGGCCACTTGCCACTCTCGTTAAGTGGTGGGCAGGGATGCAGCCTGCAGCTCTTACTGCCCAGCTGGGCTTGTTTTGCCAGTCGTGGAGGGCAACCACCCTTTGTCTGCAAATAGAGGGAGCCCCAGCTGGACCCCGGCTGACTGGCAGTAGCTTCACTGAAGCTATTTGTTCCCCCACAGTGGGCAGAGCCTTTGTGGTCACTGTTGTAGATGTGCCTTGGTTTCCTTATTTGTAAAATAAAGGGAATGAACTTGACCTGCAGTGAGAAGATTGGGTGGTAGTTAGGAGTGTGGGTTCTGGGGTCCAAGGAACCTGAGGCCCTACCTAGGCCTTGCCAGCCCCAGCTGTGGGCCTCTGGGTGAGTTACTTCATCCCTCTGAGCCTCAACATTCCCCACCTGTAAGATGGGGAGAGCAGCGCTCACCTCCTGTGATGGTTGTGTGGGTTCAGTGGGTTATGGAGCACATGGCTGCCACTTAAGAGGGAGACTGGCACATAGTAAGCGCTCGTAAACACTCCCCAGCCATCTCTCCTTCTAGGCTAACATTCATTCTTGATGGAAAAAAGAACTTCTGTTGTGAGAGCTGAGGTGTGGAGCAATTTTAACAGATATTGCTTCTGTGTTTAGGCCGTGGCTGGTGAGATGGTTAACCCCTTCGTATTAGTTCTCTAGGGCTGCCATAGCAAATTGCCATAAACTGGGCGACTTAAAACATTAGACATTTCAGCTGGGCGCGGTGGCTCATGCCCGTAATCCCAGCACTTTGGGAGGCCGAGGCGGGCAGATCACGAGGTCAGGAGTTTGAGACCAGACTGGCCAATATGGTGATACCCCGTCTCCACTAAAAATACAAAAATTAGCTGGGCTTGGTGGTGTGCGCCTGTAGTCCCAGCTACTCAGGAGACTGAGGCAGGAGAATCGCTTGAATCCAGGAGAGACTGCAGTGAGCCGAGATCGTGCCACCGCACTCTAGCCTGGGTGACAGAGCGAGACTCCATCTCAAAAAAAAAAAAAAAAAAAAAAAAAAATAGACGTTTCACAGTTCAGGAGGCAAGAAGTCTGAAATCAAGGTGTTGGCTGGGCTGTGCTCCCTCTGAAGGCTCCATGGAAGAGCACTTGCTGGCCTGGCTTCGGTGGTTGCTGGCAATCTTTGGCATTCCAGCTACCTCACTCTAATTTTTTCCTGTTTTCACATGGCCACATGTGTCTCTGTGTCTTGTGTCCTTGTTTGAAACAGGCCCTCTCTCTGTTGCCCAGGCTGGAATGCAGTGGCTTGAACACGGCTCATGACTTCCTGGGCTCAAGCAATCCCAAGTAGCTGGGACCACAGGTGTGTGCCACCATGCCCAGCTATTTTTATAGCAGCAGTCCTGAACGTTTTTGGCATCAGGGACCAATTTTGTGGAAGACAAGTTTTCCGTGGATGGGGGTGGGATCAGGGGACAGGGATAGTTTCAGGATGATTTGAGCTCATTACATTTATTGTGTACTCTATTATTATTACATCATAATAGATAATGAAATAATTATACAACTCACCATAAGGTAGAATCAGTGGGGCTCCTGAGCTGGTTTTCCTACAACTAGATGGTCCCACCTAGGGGTGATGAGAGACAGTGACAGATCATCAGGCACTAGATTCTCATAAGGAGCTTGCAGCCTAGATCCCTCGCACGTGTAGTTCACAATAGGGTTCCCGCTCCTATGAGAATCTCATGCCACTGCTGATCTGACAGGAGGCGGAGCTCAGGTGGCAATGTGAGCAATGGGGAGTGGCTGTACATACAGATGAAGCTTCGCTCGCCCAATGCTCGCCTCCTGCTGTGCGGGCCCGTTCCTATAAAACAGGGTTGGGGACCAGGTGCAGTGGCTCACACCTGTAATCCCAGCACTTTGGGAGGCCAAGGCAGGCGGATCATGAGGTCAGGAGATTGAGACCAGCCTGGTCAACATCATGAAATGCTGTCTCTACTAAAAATATAAAAATTAGTTGGGCGTGGTGGCACACACCTGTAGTCCTAGCTACTCGGGAGGCTGAGGCAGAAGAATTGCGTGAACCTGGGAGGCGGAGGTTGCAGTGAGCCAAGATCGTGCCACTGCACTCCAGCCTGGCTACAGAGCAAGACTCCGCCTCAAAAAACAAAAACAAAAACAAAAACAAAAAACAACCAGGGTTGGGAACCCCTGTTTTATGGAGAGTCTCACCGTATTGCCCAGGCTGGTCTTGAACTCCTGGACTCAAGTGATCCTCCTGTCTCAGCCTTCCAAAGTGTTGGGATTACAGGCATGAGCCATCCCACCCAACCCTCTCTTCTTGTAAGGACACCAGTCATTTAAGGACCCACCCTAATCTAGTATGACCTCCTCTTAACTCATTACATCTGCAAAGTCCCTCTTTCCAAATAGTGTCACATTCTGAGGTTCCTGGTGGACATGGATTTTGGGGCACACTATTGAATTCAGTATACCCTCCCAAGGCTTACTCTCCTCCTCTGTACAGTGAGGATGGCAGCAATTTCATAGGGTTTTTGGAGTGATTAAATGAGATGATCTCTGTAAATGTCATAGTAGCATTCAATAGAATGTGTCAGTTGTGTGAGCACTGAGTCCACATAGCTGCTGAGATGGAGGTGGTGGTGAAATGATAATAGTGGTTGAGATGGTTCCATTCTTGGACCTACCCTACACTGGTTGATCACTAGACCCAGGGACCTAGAATGTAGACATCTGCAAAGAGCTGGGGCCTTATCAGAAATTCTGAAGTCTTGGACAGGATTCTCCTTCCCCTTTAGCCTCAGCCACCATGAACCTCATCTGAGACTTAGTTCCTAGGTCAGCTTGGAGAAGCAGAAGGAACTTGGTTTCCCAGAAGTCAGCAGAACTGATTTTCTGTGTGACCTCGCACAACTGTTTTCCCCTTTCCAGGCCTCAGTTTCCCCATGTGTAAAGTGGGAGGGGAGGTTTGAACTCATTGTTACGGATCAGAGCCTCTTCCAGCGCTGAAGTTCCAACACAGGTCTCTGTGTCCCACCCCCGTGATGGCAGGTTACCAAGAGCCAGCAGGGAAGTCAGGGGCCCTGGGACTCCAGGGGCAGCCTCAAAGGTACATTTTGGATCCGTCTTCTTCACTTGAGCAAGAAGAGAAGCCACTATGATATGGGCGCACCAGGCAGAGTGCTAGGAACGTGGCAGGCATGACCTCATTTGATATTCCCCACACCCTCACGAGGCTGGAAAGATCATGATAACCAGTTCACAGAGGAGTAAACTGAGGCTCAGAGAAGTCAGAGCTCACCCAAGATCAGGGCAATTAGTTAGGGACAGAGCTGGGGCTTCAGCAGGTGTGTCCAGTGTCAAAGTCCACGCCTCTCCTTGGGCTGCCCTTTTTATGGTTGTTGTAAGAGATGGGATCTAAAGCTGTGTCGCCCAGGCTGAAGTGCAATGGCTATTCACAGGTGCGATCGTAGCACACTACTGCCTTGAACTCCCGGGCTCAAGTGATCCTCCTGCCTCAGCCTCCCCAGTAGCTGAGACTACGTGTACTTTTATCGGATTAGTTCCCTAGGGCTGCCAAAATAAATTACCGCAGACTTGATGGCTTAAAACAGAAATGTATTCTCTCACAGTTCTGTAGGCCAGAAATCCAAAGTCAAGGTGACAGCAGGGCTGTGCTTTCTCTGAAGCCTCTTGGGGAGAATCTTTCCTCGCTTCTTCCCGTTTCTGGTGGCCCCAGGCTCTTCTTCGTTTGCGGCTGCATTGTCTAATTTCTGCTTCCCTCTTCACACGGCCCTCTCCTCTCCTCCCTGTGTGTCTCTTACAGAGACACCTGTTGCCGGAGTTAGGGTCCACCTCGATGATCCAAGATGGCTCGAGATCCTTAACTTAATTACGACTGCAAATGATTTTGCATTTATAATGAGCAGCTGTTATTTCTGAGAGCTCGAACAGCATTTGGGAATAAAATTAATTCTAAATACTCCAGCAATCCACACTGGATTTGGTTGGAGACCAAGTGAGCTTTGGTCTAGGCTGGAGCTGTTTGTTCAGTTCGGCTCCTGAGGTGCCGCAGGGTCAGTGGGACTGGGTGTAGACGTTCTCACCTTGTTGCTGCTGCTGTTGTTGTTGTTTTTGAGTTTAGGTCTCTTGCCCCCACTTTGAACTCATGGGCTGCTGTGCATCAGTGGGAAAAAAACCCCTCAGTTTAGTTAATGACAAATTAGCTACCTTGGGTAAATGATCAGAGAAAACATTTCTCCCACCACCAGCAGAGCTGAGTCACTTCAGACTTCAGGGCAAACAGGGTCAGGCCCAGGCATCCTTCAGGGCACCTGGGCTGGTCCAGAGTGAGCATGGGAGAAGGTAGGAAGGGAGGGAGGGAAGGAGGATGAAAGGAGAGAGTGCAAGGGGAAGGGAGGATGAGGAAGAGAGACTGCCCTGATTCCATTTCTGGTCTGTGGCTCATTACTGAGGATCAGGCCACCCTGACACCTGCACGCGGGGTTCTCCAGTAAGCGCGGTGTGTCCTCTGAGCCTGGCCCTGTGCTGGGTGCTGGGAAACAGCGTGAAGGAGACACATTTCCTGCCTGAGGGATGTCCCAGTCCAGTGTGGAAGACAGACACATGAACATGTATTCATTTCACAAGTGTGTTTTGAGTACCTGCATTGTGCTGGGTGCTGCTGTGGGTTCTAGGCTCTTCGTGATAGCCAAGACCGACATGATCCCTGCCCTCTGGGAGCTTATATATATATATGTATATATGAGATAGAGTCTCGCTTTGTCCCTCAGGCTGGAGTGCAGTGGCGTAATCATAGCTCACTGCAGCCTCTACTTCCTGCACTGAAGTGATCCTCCCACCTCAGCCTCCTGAGTAGCTGGCACTACAGGCATGAGCCACTACCTGGCAAAAAGTATGTGAAGGACACACAGAGTACTTTGGGTCCACAGGAGAGAAGCTAAAACCAAAGCCAAGAAGAAGGTACTGGGGTTTTGGGGAAGAGCACTGGGTTTGACTCTGCTCAGCCTGTTTCTCACTCTGCAGCCTGGGGCAGGTCCCACTGCCTGTAAATTGGGAATAATGAACACTGTCTGCCCCATAGTGAGGATTAAATAATGTAAAATATGGGGCCGGGCACAGTGGCTCATGCTTGTAATCCCAGTACTTTCGGAGGCCAAGGTGGGTGGATCACTTGAGGTCAGGAGTTCAAGACCAGCCTGGCCAACGTGGTGAAACCCCAGCTCCACTGAAAATATGAAAATTATCCGGGCATGGTGGTGGGCGGCGGTAATCCCAGCTACTTGGGAGGCTGAGGCAGGAGAATCACTTGAACCGGGAGATGGAGGTTCCAGTGGGCTGAGATCATACCACTGCACTCTAGCCTGGGAGACAGAATGAGACTCCATCTCTAAATAAATAAATAAATAAATAAATAAATAAATAAAGTAAAATGCTTATCCCAGTGACTGGAATATAGTAAGTGTCCAACAAATGTTTATTATCTGTTAAAAAAAAAAAACCAAACACAGGCATACGGAGCATATAAACCACACCTGAGAAAGACCTAGCACACGGTTATCCATGAATACTGGCTGCCACCCCCTTGGGACCAGAGGTATACATTTTGTTCCGAATTGACCTCTCCTCCTTGCTCCACTGGGCCCCACATTCATGCCTGTGACATTGTTCTGATGTTTGTAAGTCTGTCTCTCCCTGACCCCACCTGGACTGTGAGCACCTTGTCTTCAAATCCTGAAACCATAGCAGGGTTGGGGAATGTGTGAGAAGCAGTTGAATGCTACGGAGTGGGCCCATCCCTAACCCAGCCCGGCCCCTTCTCCATGGCCAAGGTTTCACAAATGCAGGTTGCAAGGAGGCTGGGGGAAGGCGGACACAGACCCAAGTGGTTATGAGCTTAGGCGCTGGAAACCAGATAGAGCTGCACTTGAATCCTATGACCACCACTTCTTAGCTGTGTGTTTTGGGTGAGCATCTAACTTAGCTCATTTGTAGAATGAGGCTGAGATGAAATCCTGCATTCACTGCTTTTAGCATAGTGCTTGGCGCACAGGAGAATATGGCTTCGAGGAAACAACATGCCCAAAGCTGTCGATCCTTTCTCATTGACACCTTGCACAAAGGAGGGAGGTATTGATCTTTTGGGCACTGGGCATTTATGTATTTATTTGTATTTAATTAATTAATTTATTATTATTATTATTTTTGAGACGGAGTCTCCCAGAGTCACCCAGGCTGGAGTGCAGTGGTGTGATCTCAGTTCACTGTAGCCTCCACCTCCCGGGTTGAAGTGATTCTCCTGCTTCACCCTCCCGAGTAGCTGGGACTATAGGCATGCACCACCACACCTGGCAATTTTTTTTTTTATTTTATATTTTTAGTAGAGATGGGGTTTCATTATGTTGGCCAGGCTGGTCTTGAACTCTTGACCTTAAGTGATTCACCTGTCTTGGCCTCCCAAAGTGCTGGGATTACAGGCATGAGTCATCTCGCTGGCCTTATTTTTACTTTTATTTTGAGACAGTGTCTCACTCTATCACCTAGGCTGGAGTGCAGTGGCCATGATCATGGCAGACTGCAGCCTTAACCTCCCAGACTCAAGCAATCCTCCCACCTCAGCCTCCAGGGTAGCTGGGACTATAGGCACGTGCCACCATGCCCAGCTAACTTTTTTTTCCTCTCTCTCTCTTTTTTTTTTTTTTTTTTTTGAGACGGAATCTCGCTCTGTCGCCCAGGCTAGAGTGCAGTGGCATGATCTCAGCTCAGTGCAAGCTCTGCCTCCTGGGTTCACACCATTCTCCTGCCTCAGCCTCCTGAGTAGCTGGGACTACAGGCGTGTGCCACCAAGCCCGGCTAATTTTTTTGTATTTTTAGTAGAGAAGGGGGTTTCATCGTGTTAGCTGGGATGGTCTTGATCTCCTGACCTCGTGATCTGCTCACCTCAGCCTCTCAATGTGCTGGGATTATGGGCGTGAGCCACCACACCCGGCCAACTTTTGTATTTTTTGTAGAGACGGGGGTTCACCATGTTGCCCCAGCTGGTCTCCAACTCCTTAGCTCAAGTAATTCACCTGCTTTGGCATCCCAAAATGCTGGGACCACTGGCCTGAGCCACTGCACCACGCCTAGGCACTGGGCATTTAGATGTCGGCCGCTCTGACCAACTGCTCTGGCTTTGCTTGGGGAGAATGTTCTTACCAGGAGCTTACTTGTCAGTCGGCACTTGGGTATTCAGTTGAGAAGCCCAGCTCTCCAGAGGCCCAGGAACGAGTGTGGATTGAATGTGGCCTGGCTGTGCAAGGTACAATCAGTTTCCATCAAACTGAAAGAAAATTAATAGACGTGGTGATGATCCTCCTGCAGTGGGGGCTTGTTTAACAGAGGAGTGTAGGGCTTTGAAACAAACATGCATAGCCACTCAGTGCTTAGTGCTAGGGAAGCTTTGGGGATTTGGAATTGGAAAGCAAGCAGAGGGTTTCCCAAAGATATCTCAGGGTCAACAGAGGTTCAACCAGAGCTTTCCAGTCCCTACCCCCTGGTTGGATCCAATGGGTGATTATTAAACCCTAAAAGAAAAAAGCAGGCCAGGTGTAGTTGGATCATGCTTGTAATCCCAACATTTTGGGAGGCTGAAGTGGAGACCACTTGAGTCCAGGAGTTTGAGACCAGCCTGGACAACATAGTGAGATCCCATCTCTACAAAAAAAATTTTTTTTAAATAATTTAAAAAATTACTTTGGTGTGATAGCACGCATCTGTAGTCCTAGCCTACCTACTTGGAAAAGAAAAAAAAAGAAAAAAATACCAGGTTGGGGAGTACCAAAAGGGTCACAATTTTCAACTACACTGTGACCTGTAAGTTGCTCACTTTCACATGTGTGGCTCCTGGAAAGCATCATTACACTAAAATTACCAACAAGGAAGCAGGTTCAGAAAGGTGAAGTGATTTGCTCAAGATCACCGAGCTATGTATGTTGAGGCGCCAAGATCTGAATGGCTTGAAAGGACGCCCTCACCCCACTCCCAAGCTTAGACAATAAACATAGCGACAGCTCTTGATTATCCCCTTTTTTATTGTGATAAAATATACACAACATAAAAAATTCCACTGTAACCATTCTTAAGGATGTAGTTCGGTGGCATTAAGTACATTCACACTGTTATGCAGCCATCACAACCGTTCATCTCCAGAACTTTTTCATTTTCCCAAACTGAATCTCCATACCCTTTAAACAGTAACTGGCCATCCTCCCCTTGCCCCAGCCCCTTGTAACCCCAGGGCTTCTGCCTCTCTGACTACTCTAGGTGGCTCATGTAAGTGAAATCATACAGTGTTTGTCTTTTTTGACTGGCTAATTTTACTTAGCACAATATCCTCAAAGTTCATCTGTGTTATAGTAGGTGTCAGAATTTCCTTCTTTTTTTTTTTTTTTTTTTTTTTTTTTCTTTTGAGACAGGGTCTTGCTCTGTCACCCATGCTGGAGTGCAGTGATGTGATCTCGGCTCACTGCAACCTCGACTTCCGGGGTCAAGCAGCCATCCACCTCAGCCTCCCCAGTAGCTGGGACTACAGGCATGTCCCACCACGCCGGGCTAATTTTTGTATTTTTTTGTAGAGACTGGCTTTGCCATGTTGCCCAGGCTAGACATTTCCTTCTTTTTTAAGGCTGAATAATATTCCATTGTATGTCTATACCACATTTTGTTTCTCCATCTATCAATGGATATGTGGGTTGCTTTCACCTTTTGGCTACTATGAAGAATACTACTATGAACATGGGTATACACACAACTCTTCAAAACCCTGCTTTTAATTCCAGAAGAGGAATTGTTGGATTGATCCTAACAGTCAATTCTATTTTCAAATTTGTGAGGAATTACACTTTTGTTTTCCACAGTGACTGTACCATTTTACATTTCCACCAACGGTACTCAAGAGTTCCAATTTCTTCAAATCCTTGCCAATACTCGATTTCTTTTTCTTTTCTTTTCTTTTTCTTTTTTTGTTATCTTAATAGGTGTGAAGTGGTATCTCATTGTGGTTTTGATTTGCATTTCCCTAATGATAATGATGTTGAGCATCTTTTCATGGGCTTGTTGGCCATTTGTATATCTTTTTTAGGGAAATATTCAAGACAGGGTCTCACTTTGTTGTTCAGGCTGGAGTGTAGTGGTGTAATCATGGCTTAACTGCAGCCTTGACCTCTGGGACTCAAGCAATTCTTCCACCTCAGCCCTCCAAATAGCTGGGACTATACAGGCTCATGTCACTACGCCCAGCTAATTTTTGTATTTTTTATAGAGATGGGGTTTCGCCATGTTGGCCAGGCTGGTCTCAAACTCTTGAACTCAAGTGATCCACCCACTTCAGCCTCCCAAAGTGCTAGGATTACAGACGTGAGCTACCATGTTCGGCCCTTGTTCATTTTTTAATTAACTTATTTGCTTTTGGTTGAGTTGTAGGAATTATTTATATAGTCTGGATATTAACCGCTTATCAGATACGTGATTTGCAAATCTTTTCTCCCATTCCATGAGTGGCCTTTTCATTCTGTTGATAGTGCCATTTGTTTTGTTTTTTATGGGGGGTGACAGAGTCTCACTGTGTCACCCAGGCTGGAGTGCAGTGGCACAATCTCGGCTCACTGCAACCTCTGCCTCCCAGGTTCAAGCAATTCTTGTGCCTCAGTCTCCCAAGTAGCTGGGATTACAGGTGTGCACTACCACTCTCGGCTAATTTTTGCATTTTTTTGTAAAGATGGCGTTTCAGCATGTTGGACAGACTGGTCTCAAACTGCTAACATCAGGTGACCCACCTGCCTTGGCCTCCCAAAGTCCTGGGATGATAGTGTCATTTGAGGCACAAAAATTTTAAATTTGATATAGTCAGCCAGGCGTGGTGGCTCACGCCTGTAATCCCAGCACTTTCGGAGGCCAAGGTGGGCAGATCATGAGGTCAGGAGTTCGAGACCAGCCTGATCAATGTGGTGAAACCCCATCTCTTCTAAAAATACAAAATTACCTGGGGCTGGGCACGGTGGCTCACACCTGTAATCCCAGCTCTTTGGGAGGCCGAGGCGGGCGGATCACTTGAGGTCAGGAGTTCGATACTAGCCTGGCGAACATGGTGAAACTCTGTCTCTACTAAAAATACAAAAATAATTAGCTGGGCGTGGTGGCAAGCGTCTGTAATCCCAGGTGCTTGGGAGGCTGAGGCAGGAGAATTGTTTGAACCCAGGAGGCAGAGGTTGCAGTGAGCTGAGATCACGCCACTGCACTCCAGCCTGGGAGATAGAGCCAGACTCCGTCTCAAAAAAAAAAAAAAAAAAAAGAAAGAAAAAAAAAGAAAAATTAGCTGGGTATGGTGACATGGGCCTGTAGTCCCAGCTGCTCAGGAGAATCGCTTGAACCCGGGAGGTGGAGGTTGCGGTAAACCGAGATTGCACCACTGCACTCCAGCCTGGGAGACAGAGTGAGACTCCGTCTCAAAAAAAAACAAAAAAACAAAAAAACAATTGATATAGTCCAACTTAATGTATTTGTTGTTGTTGCTGCCTGGGCTTTTGGTGTCATACCCAAGAAATCATTGCCAAATCTAAAAAGAAACTTAAAAAAAGAGGAAAAAAGAAAGGAAAACAAATAAACAAACACAAGAAATCATTGCCAAATCTGGTGTCATGAAGCTTTTCCCCTATATTTTCTTCTAGGAGTTTTATGGTTTTAGCTCTTACATCTTTGATCCATTTTGAGTTAATTTTTGTATATGGTGTAAGGGAAAGGCCCAACTTCATATCTACAACCTTTTGTAATAGAAAAAAAATTAGAAAACAACAGTAGAGTTTTGGGAAATGGAGCCAGAAACAATTTCTCTTTCTAGAAAGCTGGGTCTCTTGCCCCCTCCTGCCTTGTTCTCCATCTAGCCTCCACACAGTAGTCAGCATGATCTTTTAAGAAATTCACATAAATGTACCACATCACTTCCCTGTTTAAAGTCTTCAGTGACTTCCTGTTACACTCAGAGTAAGCCCAAACTTCTTGCCGTAGCCCAAAGGCCCTGTGTGATTTGACTTCTGCAGATTTCCGCTGCATCTCCTGTTGCCTCCTTTCTGGCTCGCTGCACTGTCATCACATGTGATTTCTGACCGTTCCTGTAGCTCATCCGGCTCTTTCCTCCTATAGGGCCTTTGTACATTGCTGTTCCTTCTCTTTGGACCAACCTTCTTCCTTCTCTTCACGTGGCTAACTCTCATCCTTCCAACCTGGCAGAAATGTCACCATGTCTTAGATCAAAATATAGACTGGGTGGCTTCAACAACAGAGATTTAGTTTCCCAGTTCATAAGGACAGAAGCCCAAGATCGAGCTGCCACCATGGTCAGGTTCTAGTAAGGGCTGTCTTCCTGGCCTCTAGATGGCTGCCTCATCGCTGTCCTCACATGGTAGAAAGAGAGAGAAAGAGAGTGAGAGAGAGCAGACTCGGGTGGATCGCCTGAGGTCAGGAGCTTGAGACCAGCCTGGCCAACATAGTGAAACCTGTCTCTACTAAAATCATAAAAATTAGCCGGGCATGGTGGTGGGTGCCTATAATCCCAGCTACTAGGGAGGCTGAGGCACAAGAGTCACTTGAACCCAGGGGGTGGAGGTTGCAGTGAGCCGAGATTACACCACTGCACTCCAGCCTGGGCAACAGAGCAAGACTCTGTCTCAAAAAAAGAAAAAAAAAAAAAAAAAGAGAGAGAGAGCAAGCTCTCTGGGGCCTCTCTTACAAGTGCAGTAATCCCACCATCTCAAAGGCCCCACTGTATTTATTGAGAGTTGTATCACATGGAGCCTGTTTGCATTTCTTTCTCTTTTCTTTTCTTTTCTCTTTTCTTTTCTTCTTTCTTTCTTTCTTTCTTTCTTTCTTTCTTTCTTTCTTTCTTTC
>NC_045434.1:193694288-193700112 GCF_002776525.5 Piliocolobus tephrosceles | reverse complement strand
TTCTTTCTTTCTTTCTTTCTTTCTTTCTTTCTTTCTTTCTTTCTTTCTTTTTCTTTCTTTCTGTCTCTCTTTCTTTTTTCTTTTCTTTTTTTTTTATGAGATGGAGTTTCGCTCTTGTTGCCCAGGCTGGAGTTCAGTGGCATGATCTCAGCTCACCGCAACCTCTGCCTCCCAGGTTCAAGCAATCCTTCTGCCTCAGCCTCCCGAGTAGCTGGATTACAGGTGCCTGCCACCATGCCCAGCTAATTTTTTTATTTTTTAATAGAGATGGGGTTTCGCCATGTTGGCCAGGCTGGTCTTAAACTCCTGACCTCAGGTGATCCACCTGCCTCAGCCTCCCAAAGTGCTGGGATTACAGCTGTGAGCTACTGCGCCCAGCCGAGCCTGTTTGCATTTCTGACCTGAGGACACCTCAGAGGTGACAGGACCTGGGTAGAGGTCTAGCCAAACAGATGTGAGTGCACTGAAGTGGAAGGGCCCAGGTGTGAGTGTTGGAGAACCAGGTTCTTTGAGGTTCTACGTGTACCCGCTGAGGACCAAATGGCATAAGTTATTGGGAGAAGCAGTCTCTGTGGACATGGATACTGAAAGAACAACAAAGGCTGGGCACAATGGCTCAGGCCTGTAATCCCAGCACTTTGGGAGACTGAGGTGGGCGGATTGCTTGAGCCCAGGAGTTTGAGACCAGGCTGGACCCTGTCTCTACAAATAATTCAAAAATTAGCCAGGTGTGATGGTGTGCACCTGTAGTCCCAGCTACTTGGGAGACTGAGGTAGGAGGATCGCTTGAGCCCAGAAGGCCAAAGCTGCAGTGAGCTGTGATCGCACCACTGCACTCCAGCATGGGCAACAGGGTGAGGACCAGCCTCAAAAAGAAATACATAAAAATGAATAAAACCAGAAAATCAAGTGTTGTGTTGGGCTTGGGGCTCTCATATGTAAACTGCAGAGTAAAGCAAAAAAAAAAAAAAAGTTATTTGAAAAAAATTGCCAGGCGCGGTGGCTCACGCCTGTGATCCTAGCACTTTGCGGGGCTGAGGCAGGTGGATCACAAGGTCAGGAGTTCCCCACCAGCCTGGCGAAGATGGTGAAACCCTGTCCATACTAAAAATGTAAAAATTAGCTGGGTGCAGTGGTGGGCACCTGTAATCCCAAGTTACTCAGGAGGCTGAGAAAGGAGAATTGCTTGAACGTGGGAGGCAGAGGTTGCAGTGAGCTGAGATCGTGCCACTGCACTCTAACCTGGGCGACAGAGCAAGACTCCGTCTAAAAAATGAAAAAAAATTGACCACAAGAGGAACCCCAATACCATCACATTGGGAGTTAGGGCTTCAGTATATGAATTTGGGGGAACTGAATTCAGTTCATAGCACACCTCCTCAGAGAAGCCATTGTTGACCTTCTAATCTAAGCCAGGGTCCCTCCACACTCCCCAGCCTGTCACCCCCACTAGGCAGTGTCCATCAATATGCCCCATTCTTACCCTTCCCGGCATCTTGGTAACAGCAGGTAACTGTTCATTAATTAATGCAGCAGTTTGTTCAATGTTTGCCTTCTCCCTAAAGTCATAGATTTCAAGAGGCCGGACTGTCATCATTACTCTTAGATCCCTTATTCAGTGCCTGGCACAGTTCGAGTGTCCACTTAATACCTGTTAGATGAGTGAGCAAACCCCAGTTTATAATAAGTTCACGTTCTTGACTTTTTCACTATGAGAGATGGGGGAGGAAGGAAAGTAACAAATACTGAGTAGTTACCAGATGTTGGCACTTAGACTGTGTTCAATACCAGCTCTGCCGCTTACTAGTCATATGACCTTGGATAAATCACCTCGCCTCTTGTGCCTCAGTTAATCTTCTCTAAGATGTGTCAGTATATTTGGACCACGAGAAGCAACTGGAAGAGGAATGACAGCAGGGGTGAGGTGTGGGACAGAAAACAGGGGCAGGAGGATGATTGGTCTAGAGGGAGTACTGGGACTGTTAGGCACCCCCATCCTTGTACCCTGCACAACCAGATGGCTGCCCCTCCACTCTGCAAGAAGGCAAGGTTTTTTCTTTTCCTAGAGAAGTTAACATGGGGGAAGTCTGGACTCAGGGCCAGCAGACCCAGAAAGGGTCAGACAAGATACCAAAGGTAAATGGGGAGTGGGAGGCCAGGCACGGTGGCTCATGCCTGTAATCCCAGCCTTTGGGAGGCCAAGGTGGGAGGATCACTTGAGTCCAGGAGTTGGAGACCAGCCTGAGCAACATATTGAGACCCCCATCTCTATTTTAATTTTTTTTAAGGGGGAGATGGGGGGACTCCTAGGCCCTTTCTCCAGCTCTGCCAGCAGAATTCTGGCAGCCAGAGGTATGCAACCCAGGTGAGAGATGGGAGGATTATTTTCTGAAGACCTGAAGGCCAGAGAAGAGACCTACGGAAACTGATACTTACATGTCCCTCAGTGTAAAAGCCAGATCATCACTCAGTTCTCCTATAGTGAAGCCCACCAGTTGACAGGGCCCTCACAGTGATACACACGTGCACACACACGCACACACACATGCACACACGGGCACACACACATGCACGCACATGCATACACACACGGAGCTGCCAATTATTTAGTGCTTCACTTAAAAATCAGCATTTAATTATATATCACCAGATACTTGAAGGAAGTCTCCAGGATAAGAGAGGAAGGCTAAAGCAGACAAAGGAACAAAAATGTCTGAAGGAAGTAAAAGATGCAGAGAGCAGAAGAAAATACAAAGCAAGGCTTCTTAGCGTCCTCAGAGAGTTAAGATATTATGTCCCTGAAATAAGATGCTATAAATGCTATATGAAAAAGGAATAACAAGAGAAGAAGAAAGGGCACTGGAACAATAAAACATGAGAGTCAAACTTTTTTTTTTTTTCTTTTTGAGAAGGAATCTTGCTCTGTTGCCCAGACTGGAGTGCAGTGGCACGATCTCGGATCACTGCAAGCTCCGCCTCCCAGATTCACACCATTCTCCTGCCTCAGCCTCCCGAGTAGCTGGGACTACAGGCGCCCGCCACCATGCCCAGCTAATTTTTTGTATTTTTAGTGGAGACAGGGTTTCACCATGTTAGTCAGGATGATCTCGATCTGCTGACCTCGTGATACGCCCGCCTCGGCCTCCCAAAGTGCTGGGATTACAGGCTTGAGCCACCGCGCCCGGCCGGGAGTCAAACTTTTTAAAAAGACAGGGGCCAGGCATGATCACTTGTGCCTGTAATCCTAGCACTTTGGGAGGTCAAGGTGTAAGGAACACTTGAACCCAGGAGTTTGAGACCAGCCTGAGAAACACAGGGAGACTGCATCTCTACAGTTTTTTTTTTTTTTTTTTTTTGAGAAGGAATCTTGCTCTGTTGCCCAGGCTGGAGTGCAGTGGCGCGATCTCAGCCCATCGCAACCTCCAGCTCCCAGGTTCAAGCGATTCTCCCGCCTCAGCCTCCGGAGTAGCTGGGATTACAGGCATGCTCCACCACGCCCGGCTAATTTTGTATTTTTAGTAGAGATGGGGTTTCTCCATGTTGGTCAGGCTGGTCTCCAACTCTCAACCTCAGGTAATCCGCCTGCCTCGGCCTCCTAAAGTGCTGAGATTACATGCGTGAGCCACTGTGCCCAGCCTAAAAAATGTTAATTAGCTAGGCATGGTGGTGCACCTGTGACCCCAGCTACTGGGGAGGCTGAGGTGGAAGGATCGATTGAGCCTAGGAGGTTGAGGCTGCAGTGAGCTGTGATCACACCAGTGCACTCCAGCCTTGGTGACAGAGCAAGATCTGTCTCAAAATAATAATAATCATCATCATCATAATAGCAATAATAAAAGGTCAATGGAAGAATCGAGAGATAACGAAAAGGAAATTTCCCAGAAGATAGAACAAAAAGATGATGTAAGGAAATTAGAGGATCGATCCAGCAGGCCCAATATCTGACTAAACTAAGGGATCTTCCAAGGATCCCAGAGAAAGCAAAGGGGAGGAAATGGTACAAGGACGTTTTATACTGAAGGACATGAATCTTCACACACACACACGGAGCTGCCAGTTCACCTAGGAGAGGTGGGGAAGGGAGGAAGGTAACAAGTACTGAGTGGTAACCCTTAGAGGGTCCAACAGAAATGAAAAAGAGCCACTTGAAAGCACACCGTCACAAAGGGTCAGACTACCAGGGATAAAGAGAGGAACCTACAAGGTTTGCAGGTAGAGAGGACAGATCACATACAAAACATCAGGAATCAGAATAGTTTTAGATGCTTCAGTGGCAACACTGGAGGCTAGATGATGAGGGAGCCATGCCTTCAAAATGCTGATGGAAAATTACTTCCAACCTACCATTTCATGTCCAGTCAAAGAAATCAGAAATTAGAATAGAATAAACACATTTTCAGACAAGCAAGGGTGTAAAAATTCTACCTCCTATGTGCCCTTTCTTAGGAAGTGATTAGAGAATGTCTTCCACCAAAATGAAGGCATAGATCAAGACAGAGGAAGACTTGCAAGCCAAGAAAGGAGTGCTCTAGCCAAGGAGGACAGGTGTGCAGCTGGTGTAGAATAGAAAGCAAACAGTGCAGATGGAAAGTGGGGAGGAGGCCGGGCACGGTGGCTCACGCCTGTAATCCCAGCACTTTGGGAGGCCAAGGGGGGGCGGATCACCTGCGGTTAGGAGTTCGAGACCAGCCTGACCAACATGAAGAAACCCCGTCTCTACTAAAAATACAAAATTAGCCCGGGCGTGGTGGCTCATGCCTGTAATCCCAGCTGCTCAGGAGGCTGAGGTGGGAAAATCACTTGAACGGCTGAGGCAGGAAAATCGCTTGAACCTGGGAGGCAGAGGTTGCACCATTGTAGTCCAGTCTGGGCAACAGGAGAGAAACTCCATCAGAAAGAAAAAGAAAGAAAAAGAAAGAAAGAAAGAGAGAGAGGGCCGGGTGCGGTGGCTCAAGCCTGTAATCCCAGCACTTTGGGAGGCCGAGACGGGCGGATCACGAGGTCAGGAGATCGAGACCATCCTGGCTAACACGGTGAAACCCCGTCTCTACTAAAAATACAAAAACTAGCTGGGCGAGGTGGCGGGCGCCTGTAGTCTCAGCTACTCGGGAGGCTGAGTCAGGAGAATGGCCTAAACCCAGGAGGCGGAGCTTGCAGTGAGCTGAGATCTGGCCACTGCACTCCAGTCCGGGCGACAGAGCAAGACCCTGCCTCAAAAAAAAAAAAAAAAAAAAAAAAAAGAAAGAGAGAGAGAGAGAGAGAAAGGGAAAGGGAGAAAAGAAAAGAAGAAAAGGAAAGAAAAGAAAGAAGGAAAGGTTCAGAACATAGCTCACTAGGAAAACAAAAAGAACTGGTAGATTTTGCAACTGGATGGAAGAGGCATCTTATAGGTCTTTTGGAGTGTTTGAGGAGATTTAGCAGTATGTACACAGAACTAAGCAAGTGGATAAAATTGGGGCAATTATTACCTCTGGGAAACTTAAATGTCTGCGCTACAAAATGTAATTATAGTATGCTCTTCGGCTTAGTAGTGGACAATATTTACAAAGTCATAAGAATGTAAACCCTAAATACTGAGTCAGCTAAAAATGGTGATAAAACTATATTGGAACCAGACATGGTGGTACGTACCTGTAGTCCCAGTACTCAGGAGTCTGAGGCCAGAGAATCGTTTGAGCCCAGGAGATGGAGGCTGTAGTGCACTATGGTTGCACCTGTGAATAGCCACTGCACTCCAGCCTGGACAACATAGTAGGACTCCATCTCTTAGGATTTATTTTCTTTCTTTCTTTCTTTCTTTCTTTCTTTCTTTCTTTCTTTCTTT
>NC_045434.1:193679839-193694278 GCF_002776525.5 Piliocolobus tephrosceles | reverse complement strand
TTTCTTTCTTTCTTTCTTTCTTTCTTTCTTTCTTTCTTTCTTTCTTTCTTTCTCTTTCTTTCTTTCTTTCCCTTTGTTTCTTTCTTTCTCTCTCTCTCTCTTTCTTTTTCTTTCCTTCTTCCCTCCTTCCTTCTCTTTTCTTTTCTTTTCTTTCTGATGGAGTTTTGCTCTTATTGCCCAGGCTGGAGTGCTACGGGATGCTCTTGGCTCACTACAACCTTTGCCTCCTGGGTTCAAGCAATTCTCCTGCCTCTGCCTCCCGAGTTACTGGGACTACAGGCACCCACCACCATGCCCAGCTAACTTTTTGTATTTTTAGTAGAGAAGGGGTTTCACTATGTTGGCCAGGCTGGTCTTGAACTCCTGGCCTCAGGTGATCTACCCGCCTTGGCCTCCCAAAGTGCTGGGATTACAGACATGAGCCTCTGCGCCCAGCCAAGACCCCGTCTCTTAGAAACAAACAAACAAACAACTATGTTGGGAGGATGGAGAGAGGAACAGTTGGGTGATGTGATGAGTTAGTCCTCATCTTCTGTAACAGGGCGTTGTGAGGAACATTACTAGTGTTCACTAATATCTGCTTCTCCCTGCTTTGCGTCATATAGAAGACTATTTCTCAACCCCTTACAGTTGGGCATGGTCACATGACTACTTTTGACCAGTCAGCTTCAGGTGGAAGTGACGTGTCGCCACCAGACTAAAACTTAGATGATCCTGCAGCTGCCTCTTCTCCCTCTCTGGTGATCAAGGAGGCCTTGGGGTAAGATAGTAGGGCCATAGGAGTAAAGCAGCCTGGAATTGCCTCCTGGAATTTAGTTGTCCTGGAAACACTGAATGGACTCTGTGAGAGATAAACCTTTCATTTGTTAAACCACTGGAATTTGGGTATTTAGGCATAGCGTTTCTTAACCAAATCCACGCTTCAACAAATACTGTCTAAAATGGATGAATCAAGAAATAGGCTGGGCGCGGTGGCACTGGGATTACAGTGGCTCAAGCCTGTAATCCCAGCACTTTGGGAGGCTGAGACGGGCGGATCACGAGGTCAGGAGATCGAGGCCATCCTGGCTAACCACGGTGAAACCCCGTCTCTACTAAAAAAAAAAAAAAAATACAAAAAAACTAGCCGGGCAAGGTGGCGGGCGCCTGTAGTTCCAGCTACACGGGAGGCTGAGGCAGGAGAATGGCGTAAACCTGGGAGGCGGAGCTTGCAGTGAGCTGAGATCCGGCCACTGCACTCCAACCTGGGCGACAGAGCGAGACTCTGTCTCAAAAAAAAAAAAAAAAAGAAAAAAAAGAAATAGCCACATAAGCATATTCTTTAGCATTGTGGAGATAATCGCTATAAGAATAGCTAAAAACATTCAAAGTGGTTGCCTCTGGGGAATGGGACAGAGGAGTAAGTGAGCAAGGATGGGTAGGGGGCAGCTGTTCTCATTATCGTCCTGCATGACTTTTTACACTATGTCATTGTGTTACATTGGCAGACATAAAATTTTCTTTCCTTTTATTTTTGAGATAGAATTTCACCCGGTCGCCCAGGCTGGAGTGCAGTGGCGCGATCTCACTGCAGCCTCTGCCTCCCGGGTTCAAGTGATTCTTGTGCTTTGGCCTCCTGAGTAGCTGGGATTACGATGCCCACCATCAAGCCTGGCTAATTTTTGAATTTTTTGTAGAGATAGGGTTTTTCCATGTTGTCCAGGCTGGTCTCCAACTCCTGAGCTCAAGCAATCTGCCTGCCTCAGCCCCTCAAAGTGCTGGGATTACAGGCATGAGCCACCACATCTGGCCAGAAATAAAATTGTCTAAAAAGCTATATACATATATGTAATTTGGAAGGATCCCCAGCAAGTTGTGATAGTGGCTGTCCCTCAGGAGGGAGGGCGTGCTACACAGAACGTGCGAGGGACTACTGATGTGGCCAGACATGGGCGGGCACTGTGAGAAAGGAGGCTACCCAGATGGAAATCCAGTCCAGGGAGCTGTTTGTTTTTAGACATGGGGTGTTGCTTTGTTCCCCAGACTAGAGTGCAGTGGTATTTTCAGAGCTCACTGCAACCTCAAACTCCCAGGATCAAGTGATCCTCCTTCCTCAGCCTCCTGAGTAGCTGGGTCTACAGGCACACTCCACCATGCTCAGCTAATTTTTTTTTTTTTTTTTTGAGACCGAGTCTCGCTCTGTCGCCTGGGCTGGAGTGCAGTGGCCAGATCTAAGCTCACTGCAAGCTCCGCCTCCCGGGTCTACGCCATTCTCCTGCCTCAGCCTCCTGAGTAGCTGGGACCACAGGCGCCTGCCACCTCGCCCGGCTAGTTTTTTTTTTGTATTTTTTTTTTTTTTTTAGTAGAGACGGGGTTTCACCGTGTTAGCCAGGATGGTCTCGATCTCCTGACCCTGTGATCCACCGTCTTGGCCTCCCAAAGTGCTGGGATTACAGGCTTGAGCCACCGCGCCCGGCCTTTTTTTTTTTTTTTTTAAGAGACAGTGTCTTGCTGTGTTGCCCAGGCTGGTCTCAAACTCCTGGGCTCAAGCAGTCCTCGACCTCAGCCTCCCAAAGTGTTAGGATTACAGGCGTGAGCCACCATGTCTGGCCAAATCTGCCTTTTAGAGTGAGCCGCCAACTTACATGGGTGATGAATTGTGGGGGAGGGAGGCTGCTGCAGTGTCCCCGTGCGAGCTGGTGAGGTTGGACTAAGACATCCACGTCACAGATGTCTCTTGAGAGCCTGCTTTTTTTTTTTTGAGACAGAGTCTCACCCTGTTACCCAGGCTAGGGTGCAATGGCACGATCTAGGCTCACTGCAACCTCCGCCTCCTGGGTTCAAGCAATTCTTCTGCCTCAGCCTCCTGAGTAGCTGGGATTACAGGTGCCTGCCACTATGCCTGGCTAGTTTTTGTATTTTTAGTAGAGACGGAGTTTCACTGTGTTAGTCAGGCTGGTCTCAAGCTCCTGACCTCGTGATCCACCCATCTCAGCCTCCCAAAGTGCCGGGATTACAGGCGTGAACCACTGCGCCTGACTGAGAGCCTGCTTTTTTTGCCGGGCACTGCTGGTAGGCCCAAGAATACAGCAGGGAACAAAATGGATGAAGTCTTCTGACTTCAGGGAACTTACATGGGCGAGAGACCCAAGTGGGCAGAAAAGAAGATGAATGTAAGTCAGGAAGTGGTTTGTGCTGTAATGAAAAATGAAGCCGCTGAAGGAGCTAGAGTTAGTCGGGAGGATGGTACTTTAGATAGAGTGGTCAGGGAGGGCCTCTCTGAGGAGGTGACACTTGAATAGGGTCCTGAATTAAGTGATGGAGCAAGCCATGCAAAATATGGGGGGACCAGGGTTCCAGGCAAGAGGCAAGAGCAAGTCCAGAGGCCCGGGAGTGGGGAGGTGGGAGTGGGCTTGACGTGTCCAGGAACAGCAAAGAGGCCAGTGTGTGGCAGGGGCACATCGGTGGAGGAGAACATGCTGGGAACTGAGATCCCAAAGGTGATCGGGGCAGCTTGCAGAACAGAGAGAATTTTGGGAAGTCGCTGGGGAATTGAGAGCAGGGGCGTGGCATGATTTGTCTTGGGGCTGGAGAAGGGAGTCTAAGATGGCCAGAAGGATGGGGTGTGGCTGTGGGTGGAGGAGAGAGAGGGGGGCCGTGAGGAGAGGAGCCTGGGGCCCTGCCTGGCAGGCAATCAGCGCTGGGCCGCTCAGCCCGCTTGGACCAACTACAGCAGCTTCATCACCCCACTTCCCAGCATCCCAGCCCCCTCTGGGAATGGAAGGATCCTTCGCAAATCAAAATAGCAGGCAAAGAACAGCCTCTAATTGTTCTGCGTAAGAGCAGAGAAATTAGACGAGTCAGCTGTGGGGTTGAGACCGCCTCCCACACAGCTGTGATCCCACACCCCACTGAAGACACTTCCTGAGACTTGCAATTCTGCTGTCTCTGAGCAAAACTTTTTCCTTCTCCAGCCCCAGAGCAAATAGCAGCTATTTGGGAGGGAGTAGGACAGATGCTGCCCTGGAGGACAATGAGTGAGTCAATTTCTTTTCAACCAAAAATACCAGTCACTTCATACAGGAACAGCCTTAGCTGATGCAAGTTTATTCCACCATTCAAAAACACTGAGTGCCTCATCCTAGGTGTCCAGGGCTGGGCATGGGATCAGAGAGATTCTAAAGGAATGGAGGCACACAGTATGGGACCACCCCTGGGGTGGAGGAAAGAAGGAGCACGGGAGTCAGGAAGTCTCAGTTCTCGCCTCGGCTCTGCCACTGTTGCTGCGTGACCTTAGATGAGTCATGCTGCCTCTCTGGGCTTCAGTCTCCCTCTCTCTCCCAAATGGAGGCTTTAGGCTACGTAGTAATTCTCAAACTTTAGAGTTCATAAGAATCACTTGGGGTGAGGAGGTGCTTCTTAAACATGAAGATTCCCAGGCCCCAGTTCCAGAAATGAAGATTGATCAGATCTGAGGTGCAGTTCAGGACTCGGCATTTCTTCCAGGCTCTTCTGGTAATTCTGAAGTGAGCCCGCCGGCCACGCTTTAATAAAATCACTTCCCCTTAATGTGTCTCTCTTCGTGCTCTGGAATTCGAGGAGTCACTCATGTAACCGTCCTCCGGGTATCTCAGATCACTCCAGAGGCATGAGAGTGGTGTCATGTCGCCCTGCCTCGGGGTGCCTGCGTGTTGCTGTGGTGGTGACACTGCATTTGGTAAGGTCTGGCTCAGTGTATGCAGTCTCCTCTGGGCTACCTGGTGCCCCGCCCAGGCCCTGGTGCAGAAGGGGCCATGGCTGTAGACGTTGGCCAAACGGGGTCAACTGCAGTGTAGATAGCTGTGCAGGGCAGAGAGCATGGAGGGATAATGGGAGTGCTAGGTGCAGAGTTTAGCTGCAGACATTTGCCCTGGATCCCTGGGCTCATGCCCTGGGTTGGACGTGTGACCCTGTCACCTGCTGCGCTTCCCTACACCACTGTGGATGGAAAGAGGGATGCACTGTGGCTTCTGCAAAGAGGTGAGTCCAGTTACATGGGGACGAGGAGGCCTGGATGGAGCCACAGGAAGGACTGGGGGCTCCGGTCTACCACAGAGGACACCCAGGGGGCCTCAGGCCCCAGCCAATCTACTAGGCAGTGTCCCTTCATCAGAGTTGACCAATCATACTCTCCAAAGGCCAGGTCAGTGCCAGAAGCTAGAGAATCAAGTCACTGTGGTCTAGCCCCCAGCTCCATTCTTCACCTATGAAGAAAAGAACAGTGATTGTGTCCAGAGTGCTCTCCATGTATCAGGCTTGGGGCTAAGTGCTGTGTTAGCTTATTAAATTTTCACAGCCATCCTAAGAGGTTGCTACAAACATCACCCCTCTTTTTACAGTTATGAATGCAGAGCGTTAGAGAGCTCAAGTTTCTCAGAGTCACTCAGCTAATGTAATAAATAGTAGAGGCAGGATTAGAACCCAGATCTGCTTTCTGCTGGAGCCCAGTTTTATTTTTAAACATATTGCTTAGTACCTCTTAGAAGATAAAGATTTTTCTTTTTATTTTATTTACTTATTTATTTTTGAGACAGTGTCATGCTCTGTCACCCACTCTGGAGTACAGTGGCACGATCTCAGTTCACTGCATCCTGTGCCTCCTGGGCTCAAGCGACCCTCCCACCTCAGTCTCCCGAGTGATGGGACTATAGGCACGCACCATCATGCCTGGCTAAATTTTTTTTTCTTTTTTTGGTAGAGATGGGGTTTCACTGTGTTGTCCAGGGTGGTTTTGAACTCCTAGGCTCAAGCGATCCACTTGCCTTGGCCTCCCAAAGTGCTGGGATTACAGGCGTGAGCCACCGCGCCTGGCCTAGGATTTTTCTTAAAACACCTTCTGCCAAAGTTATTCACAATCAGAGAAATCCTTTTGCTTCTGTTGTAGTGGAAAGGAGTAATGCCAGATCAGATAGTGCAGGGTTCTAGTCCCACCTTTGCCCCGACCCTTTTTTTTTTGAGACAGAGTTTCACTGTTGTCACCCAGGCTTAAGTGCGATGGCGCAATCTCGGCCCAGTGCAACTTCCGCCTCCCAGGTTCAAGCAATTCTCCTGCCTCAGCCTCCCGAGTAGCTGGGACTACAGGAGCACGCCACCACACCCAGCTAATTTTTGTATTTTTAGTAGAGACGGGATTTCATCATGTTAGCCAGGCTGGTCTTGAACTCTTGACCTCAGGTGATTCACCTGCCTTGACCTCCGAAAGTGCTGGGATTACAGGCGTGAGCCACCGTGCCCAGCCTCCCCTGACCTTTTGCATGACCTTGGGAAAGGTACTTCCCCTCCTTGAGTTTCATGTGAAACTGAAATCTGTGAAATGGGATTAATTACACATGCATTTCCTTCTAAGGTACACTAAGATGAAGACGGCCACCAACATCTACATCTTCAACCTGGCCTTGGCTGATGCGCTGGCCACCAGCACGCTGCCTTTCCAGAGTGCCAAGTACCTGATGGAGACATGGCCCTTCGGCGAGCTGCTCTGCAAGGCTGTGCTCTCCATCGACTACTACAATATGTTCACCAGCATCTTCACGCTCACCATGATGAGTGTCGACCGCTACATCGCTGTCTGCCACCCTGTCAAGGCCCTGGACTTCCGCACTCCTGCCAAGGCCAAGCTGATCAACATCTGTATCTGGGTCCTGGCCTCAGGCATTGGCGTGCCCATCATGGTCATGGCTGTGACCCGCCCCCGGGGTGAGTGAGTAAATGCACCGTGGCACAGGCCACTGACCACAGGAGGCAGTACATGGCCCTTTGTGGGCTTGCAGGGCACTTATCAGGGTGAATGTAGGTGGCTCACCAGCAGAGGTTGGATTCTGATCAAGATCAATGATGGTGTGGTGACTGGCCAGTGGGAGTATAGAAGGTCAACCAATGGGAATGGGAATAGCTGGCCAGTGGGACACACAGATGGTTGAATATTGCGAGGATGAATGACTGATCAGTGGTCTTATGGGTTGCTGGCCAAAGGGATTGTATGAATTTATGAAGGGGATTATGGATGGCTGGTTATGTACACGTAGGTGGCTGGCCAGGGATGTGTGGATGACTGATCTATAGAGAGATGGATGGATGTCCAATGAGGTAAGGGTGTCACTGACTAGTGAGCAGTGGAGGCCACAAGTTCTGTGTTCCCATTTTAAACTCCCTTTCATCCTAATTTGAAAACCATTAGCCTGGATGACCAAAGCAAGGCCTAGAGAATGGCCTGCAGGGAATGACTAATAGGAACTAAAATGGTAATTATTATAGTACCTGCCTGCATTAGGGGAGCTGCAATAACATTCTCCATAGCTCAGGGGCTTGACACAGTAGAGGTTTCTCTCTTGCTCCCATCACTATCCAGTGTGAGTAGGAGGAGCACAGTCATTCAGGGACCCAGCCTTCTGTTGATGGCTTCAGAATCTTCTACTGCTGGCATCTGGCCAGCAGATGAATATGGAGAGGGAGCGGGGAGAAAGCACAGCCACTTTAAATTTTGACTGGGGTGCAGTGGCTCATGCCTGTAATCCCAGCATTTTGGGAGGCCAAGGTGGGTGAATCACTTGAGGTCAGGAATTCCAGACCAGCCTAGCCAACACGGTGAAACCCTATCTCTACTAAAAATATAAAAATTGGCTGGGCGTGGTGGCTCATGCCTGTTATCCCAGCACTTTGGGAGGCCGAGGCAGGTGGATCACGAGGTCAGGAGATCGAGACCATCCTGGCTAATGTGGTGAAATCCCATCTCTACTAAAAATACAAAAAATTAGCCAGGCGTGGTGGCAGTCACCTGTAGTCCCAGCTACTTGGGAGGCTGAGGCAGGAGAATGGCATGAACCTGGGAGGCGGAGTTTGCAGTGAGCCAAGATTGTGTCACTGCACTCCAGCCTGGGTGACAGAGCGAGACTCTGTCTTAAAAAAAAAAAAAAAAAATTAGCCAGGCGTCGTGGTGGGTGCCTGTAGTCCCAGCTATTTGGGAGGCTGAGGCAGGAGAATCACTTGAACCTGGGAGGCGGAAGTTGCAGTAAGCTGAGATCGTGCCACTGCACTCCCCCTGGGCGACAGAGCGAGACTTGTCTTAAAAAAAAAAAAATGATGGCCCATCTCTTCCTAGTGACAGCTGGTCACATGGCCCCACCTTAATTCAAGGAAGTTTATTGTTTAGAAGGGCACCACAGACACAGGAACTAACCTCTCTGAGTCATACTATAGCATGAGATGTTGAGAAAAAAGAGATAATATGTGTAGAATACTTAGGACAAGTCCTGGCTCACCTCCAAGGCCCAATGAATAGCCTCTATTAAATGATTAAGCCTGTGAGATAGACAAGGCAGGAACTCCTACCTCCATTTGACTGTAGGAAAACAGAGTCAGAGAGGTCAGGTGGTTTACTTAGGGTCACACAGCCAGGCATTTTGTGGAATTTGGCCTGCAATCTAGGGTTCCTGCCCCCAGGTCTGTTGCTCCTTCTAGTCCCTTGGGTGGAAGTTTGCAGAGGGTCGATGCTGTGGTTGGGAGAGAACAAGCTTCTTGGTTACCCTTGACCCTCACAAGGGCAGAGCCCCTGGTGCCCTTTTACAGCCTATGAGCCATTGGTCTTGACTCAGCAGCAGAGCCCCATTCCTTACTGTCAGCCTTCAGTTTACAGGCCATTAATTGCATCCCTGCTGGGGCTGGACCAGATGGGCCTCCTCACTCCACAATCCCTCACACACACACTTTCCCAGTGTGTGCCATCAGCACTTATTGGACCTGTGGGCCACTTGCTGTGTGATCTTGAACAAGTGCTGTTCTGGTTCCTATACAATGAAAGTCTTGGACTCAGCTCTTTCTAGGGGTCCTGCCAGACTGATGTCCTGTGGACCCACTCTGTCTGTGGATCCCCAGCCCCTTCTCACCTCTTAGCCTTAAGTCCATTGTGTGGCTTCTTAAATCCTAGCATTCCAAGAGATCCTGGAAGTCCCCTGGGCCAGCCTCAGGGCTGTATCAGAATCCCACAACACCCCCTAAGGTGTTCATCCAGCCCAAGCCCACATTCCCGGAATGGGGAGCTCATTTCATCCTGGGCACCCTTCCTATCTCAAGAAGGAAGTCCTTGAGTTAAGCTGAAATCTGCTTTCCTCCGAGAAGGAAGGAAGGAAGGAAGGAAGTTTTGTTTTGTTTTTGTTGTTGTTTTGAGACAGGGTCTCACTCTGTCACCCAGGCTGGAGTGCAGCGACAGTGTCCCAGCTTACTGCAGCCTCAACCTCCAGGGCCCAAGTGATCCTCCCACCTCAGCCCCCCAAGTGGCTGGGACTACAGATGTGCACCACCATACCCAGCTAATGTTTTTTTTTTTTTTTTTTTTTTTTTTTTTGTAGAGATGGGGTTTCGCCATGTTGCCCAGGCTGGTCTCGAGCTCCTGGACTTAAGCAGTCCACCTGCCTCAGCCTCCCAAAGTGCTGGAATTACAGGCGTGAGCCCCATGCCTGGCCAGGAGGTTCTTGTGATTAAGCTGAGACCTGCTTCCCTCTGGGGAGGCTGACCCTATCCTTGAGTACTGGACTCCCAAACATATGTGCCCCTTTTCCCTGTGGGTACACCAAGAGCTTGAACCCCACTGTGCTAAATGCGTTAGGTGCCTTAGCCTATTTAATCCTCACGACAATCCTGGAGATGTGGGTACTGTCATTAGCTCCACTCCCGTGAAGCTCCAAGAGGTTTAGTAATTTCCTTACACTATGTAGTAGGGCCTGAGTCCTGCTCCCAACTCATGTTGTCTGTCTTAGAAGTCCTGTTCCCAGTGGAGCTAGTTTGGAAATGGGTCAGGATGTTTTGAGTTACTGCAATGACTGGCATTCAGTGGGCTGAGCTAAATGATTTCATTACCACCACCCATGGACACAAAGGCTGATAAAGGGGCCAGGAGAGAACATAGGGGACCTCCCAGATGAGGGCCAATCCTGCTGGGTCTTTTAGGATGACTAAGAGTTCACCAAGTACAGAAGCTGAGGAGGACATTCTAGACAGAAGAATCCCCTTGAACAAAGGCTGGGAGGAGGTGGTGGGACTTGCCCAAGCCTTGGAAGGGTGGGTGAGCAGGTGGGGGCCCCTTAGGCACACAGGCCCCTCACCCCATGTGTCTTTCCTTGTTTCCGCGGCCCAGACGGGGCGGTGGTGTGCATGCTCCAGTTCCCCAGCCCCAGCTGGTACTGGGACACGGTGACCAAGATCTGCGTGTTCCTCTTCGCCTTCGTGGTGCCCATCCTCATCATCACCGTGTGCTACGGCCTCATGCTGCTGCGCCTGCGCAGTGTGCGCCTGCTGTCGGGCTCCAAGGAGAAGGACCGCAGCCTACGGCGCATCACGCGGATGGTGCTGGTGGTGGTGGGCGCCTTCGTGGTGTGTTGGGCACCTATCCACATATTCGTCATCGTCTGGACGCTGGTGGACATCGACCGGCGCGACCCGCTGGTGGTGGCCGCGCTGCACCTGTGCATTGCTCTGGGCTACGCCAATAGCAGTCTCAACCCCGTGCTCTACGCCTTCCTCGACGAGAACTTCAAGCGCTGCTTCCGCCAGCTCTGCCGCAAGCCCTGTGGCCGCCCGGACCCCAGCAGCTTCAGCCGCGCCCGGGAAGCCACGGCCCGTGAGCGGGTCACCGCCTGCACCCCGTCCGACGGTCCCGGCGGTGGCGCCGCCGCCTGACCAGGCCGTCCGGCCCCCAGCACGCTCCTCCCTAGTGACCCGGCGGCCACATGAGTCCCAGTGGGAGGCGCGAGCCATGATGTGGAATGGGGCAGTAGAAGGTCGGAGGCTTGGGATCGCCAGATGGGGCTTCTGTTTTGGAGACGAGGCCGGGCCGCGAGATGGGCATGGGGTGGGCCTCTGGTTTGGAGCGAGGCAGAGGGCAGATCAGTAGCGTGGGGCCTCTGGGCTGGGTGCCCCGTCCACGGCTCTAGGTGGGGCGGGAAAGCCAGTGACTCCAGGGGAGGAGCTGGACCTGTGGCTCTGGAACTGAGTCCCTAAACAGGGGATGTCCAGGGAGACGGGGCTTCATCCTTGAGACAGCCTTGGTTTCTAACTTGGAGCCGGACTATTGGAGTTGGGGATCTGGGCCCAGGACCCAGGAGGGGCAGTGGTGGGGACAGTTGCTTGAAAACTGAGCTGCAAGACTGGGTCTCTGTGTAGTAGGGAGGAGCCTCCTGTGAGGGGAGACCCAGAGACAGGACAGCCGAGTGTGGCCACAGCTCAAGATTTGGTCACTAGAGAGGGGGCCTGTGCAAAGGGCCTGTGGCCTCAACTTCGGATACAGTCCCAGCCCCGAGTTCTAGCAAGGGGCAAGGATCCCTGAGGTCCAGGTCCAACTTGACACCTCTATAAATAGAATATAAAAGACTGAGGGGCCAAGCGTGGTGGCTCAAGCCTGTAATCCCAGCACTTTGGGAGGCTGAGGTGGGTGGATGGGCATAAGCCCAGGAGTTTGAGACTAGTCTGGGCAACATGGGAGACCCTGTCTCTACAAAAAATACAAAATTAGCCAGGCAGCTCTGCACCTGCAGACCCAGCTCCTTGGAAGGTGAGAGGATCCATTGATCCCAGGAGTTTGAAGCTGCAGTGAGCTATGGTGGTGCCACTGCACTCCAGCCTGGGAGACAGAGCAAGACCTTGTCTCTAAAAAAAAGAGAGAGAGGGAGAATGAGGGAGGAAGAGATAGGAAAAGAGAGAAACAATATACCTTTTCTCTTTTTGACAGTCATATATTTCCTTGGAACGGGCAGAAATGCCTCAGAATCGAAGTGGCCACAGTGGGGCTTGGGACAGGACAGCAGAGCAGGGGGCAGCTGCTCCAGGATAGGGTAATAAGGCAGGACCTTGGTTGGGGTAGGGTCACCAGACCTGAGTACTAATGGGAGCCCAGAGGCTTGGGAAGGAGAAGGCTTCCAAAACCATCTCGAAAACTCAGGCCCGGAGTGGACCTCTGTGGCAAGGAGTGGTGGTGGGTGGGTTGAGGAAGAGAGGTGGGCTCCTGCCTCAAGATTAGGTCTTCCAGTGGAAGGTGGATGCTTTTTGTGGGTCCTCAGGGCCCTAGTTTCTCTGGCCCAGATACTGGAGGACAGAGGACCACCTACTTAAATCCTGTGGATGGTAAGTGATGCCTGGGACTCTTGGGGATGGGGGAGGAGTATGAGAAGCATCAGTTTGCACTTGATGCTGGGTCCTGGGCCCCTGATAAGAACCTGGATGAAATCCTCTTCCGTTCTCCCAACATCTGGCTGCACCCATGTGTCTGGTGTCAGTGACTCCAGTGAACTGGAACTGCCCATATGAGGACCTGACCTTGAAGGAACTGGGGGAGAAGCTTTTGTAACTGCAATGCCGGCATCAGTGTGCATCCCCCTCTGCCTTTCCCCCCCACAGGCTCCCCAGGTTCCCCACCTGCTCCAGCCTAGCTGCCCCCTTCATGCTACTGAGAGTGGCATCCACCTGGAGTTGGGTGTAGAAGTTTCTCTCTTCATTGGTTTGGCATTTTATTCAGGCACTCCTGGATCTTTGCTTCCCAGAATATCAGTGTCTGTCCTTGTTCCCTGTACCTCCCCCGTGCCTCATCTCCTCTCCCCCCACTGCTCTCCCCTCCCTCACCAACACTGCCTCAGTAATGCACCCCTGACTCCCTATTGAAGCAGTGTGCTGACATCCTTGTAAAAACAAATTTAATTTTCTTCCTTTTTTGGGACAGATGGAAAGAAATTGACGTCTTTGTCTCAAACAAAAGAAAAAAGAAAAAGAAACAATATACTTCTTTTCCTTTTGACAACCATGTCTTTGGAACAAAAGCTGGGAGGCTGTCACTCCAGCAGGGACTGAATAGCATGCAGGGGGCTGGGGACTTAGGCACCAAGAGGGGCTTTGGGCACATTAGGCAGAAGGGAAGCCCTTGGAGGGCAAAGTACAGCCCCCTTCTCAGGGTGAGGCTCCCAGCAACCCTAGACCCGGGGATGTGCCTCCTTTGGGAAATGGCTTCCCCGGATCCTGGAAAGATGTGGGGCCGTGCCCAGCACTCACATCCAGCCTGCCAAGCCACTGTGACCTGGGATCCCAAGCCACCTAGATCACTCTCACTACCCTGTGACCACAGAGACCCCTGTGTCTGAGGGTGGGAGGTCATCAGCATGGCAGGAGACACTTCTTCTCATCAGGGGCTCCTCCTGTGAATGCTTTGGGGGTATGGCAGAAAAAGGAGACAATCTAGGAACTGGGGAAGACTCCTGAAAGAAACGACATTGGAGTCAGGCTGTTTACTCTCCCTGCGGGGACTGTGTCCCCTCCCAGGATAGGCCTGTTTCAAGGCTGCTTGAAGCCCACTCACTGCCATCTCCTGTGTCTGTAACAGATCTGGCTGTTTTTTGCCCTTTCTGATACATAAATCTGTCCTGGGGTCAGCAGGGCCCGGGTCCGGACCACGTGTGTTTCAGGTAGTGCCAACTGGTATTGAAATCTACTTCATGCCAGGCATGCACTCTGGGCGTCAGGACTTGGAAATGAGTCAGCCTCGGCCCTGCCCTCAGAAAGCCTGAGCCAGTGCTGGGACATAAAGTATCAACAGATGATTGCACCTCAATGTGATAAGTGCAGTGACAGGGAGTCCTAGGGAGGGTGTCATGGGGAAGTGCCTTTTCTAGCTCTTCACTAAAACACATGTTTGTAGCAATTCTGTAAGAGGTGGAAAAGGGTCGGGGGCCCTGAAGGATGAATAGGAGTTGGCCACCAAGAAGAGGAAATCACGTGTGTGGACGCATGGGGATGTTTAAATGCTTGGTAAACCCAACAAGTTGGGTGCAGCTAGAGCATGGGGCTTAACTGAGCTCTTCTGTGTGCCAGGCTCTCTGCCAAGTGCCTTGTGTGCATCAGCCCACCTGATCCTCAGGACAGCCTTGTGAGGAAGTATTGTTATCCCCATTGAGGACAGAGAGCTGAGGCTGAGAGAGGTCAGGCTACTTGCTCCTAAGTCACAGGGCCTGTTCATAGTGGCAGAACTTGGGTCCCTGGAATTCCAGGGTCCATGTTTCCAGTTAATTCCAGGCATCAGTGAAGTAGAAAGGCCTTAGAAGCTGGAACCCCAGAATGAGGTTTTTGAAGACCTAAAACCAAATGGAAAAGTCTAAAGGAAACGGGCAATTTCCCATGAACTTTTGTCCCTCCTGAAGCTCTCCAAATCTTCACGTTTCAGAATGTACTGTGCATGGTGCATTTTAAAGCTCTAAATTGACAGTGTAATTCTAGATCGTCACAGGGTTCTCAAAACTGCAGAGTACGTCTGTTTCCCCCAAAATTTCCATTTCTCTCCCTCCAGGAGGGAGGAAAGTTTTTGCCCCTGATTTCAAGATGTCCTACTGTTTCAGATCCCTTCTTCGTCTTTTTTTTTTTTTTTTTTTTTTTTTTTTTTTTTTTTTTTTT
>NC_045434.1:193675614-193679739 GCF_002776525.5 Piliocolobus tephrosceles | reverse complement strand
TTTGAGACAGTGTCTTGCTCTGTTGCCCAGTCTGGAGTGCAAGTGCAGTGGTGCAGTCATAGCTCACTGCAGTCTCAAACTCCTGGGCTCAAGTGATCCTCCTGCCTCAGCCTCCTGAGTAGCTGGGATTACAGGCACGCACCACCATAGGCCAGCTAATATTTGTATTTTTAGTAGACACTGGGTTTCACCATGTTGGCCAAGCTGGCCTTGGACTCTTGACCTCAGGGGATCTGCCTGCCTCAGCTTCCCAAAGTCCTGGGATTATAGGCGTGAGCCACCGAGCCCAGCCTTTTTTTTTTTTTTTTTTTTTTAATAGAGACCAGAGTGTTTCTGTGTTGCCCAGACTGGTCTTGAACTTCTATCCTCAAGCAATTCTCCTGCCTCCCAAAGTACTGGGTTTACAGGTGTGAGCCACTGTGCCCAGCTCTCATACCTCGTCTTGATGCAGAAGAAGTAGTGGTTAAGGCTGGAATCAGATCTTGGCTTTCCCTCTCTGAGCCTCAGTTTCCTCATCTGTAGAGTGGACTTCCTTCATGGGTGGTTGTGAGGATTTAATGTATGTATAGGATAAGGCCCAGAACATAAGTAAACTCTAAGTACATGGTAAGTGGCAGTTACTGCTTAAAAGTGGAGCCAGAGTTCAGGGTCAGAGCTAGAGACCTACAGGGAAGAGTAGGTGAGCTATCAGGGCTAGCGATGGAGAGAGAGGAGAGACTGGAGATCCAGCTTCGGGATCCTCCTGCTTCCTGGCTCAGGAGCCACCATGAAGAGTGAGAAGCTGCCAGAGAAGCAGGAGGAGGATGGGGAGAATGTGCTACCATGGAAACTGGAGGAGGAGGGCGTTCCCAGGGGGAGGGAGTGATGGATAATGTCAAGTGTCATAAGAGAGGATGGGAGTAGGGAGGGCAGGAGGGTGATGGGAACCCTCCAGTTTAGTGTTTTACGTGGCCCAGGCAGCCCCCAAGCCTGGATCAAATCCCAGCTCTCAAGCTAACTGGCTGTGTGACCTAGACAAGGGATTTGCCCTCTCTGAGCTTCTGTTTCCTTTTAGAGTTGAGATGTGGGAATTGGTCCATCTCTAATATGACCATCAGTTTCACTTAATCAGAGTCCTAGCTTTGCCGAATTCTTGGCCACATGCTAGCAATGTGATCTTAGGCAAGTCACTTCACCTCCATGAGCCCTCTCTGAAAGCTAGAGAGATGGTGAGCAAAGTGCCACCAAAGTGCCTGGCGCATAGTGAGGCCTCTATACAGGATTATTCTCTGATAATTACGCGGGTGCCAGAGGCAGCTGCTCTAAGGAGGCTTGCTGGGCTTGGAATTAGAAATGCTCCTCGAGGGCCGGGTGCAGTGGCTCACGCCTGTAATCCTAGCACTTTGGGAGGCCAAGGCAGGCAGATCACGAGGTCAGGAGTTCAAGACCAGCCTGACCAACATGGTGAAACCCCGTCTCTACTAAAAACACAAAAATTAGCCGGGCATGGTGGCCCGCACCTGTAATCCCAGCTACTCAGGAGGCTGAGGCAGGAGAATCGCTTGAACCCAGGAGGTGGAGCTTCCAGTGAGCCGAGATCACGCCACTTGCACTCCAGCCTGGGCAACAGAGCAAGACTCCGTCTAAAAAAATAATAATAACTAAAATAAAATAAATGCTGCTCAGGTTGGAGAGGTCCCGCTAGCATCCTGAGAGGACTTGGAAGAACAACAGTCCAGGCTGGGCGCCTGCTGGGTCTCTGTCCAAAGGCCAGCCCTCTCTTTGTGTCAGCGGCAGATTCCTCGCCTAGGGCATGACTACTGGCTGCCAGCTCCCTCTAGCACCTGCTGCAGATCCAGACTGGAGCCGGTCCCCAGAGGCCCAGAGCCCCTAGGAAGTGACCACCCCCCTCCCTGGCACCCAGATCCTGGCCCCTGCACTCACACACAAAACACGTACACATGCCTCTCTTTCATCATGTAGTTATTCCTTTATTTCACTTCTGGGCCCCACACTAGAAGGAGTGCTGGAAGCTGGGAGGAGTGACAGGAGCAAATCAGGACCTGGCCGCCCCACGCTGAGCTTGCAGATGTTGAGAGTTGGGTGACAGCTGGCTGTGTGGTTCAGGCTGCAGGCAGCTTGGGAATTCAAAATGGGGCTTAGAGAGGAGCTGGAGGGGGCCCTTGAGGTGGACGTAGTGATGCAGTAGAGCATGGCGCTGTGAGGTTGCCCGGGTTCTAGCCCCAGCACCATCACCGGGGAAGAGCCGTTTCAGAGTGTGGCACTCTGTCACACTCCATTTCAGTGAGAGGCCACTGAGACATCAATGGGTAATGTACAGCACTTCTATGGCGTAACTCATTTACTCTTCACAGCATGATGATGAGGTAGGCATTAGTATCGTTACCTCCATTTTACAGATGGGGACACTGAGGCTCAGAGAAGGGAGCCCAAGACCACATGGCTTCTCAGTGATTGGCCTAGCTAGGATCCCACCTCTGGTCCTTCAAGTCTACTTACTCTGCTTTCCTCCTCCTGCCCCCTGAGAGGAAACTCTCTGAGCACACCGAGGACCCTCAGGAGACTCTCACCTCCAGCTCACAGTCACGGGCTGAGCACTCCCTGTGCTGGGTTCTGCGCCTCATCATGTTGGCAGCAGAGGCATGTGCCAGCTGTTCAAAAAACTGCTGTAACCTTGGTAGGTCCCTCTTCCCATCCGTTTCCTCCTTGCCTTGGAAATCCTGCTTGTTTGTTAATTTTCTGACTGACTGCCACGTCGTTGCCGTATGACCTTGGGCATGTCATTTCACTCTGAGCCATTTCTCAATCATGGATGACAGTACTTACCTGGTGAGAAGTTGAGAAGATTCAGAAAGAGGCTATGAGTGAAGGACCTTGTCTGTTTTGGTCATGAAAGTGTTCCCAGGAGATGCAAATGGGCACACAGTAGTTATCTACTGAGTGAATGAACAACGTCCCTGGTGCATAGTAAGTGCCCAACAAATGCAGCCTTTTTCGTGTTATCTAATGTTTTAGGTCATGCCTGCATCAACCCATGCTTCTTTTTTTCTTTCTTTCTTTCTTTTTTTTTAAGACAGAGTCTCACTCTGTCGCCCGGGCTGAAGTGCAATGGTGAGATCTTAGCTCACTGCAACCTCCGCCACCTGGGTTCAAGTGATTCTCCTGCCTCAGCCTGCTGAGTAGCTGGGATTACAGGCACGTGCCCGGCTAATTTCGTATTTTTAGTAGAGACGGGGTTTCGCCATGTTGGCCAGGCTGGCCTTGAACTCCTGACCTCAAGTGATCTGCCCATCTCGGCCTCCCAAAGTGCTGGGATTACGGGTGTGAGCCAGTGTGCCCGGTCCAACCCATGGTTCTTCATGCTGCAGGTTGGTCCGGAGCAAGGCTTTTCTCTTTTAACCATCTCCTTGAGTTTCAGAAGGTGGGAAAACATGTGCTGGAAAGCGGTTTCTCAAGAGAACGTCTTCTCCCCAAGCTCCTTAGCCATGCTGTCCTCTCCTGCCCTCACCAGGACTGCCCTCTCAGGACCCAAGAGGAAGGGACAGCCTGGAAAGGAAGAAGGTCCGGGACCATCTGCATCACAGGGATGGAGTCCCTTGGCAGGTGCCGGTGCAAATACCCCCCTATAATGGGGCTCATCTAGAAGCTCCTCTCGGACTGAGGAGACAGCAAATGTGGTTTTGAATCTTCATTGTCCACTTCGTTGCTGTGACGTTGGGCAGGTCTCTGTCCCTCTCTGGGCCTCTGCACGATGGAGGGGTAGGAGTTGATGGTTCTGAAGCCTCTGCCATCCTGGAAAAGAACTGAGACACTTCCCTCGTGTTCCTGGGTCCCAGAAACAGACATCTATTGGTAAAATCCACTGGGCATTTGCCCAGACACAGGGAAAAGCATGCCTGGGGGTCTGTAATGGAGCTGCCCCAATTGGGGGCAAGGAGGTGGGTATGTAAAGAAGGAAGCTTAACTCAAAGCCTTGTTTTCAGGCTTTTTGCCTACCCCAGGCTCCATCTTGGTACCAAGGACCCAACCTTCTGTTTTCTCAATAAAGCGAGCCCTCTTCTCAGTGTCTCCATCTCTGGCTGTTTTGTTTTTTTTTTTTTTTTTTTTTTTTTTTTTTTTTTTTTT
>NC_045434.1:193579937-193675214 GCF_002776525.5 Piliocolobus tephrosceles | reverse complement strand
TTTTTTTTTTTTTTTTTGAGACGGAGTCTCGCTCTGCCGCCTGGGCTGGAGTGCAGTGGCCGGATCTCAGCTCACTGCAAGCTCCGCCTCCCGGGTTCCCGCCATTCTCCTGCCTCAGCCTCCCGAGTAGCTGGGACTACAGGCGCCCGCCACCACGCCCGGCTAGTTTTTTGTATTTTTTAGTAGAGACGGGGTTTCACCGTGTTAGCCAGGATGGTCTCGATCTCCTGACCTCGTGATCCGCCCGTCTCGGCCTCCCAAAGTGCTGGGATTACAGGCTTGAGCCACCACGCCCGGCCTCTCTGGCTGTTTTGTTGGCTCACCTCTGCCAGGTTCTCTTGTAAGGAGGCCCCAGCCTGGGGGGTCACATAAGCCTATGGGGAAGTCTGGCTCTGCCCTGAGGACCTGTCTCAGAGGGAGAGGCAATGTTGTCCTTAAGAACCCTAGTTTGGGCCGGGCGCGGTGGCTCAAGCCTGTAATCCCAGCACTTTGGGAGGCCGAGACGGGCGGATCACGAGGTCAGCAGATGGAGACCATCCTGGCTAACACAGTGAAACCCCGTCTCTACTAAAAAATACAAAAAAAAAAAAAAAAAAAAAACAAACTAGCCAGGTGAGGTGGCGGGCGCCTGTAGTCCCAGCTACTCGGGAGGCTGAGGCAGGAGAATGGCGTAAACCCGGGAGGCGGAGCTTGCAGTGAGCTGAGATCTGGCCACTGCACTCCAGCCTGGGCGACAGAGCGAGACTCCGTCTCAAAAAAAAAAAAAAAAAAAAAAAGAACCCTAGTTTGGACCGGGTGTGGTGGCTCATACCTGTAATCTCAGCACTTTGGGAGGCTAAGGCAGGTGGATCATAAGGTCAGGAGTTCAAGACCAGCCTGGCCAAGATCGTGAAACCCCCGTCTCTACTAAAAATGCAAAAATTAGCCAGGCATGGTAGTGGGTGCTTGTAATCCCAGCTACTCGGGAGGCTGAGGCAGAGAATAGCTTGAACCCGGGAGGCAGTGGTTGCAGTGAGCGGAGGTTTCAGTGAGCCGAGATCGCGCCACTGCACTCCAGCCTGGGCAACAGAGCAAGACTGTCTCAAAAAAAAAAAGCCCTATTGTAATGGGAGAGACAGACACACAGGCAGGCATTTCCTAGAGTGAGCTCTGAACCAAACCAGGCCTCTGTGCTCCACTCCCCTTCCACCCTCCGAACTGGCTCCTCCCCTTCCCTGCGCCCCCGCCACTCTCCTAGTCTAACTCCCGTGTCCTCCAGAGCCCTGCCTACCCCACATGCCTCTTGGGGCTCCACTAAATCTCTCCCATCTCTCTGCCCCTCAGTGACCCTTCCTTCAGGCCATAGAAGTACCAGACCTCCCCTGTGTGCATTCAAGGTGACCCTGGGGTGGGAGTTAGAACCTTGTGCCCCAGGAGACCTCCGCCTCCTCAGTGTTCTCAAATAGTCGCTGGCTCCTGTGGTTAATAAGTAACTCCCAGGAAGGCAATTCTTTCCTGACCCAGACCTGTTTTCCATCACATGTGACCCATCCTTACGAGGCCACCAGAGCCTGGAGCCTCCCCCACCCCTGGGGCAACTTCCCTTCAAAGTCCTCAACCTAGGGCCACCCACCTTGAGGCCTGTTCATGTCAAGGTGATGAGCACCAAGGCAGATGGACAGCCCTGACACAGACTAGGATCTCAGCATGCCTCAGGGCAGGCTGTGTGGGCAGGGCCAGGGCGGCCAGGCTGCCCGGGGGTGGGGGTTGGGGTGGCTTCTTGGCCCCACTCTGCTCATAGAGACTGAGTCAAGAAGACTTTACAGAGGCCTGACAGCTGTAGTCACAGCCAACTCCCACCAAAGCTGGGAAGGACAGCTGTGAAGATGAGAGAGTGTGTGTGTGTGTGGTGTGAGCACACAGCATGAGTGAGAGCATCTCGGTGTTGATGTGAAGGTATACAGAGATTTTTTTTTTTTTTGAGAGGGAGTCTTGCTCTGTTGTCCAGGCTGGAGTACAGTGACGCCATCTCATCTCACCACAACCTCCACCTCTTGGGTTCAATCGTTTCTCCTGCCTCAGCCTCCTGAGTAGCTGGGATTACAGGCATGCGCCACCATGCCCGGCTAGTTTTTATTTTTTGAGGAGAGGGGGGGGGGGGGTCTCACCATGCTGGCCAGGCTGGTCTCGAACTCCTGACCTCAAGTGATCCGCCCGCCTCTGCCTCCCAAAGTACTGGGATTACAGGTGAGAGCCACCGTGCCCAGCCTATCCAGAGATTTTTTTATTCACCTTTGTGTACACCCTGAGGAAAACCTTATCCGTTTGACCACTTTGGGCCTCACTTTCCTCTTTTGAAAAAGATAACAATAATATTTAAAACAATGTATTTACCAGGACTCTCTTGAGGGTCCAATGAGACACACCTGTGCATGGGAACTAGGGTACATTCTTATTGATGGGGGAAAACACTCTGCCTTAAACCTTCCATAGTTCCTACTTGCATGGAAAATCAGATGATTTCTCGGGCCCCTTTCCAACGGGTGACCCTAGGAATCTAAGTTCCAACTTCCTGGCCTGTCACCTCAAACTCTCTTGAGGGGGAAGGAGACCCACTACAGGAAGAGCACTGCTGAAGTCCAGCTCAGGGCAGCAGTTCTCAGTGAGGGAGCAGGCAGAGCAGATTCCTGTCTTGTGCCAACTTCATCACCCTTCCAGGTCAGCTTCACTGCCTCTGCCTCCAGGAAGCCTTCTCTGCTGGCTCTAGCTACACTCTTGGATCCCTGCCTGGATCTACAATTGCTATCAGGGTGCCTCACCTGAGCAAGACCTGCCTGCTCTCTCTCTCTCTCTCTAGACTGCTGGGGACCCCACAGCACCACCAAACACATAGGAACCCCATCCTCCCTAAGGGAGAAAGGAAAGACTGGGGGAAAAGAACATTTAGGTTTTTTCTTCAATGATATTTATGAGGTTTCTTAGTCCTGTATCAAAGAATATGTGCTCATTATAGAAACTGAGAGGCCGGGCGCGGTGGTTTAAGCCTGTAATCCCAGCACTTTGGGAGGCCGAGACGGGCGGATCACGAGGTCAGGAGATCGAGACCATCCTGGCTAACACGGTGAAACCCCCGTCTCTACTAAAAAAAGAAATACAAAAAACCAGCCGGGCGACGTGGCGGGCGCCTGTAGTCCCAGCTACTCGGGAGGCTGAGGCAGGAGAATGGCGTGAACCCGGGAGGCGGAGCTTGCAGTGAGCTGAGATCCAGCCACTGCACTCCAGCCTGGGCGGCAGAGCGAGACTCCGTCTCAAAAAAAAAAGAAACTGAGAAACCTGGCCGGGCGCAGTGACTCACATCTGTAATGTGAGGGGCACTTTGGGAGGCCAAGGCGGGCAGATCACCTGAGGTCAGGAGTTTAAGATCAGCCTGACTAACATGGAGAAACCCCATCTCTACTAAAAATACAAAATTAGCCGGACGTGGTGGCTCATGCCTGTAATCCCAGCTACTCGGGAGCCTGAGGCAGGAGAATCGCTTGAACCCGGGAGGCGGAGGTTGCGGTGAGCTGAGATCGCACCATTGCACTCCAGCCTGGGCAACAAGAGCTAAATTCCATCTCAAAAATAAATAAATAAATAAATAAAACGAGTAAAGATTAGCTGGGCATGGTGGCTCACATGCTTGTAGACTCAGCTACTTTGGAGGCTCCCTTGAGCCCAAGAGTTCAAGAGTTCAAGGCTGCAGTGAGTAAGATCACACCACTGCACTCCAGCCTTGGTGACAGAGTGAGACCTTAACTATTGAAAAAAAAAAAAAAAAATGGCCGGGTGTGGTGGCTCATGCCTATAATCCTAGTACTTTGGGAAGCCGAGGTAAGCGGATTACCTGAGTTTAAGGAGTTTACCAGGAGTTTAAGACCAACCTGACCAACATGGTGAAACCCTGTCTCTACTAAAAATACAAAAAATTAGCTGGGTGCAGTGGCGCGCACCTGTAATCCCAGCTACTCAGGAGGCTGAGGCAGGAGAAGAGCTTGAACCCTGGGAGGTGGAAGTTGCGGTGAGCCAAGATCACTCCATTGCACTCCCAGCCTGGGCAACAGAGCCAGACTTCATCTCAAAAAAGAAAAAAAAAAAAAAAAAAAAAAAAGGGCTGCGCTCAGTGGCTCGTGTCTGTAATCCCAGCACTTTGGGAGGCCCAGGCAGGTGGATCACTTGAGCTCAGGAGTTCAAGACCAGCCTGGCCAACATGGTGAAACCCCATCTCTACCAAAATATACAAAAATTAGCCAGGCATGGTAGCGGGTGCCTGTAATCTCAGCTACATGGGAGGCTGAGGCAGGAGAATTGCTTGAACCCAGGAGACAGAGGTTGCAGTGAGCCGAGATTGAGCCATTGCATTCCAGCCCGGGTGACAAGAGACTCTGTCTCAAAAAAAAAAAAAAAAGGAGGGGGGGGCAAAGGACATGAATAGACATTTTGCATACAAATGGTCAACAAATATATGAAAAGAAAATGCTCAGCATCACTGGTCATCAGAGAAAGGCAAGTCAAAAACACAATGACATATCATCTTACCCTAGTCAGAATGGCTATTATTAAAAAGGCAAAAAATAACAGTTGTTGAATAAAGGAACTCTTTTTTTTTTTTCTTTGAGACAGAGCCCACCCAGGCTGGAGTGCAATGGTGCAATCTTGGCTTACTGCAACCTCCGCCTCCTGGGTCCAAGTGATTCTCCTGCCTCAGCCTCCCTAGTAGCTGGGGTTACAGGTGTCTGCCACCACACCCGGACAATTTTTGTATTTTTCATAGAGACGGACTTTCACCATGTTGGTCAGGCTGGTCTCAAACTCCTGATCTCAGGTGATCCACCTGCCTCAGTCTCCCAAAGTGCTGGGATTACAGGCGTGAGCCACCACACCTAGCCAGGAAAAACGAACCCTTATACACTGTTGGGAATATAAGCTAGTACAACCACTAGTTGTGGGAAAACAGTATAGAGATTTGTCAAAAAACTAAAAGTAGAACTACCATTTGATCCAGCAAGCTCACTACTGGGTATCTACCTAAAGAAAAAGAAAGCAATTTATCAAAGAGATATCTGCACTCTCATGTTTATTGTAGCACTATTCAAAACAGGAGCAAAGACACAGAATCTACCTGTGTTCATCAATGGATGGCTGGATAAAGAAAATGTGCTATATATACACAATGGAATATTAGCCATAAAAAGAATGAAATCACGTTATTTGCAGCTACATGGATGGAAGTTGAGGTGATTATCTTCAGAGAAATAAGCCAGGCACAAGGCCAGGCACAGTGGCTCACACCTGTAATCCCACCACTTTGGGAGGCTAAGGTCAGTGGATCACCTGAGGTCAGGAGTTGGAGACCAGCCTGGTCAACATGGTGAAACCCCATCTCTTCTAAAAATACAAAAATTAGCCGGGTGTGGCAGCATGCACCTGTAGTCCCGGATACTTGGGAGGCTGAGGCAGGAGAATCGCTTGAACCTGGGAGACAGAAGTTGCAGTGAGCCGAGATGTCGCCACTGCACTCCAGCCTGGGTGACAGAGTGAGACTCCATCTCAAAAAAAGAGAAGAAAGGAGAAGTAAGCTAGGCACCAAAAGACAAATATCATGTGTTATCACTTATAGGTGGAAGCTAAAATGTTTGATCACATGAAGATAGGGAGTAGGAAGACAGATAACAGAGGCTGGGAAGGGCTAGTGGTGGGAGAGGGGAGGATGAAGAGAACTGGGTTAAAGGGTACAAACATACAGTAAGAAGGAATAAATTCAGTGTTTGATAATAGAGTCGAGTGACTATACTTAACAAAAATGTATTATACGCAGGGGATGGACACCCTAAACACCTGATTTGATCAGTACGTATTACACACATGTAACCAAAGTTCACATATGACCCATAAATTTGAAAAAAAAATTGTTTTTTGAGACAAGATCTCCTCTGTCTTCCAGGCTGGATTGCAGTGGCGCGATCTCGGCTCACTGTGCCACCTGCTTCCCAGGCTCACGTGATCCTCCCCACCTCAGCCTCCCGAGTAGCTGGAACTAAAAGCAAGTGCCACCATTCCCGGCTAATTTTTGTATTTTTTGGTAGAGACAGAGTTTCGCCATGTTGCCCAAGCTGGTTTGTTTCCAACTCTTGGGCTCAAGTGTTCCGCCTGCCTCCGCCTGCCAAAGTGGTGGGAATTACAGGTGCGAGCCACCGCGCCCGACCCAAAATTTAAAAAAGTAATTATTTATATGTTTGAGTTGAAAAGAACAACCCCTACCCCGCACACACACACACACACACACACATACATTTGGGTGTATTTCCTTACCCAGAAGAATGTTCAAGGGGTCCACAGCTGATTCCAGAGCTTTTTTAAATGGAATACGAACTTCGTACTTAACTACAGGATCCTAAACCTTCATTGGATGCTCCAGGTGTCCAGGACCCAAAAGTTTAAGAACTGCTGCGTTAGAGAGTGGGGGCGGCAGGGAACGGTTCACACGTACGTCACAGCCACATACAAATAGGCCCCCATCTGTATACCTGTGACCCATACACCTGACCCATACAGATGCACACCTGTACACCTGTGTTCATACACGTGCACACCATCAAACAGCTTGGCTTGGCAGAAATTTAGGCAAGGCTGCCCGAGACCAGGCTCATTTCACGGACGCTGCTGCCACCTACCGGCTATATCTTGCATTAGCTCCCTCGCTCAGTTCCTGCTCCATTCCATTCTTTCTTCCATTGCTCATCCCTGGAAGCTGTGCATTGGAATTGGTTCCTGAAAGAGGGACAAGAACAAGGGAGGTGGATGGGGTGGGGAATTATCATTGACTAACTGTCCATTATATGTCAGGCACTGCTGTCCTTTATAGTTGTTATATTTGTGTTCTCAATCCATATGCCTTCTGCAGTGCTTGGCACATGAAAAATTCTAATAATAGCTATTTCTTTTTTTTTTTTGAGACGGAGTCTCGCTCTGTCGCCCAGGCTGGAGTGCAGTGGCTGGATCTCAGCTTACTGCAAGCTCCGCCTCCCGGGTTTACGCCATTCTCCTGCCTCAGCCTCCTGAGTAGCTGGGACTACAGGCGCCCGCCACCTTGCCCGGCTAGTTTTTTGTATTTTTTAGTAGAGACGGGGTTTCACCATATTAGCCAGGATAGTCTCGATCTCCTGACCTCGTGATCCGCCCGTCTCAGCCTCCCAAAGTGCTGGGATTACAGGCTTGAGCCACCGCGCCCGGCTAGCTATTTCAATTAAATGAATTAAAAACACTTTAGGCCAGGAGTGGTGGCTCACACCCATAATCCCAGCACTTTGGGAGGCCGAGGAGGGTGGATCACGAGATCAGGAGATAGAGACCATCCTAGCCAACATGGTGAAACCGCGTCTGTACTAAAAATACAAAAATTAGCCGGGCGTGGTGGCGCAAGCCTGTAGTCCCAGCTACGCAAGAGGCTGAGGCAGGACAATCGCGTGAACCCAGGTGGCAGAGGCTGCAGTGAGCCAAGATCGCACCACTGCACTCCAGCCTGGGTGACAGAGCAAAACTCTGTCAAAATAAAACAAAACAAAACAAAACAAAACAAAACACTTTAAAGTGAGCGTGTTTAACAAATGAGGAGATAGGCCAGGCGCAGTGGCTCATGCCTGTAATCCCAGCACTTTGGGAGGCTGAGGTGGGTGTATCACTTGAGGTCAGGAGTTCGAGACCAGCCTGTCCAACATGGTGAAACCCCATCTCTACTAAAAATACAAAAATTAGCTGGCCATGGTGGCAGGTGCCTGTAATCCCAGCTACTCGGGAGGCTGAGGCAGGAGAATCACTTGACCCGGGAAGCAGAGGTTGCAGTGAGCCAAGATGGCACCACTGCATTCCAGCCTGGGTGACAAAGCGAGACTCTGCCTCAAAAAAAAAAAAAAAAAAAAAAAAAGAAAGAAAGAAATGGGCTAGGGTGTGGTGGCTCACGCCTGTAATCCCAACACTGGAAGGTTGAGGTCTGAGGATCACTTGAGCCCAGGAGCTGAGACCAGTCTGGTCAACATAGTGAGACTCCGTCTCTACAGAAAACTTAAAAGTTGGCCAGGTATGGTGGCACAGGCCTGTAGTCTCAGTTATTTAGGGGACTGGGGTGGGAGGATCACTTGATCCTGGGATATTGCGGCTGCAGTGAACCACGATAGCACCACTGGACTCCAGCCAGAGTGAGACCCTGTCTCAAAAGCAAACAAACAAACAAAAAATGAGGAGATGGAGGCTCAGAGAGGGGAAGTGACTGGCTCAAAGTCACACAATGGCTTCTTGCGATAGTCAGGAAAGTGCTCTGAAGAGAAGGAGAAGGAAGAAGCAGTGAAGCTGGGAATTTTTACTAAGACATGCAGGAAGCCCAGCCCAGATTCGGTTCGCACACACCTCACAGACACATACAAATAGGCCCACACCTGTACACCTGTGCACCTGTGACCCAGAGGCCATGCATACACACGCTTGGATGTGTGCCCAAACATCACCCAGCCCCCCACCCTCCACAGCTTGGGGACATTCTGTCCTCTGTCACAGACTCATTCTTGGCATCTGTTAACATACACATGCACACATACGTTCATATTACAGGTGCGCACATGCATGCACCTCTTTGTATCCACACCTTCCACTGGGACACATGTTCAACCCCTGTGTGAATCAGGGGATCAGGATGAGGTCAACCTGGAGGGATAATTTCACCACCCCTGAGAAGCTTCTCCTACCCTGAACTGTTGCCTTAAATTAATTCATTCAACTAATATTTTATTGTTCACAATGTGGTGAGCTCTGTACTCAGACTAAGGATAAGCAGTGAACAAAGACACAGGCCAGTCCTGGGCTGGACACGGCGGCTCGTGCCTGTAATCCCAGCACTTTGGGAGGCCAAAGTGGACGGATCATGAGGTCAGGAAGTCGAGACCAGCCTGGCCAATATGGTGAAACCCCATCTCTACTAAAAACACAAAAATTAGCCAGGCGTGGTGGCATGTGCCTGTAGTCCCAGCTACTCGGGAGGCTGAGGTAGAAGAATTGCTTGAACCCAGGAGGCAGAGGTTGCAGTGAGCTGGGATCGTGCCACTACCCTCCAGCCTGGGCAACAGAGTGAGACTCTGTCTCCAAAAAAAAAAAAAAAAAAAGTCCAATCCCTGTCCTCATTCCAATGTGGGGGTGCAAAATGGGCTCCTTCTTCGCTGTCCCACTCCTACAGGCTTTTGGGACCTCTTTGAGTTTCTCATCACCATTCCAACTCTGCTGAGTGGATGAGCAGGGGGAGGTGGGTCGTGGTGGGGAGGGGTGGTTCTGTCCCAACTCTTTAGTATTGAGGTTGAGCAAAGGGAACCTCAAACCAGGAGTCGGTTGGACCTGGGTCTGAATCCAGCCTTAGCCACTCCCTTGTTCTGTGACCTTGGTCCAGTCTCTTACCCTTGCCGGTCCACTGTTTTCTCATTGGTTAAAGCAAAGAGCTTGAACTAGGGCAGTGTTTCCAACTCATAGTTCCTTAGAGGAGCTGGAAGAAGCCACATAGGGGGTCGGTGGGGAGGGAGAGGGGAGGCCAACCCCACCTTACCCACCCACACCCTCTGCTTCACTCAGAACAGCCTTGCTTCCCTCTGTTTCATACATTGGGCTTCTATGATTAAGAGTCTGAGGCTGGGCACAGTGGCTCATGCCTGTGAGACCAACACTTTGGGAGACTGAGGCATGAGGATCACTTAAACCCAGGAGTTCGAGACCAGTCCGAGCAACATGGTGAAACCCTGTCTCTACAAATACAAAAAAAAAAAAATTGGCCAGGCATGGTGGTGCATGCCTGTAGTCCAGCTACTTGGAAGGCTGAGATGGGAGGATTGCTTGAGACTGGAGAGGTTGAGGCTACAGTGAGCCGTGATCATATCACAGCACTCCAACCTGGGTGACAGAGTGAGACTCTGTCTCAAAAAAAAAAAAAGAAAGAAAAGAAAAAAAAAAAAAAGAGTTTGATAACCTCCTGGACTAGTTGATATCTAAGTTCTTCTTGGCCCTGAGCATTTTAAGACCGTGTCCATGTCTTCTTTGACCACCAGACTGTGAATTAGAAAAGGGCTGGAACTGGATCTGAGTCCTCTGTCTCCCCACCCCCACCCCACAGTACCTAGCACAGGTCTGGCTGTAAAAGAAGAAGTTCAGGATGTGTCCAACTGAACTGGCTGCTAATGGGCAACAGTAGACTGACAGCACTGCAGGAGCTCAGACAATAGACCAAAGACCAAAGACCGTGGGAATCGTGGGAATACAATTCAAGATGAGATTTGGGTAGGGGACACAGAGCCAAAGCATATCATAGGCCCAGGGGCAGTCAGTCCCACACTTGCACAGGCCCTATGAGGGACCTCAGCCTTGTGTTGACAAGGTTGCATGTTTCTGTACAGTTTGGAAAAGTAAATCGTGTTAACCTCAGTGGAGTAAGCCCACTGTCTCCTTCTACTCTACTCCTCCTCGTTCCCACTGTGTCCTCTGGCTTTGAGTGGCCACAGGCTTTTTTGTGTTTTTGTTTTTTGTTTTTTTTTTGAGACAGCATCTCACTCTGTTGCTAGGCTGGGGTGCAGTGGCACAATCTCGGCTCGCTGCAACCTTTGCCTCCTGGGTTCAAGCGATTCCCCTGCCTCAGCCTCCTGAGTAGCTGGGATTACAGGCATGCACCACCATATGCGGCTAATTTTTGTATTTTTAGTACAGACAGGGTTTCACCATGTTGGTTAGGCTGCCCTTGAACTCCTGACCTCAAGTGATCCGCCAGCCTCAGTCTCTCAAAGTGCTGAGATTACAGGCATGAGCCACCACGCCCGGCCACCTTCTGTATTCTTAACTTTTTTTGAGATGGAGTCTTGCTCTTTGGCCCAGACTAGAGTGCAGTGGTACAATCTCGGCTCACTGCAACCTCCACCTCCTGGGTTCAAGCGATTCTCCTGCCTCAGCCTCCTGAGTAGCTGGGATTACAGGTGCATGCCACCACCCCTGGCTAATTTTTGTATTTTTAGTAGAGATGGGGCTTCACCAGGTTGGTCAGGCTGGTCTCGAACTCCTGACCTCAGGTGATCCACCTGCCTTGGCCTCTCAAAGTGCTGAGATTACAGGCGTGAGCCACCGTGCCTGGCCTGTATTCTTAACTTTGCATTCTTTATCTTAAGAAGACCCCCTGTCCCAGACAAGCTTCAGGCCCCACAATCCTGGATCTGCCCACTGGATCCTCGGTTTTCCCAACTGCAAAGAGAGAATAAAGGCCGTGAAACGGCTTCATAGGACATAAGATGATCTCTTTTATTTTTTAAATTTGTATTTATTTTTGAGACAGGGTCCTGCTCTGTTGCCCAGGCTGGAGTGCAGTGGCACAATCACAGCTTACTGTAGCCTAGACCTCATGGACTCAAGCGATACTCCATCTTAGCTTCCTGAGTAGTTGGGATTATAGGTGCATGCCACAACATCTGGCTAATTTTTCGTTTTTTTTTTTTTTTTTTTTTTTTTTAGAGAGATGGGGTTTCTTCACGTCGCCCAGGCTGGTCGTGAACTCCTGGGCTGAAGCAATCACCTTGCCTTGATCTCCCAAAGTGTTGTGATTAAAGGTATGTCAGTGCTCCTGGCCTATTTTTAAAATTTATTTTTATTTATTAATTTTTTTAAGACTAGTGAAGTGCAGTAGTGAGAAGGAGGGAAAGAATAGAAGGAGTTTGATCTGTAACTGACTGTGAATAATCAACTGAGATAATTCACTACTTTCAGGCCAGTGTATTTTCATCTTTTTGACAGGGTCTCACTGGGTTGCCAGGCTGGTCTCAAGTGATCCTCCCTCCTCGCTTCCCAAAGTGCTGGGCTAACAGTTGTGAGCCACCTCGCCTGGCCATTGATGATCTCTTTTAATCTTTTCAAAGTCCCCAGACAAGAAAAAAATGAAGAGCAAACATAAGGGACTTAGGGTTTCACAGCAAGTTGTGGCAAGCTGTGAGGTTGCAATCCAGGATAGCCCATTTGAAAGCCCCCCTTTCACTATCACCTCCTGCCTTGAGTGCGCACCTGTGCGCTCAAAGGCACCCGCCTTTCCCAGGAACTCAGCTTCTGGCAGCCTAGAAGGCTTAGCTCTGCACTTCCGCCCCAGCTGCTCCATGACCTCGAGGGGGCGGCAGACACCGTGTTTCCCTCACCCTGGCACCTGCTCATTCCAGGTTTCATAGCCAGAATCTCAGCTCTCCCCAAACACCTCCACCAGCTCTCTCCTGCCCCTCCCTGCAAACAGCGAGTACTGCCTTCAAGTCCTGGCTTTGTCATGTCCTGGCCATGTGATAGTGAGCAGATCACCTCACCTCCCTCTGCCTCATTTAACTCATCCATAAAACAGGGTCAGTGTTGCACCCGGCTATATAATACACCTTGTGAAAACAGGTCAGTGAAGTACCCGGCTATATAATACACCAACAATCATTGACAGCCATTGGGGTTTCAACAAGGCCTTCCGGAGATGTCACCTCCCCTGGGAAGGGGATCTCCTGATAGGATTGGCCCCTACTCCACGCTGCGGCAAAGCCGAGGAACTCCTAGGCAATGGGGCCTTTCAAGGCTCTTCAGTGTTCATTTGTTGGCATCCTCTGTGCCCATACGTGGGCCCCTCCCTGGGCTACAGTGTCTGACTTGGCTTTTTCTCCATCCCTACCAACCCCCATCTCTCCCTTGGAAGGGCTGTGCAAACTCTTCCCCACCTTGATGTCTTCCTGAGGATTGTCCCCAAATTTCTTAACTTTTTTTTTTTAGTCTTTTCTTTTCTTCTTCTTCTTCTTCTTTTTTTTTTTTTGAGACAGAGTCTCTCTCTGTTGCCCAGGCTGGAGTGCAGTGGTGCCATCTTGGCTCACTGCAACCTCTGCCTCCCAGGTTCAAGTGATTCTCCTGTCTCAGCCTCCTGAGTAGCTGGGATTACAGGCACCCACCACCATGCCTGGCTAATTTTTTTGTATTTTCAGTAGAGACAGGGTATCACCATGGTTGGCCAGGCTGGTCTCGAACTCCTGACCTCATGTGATTCGTCTGTTTCGGCCTCCCAAAGTGCTGGGATTATGGGTGTAAGCCACTGCGCCCAGCCCCAAATTTCAAATGCATTCTCCTGGAGAAGGGTTGCCGACCCACTGCCTACCAATTTTCACTGTCTCCTTACCCATCCCTAAATGACTGCCACACCCCAGTGCCCTCTATCTCAAAGATTCACTGACCATCCCCAAATGTCTCTTCCCGCTGTGTCTTAACCTGGCATTTGAAGCCTTCCACAATGGTCTCATGATTCACCCTGTCCTTTAACTATCCCAGACCATTTTCTGTTCCCAGAGTACACCTTCACTATCCTACCTCCAACCCTTTGTGCAGGCTGTTCTTCCACCTGGAATGCCCTCTCTCATTTCCATCTAGTAAATCAGTCCTTAATGTCCAGCTGGGAGGTCACCTCCTCCAGGCAGTCTTCTTTACTCCCTCAGATGGAATCACTTTCCCCTCTCTGGGCTCTGGACATACAATTGCTTTAGGGCCTTCCTCATAGGAAGCCATGAGTAACAGCAGGAACATCCATTATTCACACTTTACAAATGCCTTTCCCTTCTAGTACCACGGGCCGGGAAAAGCAGGCAGGGTGAAAGCCATTATCTCATTTGACTGATGAGGAGACAGGCTAGGAGGAAGTCATAAGCCCTGTAAATGGAGGAGTCAGGATTCAAACCCGGAACGGCCACACCCCCTGCCTCAGGCCGGAGTGTCCTCTCCCTCTACCATTTCTTGTGGCCTGGTCTTGTGACTCTCTGCCCCTTTGTCAGTCTCAACTTTTAATAATATGCTCAATGAAGTGCTCCCACGTGTGCACTCCCCGCCCCCACCCCGTCTGTTCCCTGGCTTCTTTATCACCCACCTCAAGCCCTCTGAAGCTGGTGGGAGTGCCCAGGCTCTGGCAGGATAAGGAGTTCCTGGAGGTGCAGGCCTTCTCAGAGGAGGAGGGGGAGACACAAACAGGTTCCTTCCCCCAGCCCCCAAGCTTATCAGCACCCCACAGGCCCCAGGGAACTGAATGCTCAGCCAAGGGAGGAAAGCTGCCCCCTGCCTGTCACCTTGACACCCTCTATTACTTACCCGTCTCTACTAAAAATACAAAAAAAAATAAAAAACATTAGCCAGGCGTGGTGGTCTGTGCCTGTAATCCCAGCTACTCGGGAGGCTGAGGCAAGAGAATTGCTTGAACCCAGGAGTCAGAGGTTGCAGTGAGCCGAGATCACGCCACTGCACTCCAGCCTGGCAACAGAGCGGGACTCCGTCTCACAAAAAAAAAAAAAAAAAAAAAAAAAAAAAGAGTGGTGTGACCTTGGCTTGCCACTTTAGCTCCCTGAGCCTCAGAAGCTCTTTAGAACATTTTTGGCTGTTAGGATTCAATAAGATAAAGTGAGCAAATGCTTGTAAAAGAACAAGGATCGCTAAATGTGAGTGACTTCTTCAAGAGGTCACTGCTGACAGAGGCATCTCAGGTAGCAAAGTGCTCCCTGCAGTCTGGGGATGGAGGTGAAGATTATGATGTCACTGGCAGAGGTCCTGGGTCAGGGGGCCCGAAGTCCAGTCAGTGACAGCCTCCCCGCTTCAGTGACTGACAAGGCCACACAAGGGCTTCACCCACACAAGTGCACAAGTCACCTCAATGAGAAACACACACACAGGAGGGCCATGGGACAGGGCAGAGCTCTCTAGGTCCCAGGGCCTGAGACCCAGGGGACAGCCTGTTTATAGGACACAGACACAGATTCATACCCTCTATATAAACTCACAAACGTGGGCACACCCTCACAAGCACCAAAACACACCCCCCTACATATACACATACACAAATGCACAGAAACAAGAGATACAGGATCACAAGCGTATTCCCAAATGTATTCCCTACGCACAAATTCAGCAACAGCCCTCCCTGGACACCCCAAACACATACACACACACACACACACACACACACTCTCTTATCAGGCTGGGGCAGGCACTGGCACTGCTGAGTCACCCGCAGGCAGCTCAGCCCAACTGAGCTAGAGCCACGTGGCTGCCCCAGCAGGGAGGGGGCAGGGCCCATAGCAGCTCTTTAGAATCACCCCATCCACCTGACTGCTGGGGTTTTCCTTTCCCTAGCCCTGTGATTGAGTCAGGGGTGGGGATGGGATTGGGGGAGGAGCCATTGTTTGCAGAGGCCAAATTAAAGATTTGACAGCCTGCACTCTCCTGGGTGCATGAGTACGTGTGAGAGCAATTTAAAAATGCTGCTAGAGTCATTGCTATTTGAAATATATTTTCACATACTCTCATTTAATCATCACAACAGCTCTATATAAAGTTAGCACTATTATTAATCTCATTTTACCCGGGGGTGGGGGGTGGGTGGCTTGTCCCAAGGCCCAAAACCCAGACTCACCTGCCTCCAAATCCCTATCTCATAACCCCTGGGCAATACTGTCTGGTGGGCAGGTGCGATATAGGTAAGTGCAGGGTACATCAATGTGCTTGGGAGCCTGGTTGTGTGTGTGCCAGGCTTCCCCAGGGGATTCACAGGGCTAGGGACTGAAAGGGTCTCAAGTGTCCTGATTTCTGGTCAAAGGATCCAACACTTCTCTAGTCCCTTGGAGCCCACCTCCCTCTATCAGAAAACATCTCCCAGGTCTAAGGGCTCAGTCTGACCCTCCTCTGCTAGACTATGGGCTCCTTGAAGGCAGGAACCAGGGCCCTGAAGCCTCAAACAGGACCTGACTCAGAGAAGGCCTCAGTGAATTTGGAGCAGGGGGAGAGTCAGTCAATGTATGACTTTTAATTCAGTTATATATCAATATAACAATAACATCAATAATTATAATAAATGCTACCACTTATTGAATGCTTACTCTGGGACTGGCACTGTTCTTAGCACTTGACATGGATTCTTTCATTCAATTCTTGCCACAACCCTTGAGGAAAATACGTTTATTAACCCCACTTTGCAGAGGACGAAACTGGCTTGGAGAGAGTTAGTAACTCACCCAACGGAACTCAGGAAGCGGCAGCGTTGGGGATTGGAACACCGGAAGTCGAGTTAGTAGGACGATCACTTTAGTAGGAAGACCACTACACTCAGAGGAAGGCAGCTTTGTCCTCAGTGAGCCTCCGTTTGCCATATTTGTCCAAAGAAAGGATTAGTTTTCCATAGTGCTCTGGCCTGGAATATTCTATGATCCTGTGATTCTGTGATGAAGAGCTTTTGAAGTGTCAGGGTTGGTTTTAAAATGAAAGAGGCCACTCTGCGGGATGGTGAGCTTCCTGACATGGGCATATGTAAGCCAGCCCAGGCCTGAGATGGGAGGGAGGGAATGAGTCTTCCGCCAGTGACCATGGAAGCCCCTGCCAGTGTTGATGGAATGGACCATCAGGAGGGGAAAAGTCACTGAGAAGAGTGGCAAGGCGGGCATGGCAGGATCCAGAACTCGCATTTACGGAACGCCTACTGTGTACTAGACCTATGCTTGACATTTAACTTACATCGCTAATTCTCAGGAAAACATTGTAATATTTAGGTTGAGGAAATTCAGATCCAGAGAAGTGACTTGTTCAAGGTCAAGCCTGACGAAGTAGTAGGACAGGTGATCCAGGTAAGTCTCCTCAGGGTCACTTCCCTAGATCCCCTCTGACCAACTCCTCTACCTAGTACCCTTAGGGGCAGTACCACGAGTCAAATTGCTTCACACTTTTGTCATATGACGTCACACCAGTCAATCCAGGAAGTCCCTACCCTTCCCTCCCCTGACCTCTGGGGTCTATCAAAGCAGCCCCCGGCTCAGTGTCCCCGCCGGACCAGGCCACACCTGCAGCCCCCGCCCCTTCCCAGCCCCGACTCTCGCACTCCTCTGCCCCGGCCTCCTCCTCCCCGCCCCGCTGATCGGCAGTTGCCTGCGCCAATCAGAGGGCCTAGCGGGCGGGGCGGGGCCTCACGATGGAGTTGCCCTGTCAGTGCAGGTGGAGGCCCCGGCGGGGCAAAGTGGCAGGAACCTCTTAAAGGGCGAGAGCGGCGCGGAGCCAGAACGCGGTCAGGCCCGGTCCCCGCCGCACCCAGCCCAGGTGAGCCTGGACCACCTGGGGGGCGACCCTCGGTCCCCGGGAGGGACAGGGTGAGGGACAGAAGAACCCACCCCCAAGGGCTCGGACCGTCCCGGGAGAGGCGAGACGAGGGTCGAAGGGTCAGGGATTGAGGGGTTCCGGGGGTCCCAGATTTCAGAATCCGAACTTGGGGTCCAAAGGAGTCTGGGCGTCTTAAAGTTCGGGGTGCAGGGAGGGGCGTGGGAGTCTGGAGAGGGGGTCCGGGAGCTCGGATCCGGAGCTAGACACGTCCGGGTCCGGCCGGTCCTGGTTGTCTGGGGCGGGGGTCCTGGGTTCGGTGTCCCCGGGCGAGTCCCTGCAGGGCGGCGCAGTCCCCGACCGCCCCCCAGCCCCGCCTTGCCCGGCCCCGCATGCTCCTGCCGGGCCCGCAGCAGCGCTGGAGCGGGCGGGCGGCGCGCAGAGGGAGGGGGCGCCAGGGCCTGGAGCCCCGCGCCCCGCTCCGACCCTTACGTAACTGACTTTGAGTTTCCGGACCCAGGGACCCGCGAGCTGGGGCGCCGGCTGTGCCCGCCAGGGTGGCCCCCCCGGCCGCCGCGCCAGCCCCACACCCTCCCTGCCAGGCTTGGTCTAGGGCACTTCCCTCTGTCTGGGTCTCCTGGGTCTCTCTGTCCGGTTCAGGCTCCGGTTCGCTCTCATCCCTGGGTTCCCTGTCTCTCTCATCTGTCGTCTCTGTTTGGCTGTCTCTTCCTGTCTGTGTCCTCTTTCCTCAAGAATTGTCTCGCCCTTACCTATACTTCCTGGCAGGCCCCACCTCTTCAGGGTGGGACAGGACCCCTCCTCTCCAGCTAGTTGGAGGGCAGGGACCTGTCCAGACCAACCCGAGCCCGAGCTCGCTCCAGAAGTGGGGAGGGAAGAGGAGGGTTGGGGAAGGTGATTCCAGGACCCACAGCTCCTGGGTTCGGGAACGGACGACCCCCTCTCCGCCTCTCCTCTAGAAGGAGGAGGCTTGGACAGAGCCTCGTTGGGGCTGGGCCTAAGGCAGCTGGGAGTCCCTGTGAAAGCTGCCTAGTGTCTCGTCAGGGTCAGGTCCTCAGCTATTGAAGGGGAGCGGGAGGGGTTGGGGAGGGGCCAGAGCACTGGCACGCGCCCCGGAGCTTCAGCAAGCGCCCTACCTCCACCAAGTTCCAGGCCGGGAGGATGGTCTTGGTAGGAGGCTGGGTGGGGAAGAGACCAGCAGGAGGAGGCCCAAGGGACTTCTGCATGTTGGGGAGGGGGGTGGGGATATAGAATGACAGACCCACAAGTCTAAGGAGCACCCACTGGGGTCACTCCCTGCCTTGAATTCTCTCCTGAGTGTCAGACAGACACTTCAGAAATAACTGTAAATAAGGCGTTAAAGCAGGTGTGAGGTGGGAATTATTAATTCTTTTTTTTTCTTTTGAGACAGTCTTGTTCTGTCCCCCCGCTTGAGTGCAGTGTCCTGATCTCGGCTCACTGCAAGCTCCACCTCTCCTGTTCAAGCCATTCTCCTGTCTCAGCCTCCTGAGTAGCTGGCACTACAGGCACCCGCCACCACGCCCAGCTAATTTTTTGTATTTTTAGTAGAGACAGGGTTTCGTTGTGTTAGCCAGGATGGTCTCCATCTCCTGACCTCGTGAGCCACTGCATCTGGCCAGGAATTATTAATTCTAAGCACGGAGAAACTTTGAGCAAGGAGGTAGGAGGTTTGAGAAGAAAGGGAGCCCGAAGCTGAAAGGAGCAGACGGAGGGAGGAAAGGGGACATCCAGTGCCTGGTAGGCTCTGCACACAGCAGAACTGGGTTGAATCCTGACCCTTCTACTTTCCTGCTGTGTGACCCTGCATGAGTCACTTCACCTCTCTGAGTCCTAGGCTTGTCCTTTGTCAATGATCTGGACCTTGCAGGCATAAGCAGCATCAAATAAAGCAATGTGTATGCAGACCAGATGGTAGCTGGTCTGATAGCAGGCCGGTAGTGTGTTTTAAGAAGGGAATGGAGTGGGGAAGCCCTGAGGTTTCCACTGTATGTACAGGAGAGCCAGGCACCACCTGCCAGGTCCCAGCAACATGGGGCATGGGTGGAGTGCCTGGGTGTGTGGGTGGTACTCATTAAGGCCAGGAGGCCCCACACCCAGCTGTCTCCTGATTGGCCCATCCATCCACCTCCTAGACCAGGGCTGGCCTCCCTCCTGTACGCCCCAGGTGCCAACAGAAGTTCCCACCCAGGCTGCCTTACTCCCCAGACCAGTGTGGGTGGAGACATGGCAGGGCAGGGCCAGCACCCTCTCTGCAGAATGGACCATGGCCAGGGGCCTGGCTGGCCGTGCCGGGCAGGAACATCCATCTAGCTAGGAAGATGCTGACACTGTGCCCCATGGAGGTCCAGACCTCTGTTGGCTGCAGCTGAGCCCAGCTGATGGAACCTAGGCTGCAGGGTGAGACAGAGGCTGGGGTGGGAGTGACGAGGGGAGATGCAAGGAGAGACTTCTGGAGAGGAAGCCTGAGCAGAGGTGTGGAACCAAAGCGAATTTCATTTGGTTATTCTCTAAGCCTTTCCTGAGCACGTATTGTGCACCATATACAGGTCTGCCAGCCACAGAGCTGAGCAGCATACCCACAGAGGGCTCATCGTAGAGTTATGGTGGCCTGAGATTTGTTAGGTGTTTGCAGAATGGGTCTGTACGACAGTTCCTGGGGATAGGGGAGTTCAGAATTTTCCCAGGGCCTAAGATTTTGATATTTAATTTTAATTTAATTTAACTTAATTTTTTTGAGACAGAGTCTCACTCTGTTGCCCAGGCTGGAGTGCAGTGGCACAATCTCTGTTCACTGCAACTTCTACCTCCTGGGTTCAAGCGATTCTGTTGCTTCAGCCTCCCAAGTAACTGGGATTACAGGCGCCTGTCACCATGCCCAGCTAATTTTTTAATTTTTAGTAGAGATAGGGTTTCACCATGTTGGCCAGGGTGGTCTTGAACATCTGACCTCAGGTGATCTGCCTACCTTGGTTTCCCAAAATGCTGGGATTACAGGCATGAACCACCGTGCCTGGCTGATTCTGATATTTATTAAAGTGGGGTGGGATTCCACTCCTTTATAGTCTGTGGGCTAGTCACTTTTCTCCCTGGGTTTCAGTTTCCCTTTCTGTGAAATGAGTATGGGAGATAAGTCTAAAGTCTCTATGGGTCTTCCAGCACCTATTACTATAGCCTCAGGACCTGGTTTGGGACTTAGTCTACCCTCTACCCTCACCCCACGTGAGGGGATAGGATGGAGCAGGATGAAGGCAGAGTATCATGGGCCCACAAGTCCTGTTCTTGGCCTCTGTTCTCTAATCATAATTATAGCCACTGCCTGTTAAGCACTTACTATGCACAACATTCTGTCCTAAGCATTTAATATGCTGCATTAACTCATTCAATCCTTACAACCTCATGAGGGAAATATTATCCCTGTTTTGCAGTTTAGGGAGCTGAACAGACTTGACCAAAGTCACAATGCTGGGAAGTGGCCGAGCTGGGATTTGAACTTACGTTCAACTCCAAAGCCCAGACTTAACTAAGTTAAACTCCACCCCATGGGTACTGAGGTGCCCACATTGCTCAGCCCTTACCTATGGAACTGTTTGACCCCTGCTGGAGCAAGCTCTGAGCTCTGGGATGTTGAGGCTGGGGCGCTGGGGAACGAGCTGTGCTGCCTTTGTTGGGTGGCTCCTGGGCCCAGCATAGAGAGAAAGGGGCAGAGGGAGCAACCTCCAGGTCAGCCAGGGCCCACTAGGGGTATCCCCAGAGGGGCAACCCCACCCAGCTACTGCCCAGGTGCCAGACCGGGCACTGAAAGGCAACCTTGGGCATGTGGCCAACTTTGGACCTCAGTTTCCCCATCTGTAAAGCATGGACTTAAATGAGTGTAGACACTCCTTGACCACCCAGCTAGTGGCCGAGGTCAGTAATAGGATAAAGGGTTAGAGGAGGGCTTGGAGTGACAGTGACTGAGTCTGTGAAGGAAGAGTTTGGATCAGGAACAGCTTGGATCCTGTGCCAGCTGTTTGATAGATATTTCAGATGAACAGACTGAGGTTGGAGAGGTTCAAAGGCTTGTCTGGGGCTGTGCAGCCAGTACCCCAGAAACTGAAGGGAAACAAATCAAGGGAAAACCCAGAGAACAAAATCCAGGCAGCTGTGAGCTAGAATCCTGGGTTGGCCACTTAACTAGGCTTGGAGGTGTGAAGTGGCATCCCTGAGGACACAGGAGAGTCCCTTCACCTCACTGTCCTCATCTTTAAAGAGGGAGTATTAAGTTTCTCCTTTGTCCACTTGCTGGGTTGTTGTGAAGGTTAAAGGAGATGAGGCATTTGTAAAATCAGGTGAGAATGTGATTGCTGGTCATTTTTCAGTCCAAAGCTGCAGTTCTGGGTTTGTGTTTGTGATGGTGGGAGCATTTCCGACAGCTCCTCTGTTGAGATGCTTTATCCAGGGGTTATGCTGGAGAGAAGCCCTAAGAATAACACCACCGGCCGGGTGCAGTGGCTCACGCCTGTAATCCCAGCATTTTGGGAGGCGAGGGTGGGCGGATCACCTGAGGTCAGGAGTTCGACACCAGCCTGGCTAACATGGTGAAACCCCGTCTCTACTAAAAATACAAAAAATTAGCTGGGCGAGGTGGCAGGAGCCTATAATCCCAGCTACTTGGGATACTGAGGCAGGAGAATCGCTTGAACCCAGGAGGCAGAGGTTGCAGTGAGCCAAGATTGCGCCACTGCACTCCAGCCTGGGCAATAAGAACGAGACTCTGTCTCAAAAAAAAAAGAATAACACCACCGTTTATTGCGCAGTTGCTGGTACCCGGCATTGTACTCAACTTCACCTCTCACTGTCTCATTAACCCCCTACAGCAACTTTGTCAGGTAGGTCACCTATGCTGGGTCCCTCTGAAACCCATGCTGACAGCCCCTGTAATGACAATAGCAAACGCTTCTGAACAGTTTACTGTGTGCCAAGCATTCTTCCAGACGTATTACATGTATTAACCCATGTTAATCCTCACATCAACCCTGTGAGGTGAATACTGATACTATCTCCAGTTTGCAGATGAATAAATGAGGCATAGACAAGTAAAAATGAGGCTGGGTGAGGTGGCTCAAGCCTATAATCCCAGCACTTTGGGAGGCCGAGGGGGGCAGATCACCTGAGGTCAGGAGTTTGAGACCAGCCTGACCAATATGATGAAACCCCATCTCTACTAAAAATACAAAAATTAGCCGGGCCTGGTGGCATGCACCTATAATCCCAGCTACTTGGAAAGCTGAGATAGGAGATTCGCTTGAACCAAGGAGGCGGAGGTTGCAGTGAGCCGAGATCGCATCATTGCACTCCAGCCTGGGCAAGAGGGAAACTCCGTCTCAAACAAACAAACAAACAAAACAAAACAAAACAAAACAAAACAAAATGGCCCCAATGTCACAAAAGGTAGAGCCATAAATAGTGAAGTCAGAATTTTCCCATGTTCTTTTTTTTTTCTTTCTTTCTTTTGCTTGTCTTTTCTTTCTTTTTTTTTTTTTTTGAGACAGCGTCTTACTCTGTTGTCCAGGCTGGAGTGTAGTGGTGCGATCTTGGTTCACTGCACCCTCGGCCTCCCAGGTTCAAGCAATTCTTGTGCCTTAGCCTCCTGAGTAGCTGCGATTATAGGCACCTGCCACCATGCCTGGCTAATTTTGTATTTTTGGAGATGGGGTTTCACCATGTTGACCAGGCTGGTCTCAAACTCCTGACTTCAAGTGATTTGCCTGCCTCGGCCTCCCAAAGTGCTGGGATTGCAAGTGTCAGGTTCTTTTATTCTGAGACAGGGTCTCACTCTATCGCCCAGGCTAGAGTACAATGGGGTGATCACGGCTCACCGCAGCCTGGACTCCTGGGCTCAAGGGAGCCTCCTACCTAGGCCTTCCGAGTAGCTGGGACTACAGCGGCGTGCCACCACACCCAGCTAATTTTTGTATTTTCTATAGAGATGGGGTTTCCCCAGGTTGTCTAGGCTGGTCTTGAACTTCTGAGCTGAAGCACGCCTCCCACCTCAGCCTCCCAAAGTGCTGGGATTATAGGTGTGAGGCACCATGCCCGGCTGGCTTAGGTTCTTAAAGTCTCCTCCTTGACGCAGTCATCACAGTTGTAATTCAATAGTTATTTACATGATTGTCTCCTCACTGCACTGTAGGCTCCATAAGGGCAGGGGCCATGTCTGTCTTCTTCAGGCCGTATCCCCAACCCCTGGCACACAGCAGGTGCTCAGTTAATGTTTGTTCACAGGGACACTGCTGCTTCTAGTGGACTGGGCCCTGGCGACCTGATGAGCTGAGGGTGGATTATCAGATTATTGCTGACTAGGTTGTCTGCCCCAGCAAGACCCCAGAGGCAGAGGGAGGGCAGGGTTCCCTCCTGGCCCAGGCCCTAGCTGAAGTAGGGGCCCCACAGGACTTTTTCTTTGGCTGTGCTGTGTGTCTCACTGCTGTCCTTTGCTTCCATGTGCCACTGCGGTGATGGCTCCACGGCCTCTCCCGGACTGGCTGCGTGACCCCGATGGCTGCTTCTGGGTGAGTAATGGTTTGACTTAACGACTGCCACGGGAGCTGATTTTAATGCATGTCCTGTGGCTCTGAGGCCACTGGGAGGTGTAAAGAGAGGCCTGGGGGTAGGGGCAGAAATGCTGAGAGGGCACTCTGTGAAGTTAGGATCCTACCACAAGCAGGGCCTACCAATTAAACATACTGGGTGCTGATTTTTTGGTCACATGCTACAGTGCAAAGTCTTTGGGGCAGACTGGGCTGGAATAGAATCCTTTTTCTGTCACTTACAGGTGGGTGATTCTTTGCATCTCAGTTTCACATCTGCAAAATAAGAATATGAATACTTACGGGACACAAGTGTATTTGTTCTTTCATTCGTGTGAGCCCCACAAGGGCAGGGATTTTTTGTTCATCTGTTCACTGCTGTATCTCCAGCACCTAGAGTATAGTAGCACATAGTAGGTGCTCACTGAATGTTTCCAAAGGAATGAACATATTTATTGATTGTTTATGGTGTGCCTATCAATGTGCTTTGTATTGGATTAAATGGCTAATGGACAAAAGGGCCCAGCATGATAGGGCCTCAGTGATGTGAATTCCCTATCTATTTTCTCTCTATAGATAGTGACGTGAATTCCCTATTTTCTATCTATAGATAGTGATGTAAATTCCCTATCTATTTCCTCAATAGACTGTGACTTTCTTGGGGATCCGGGCTCTGGTAAAGTGAGCTCTGGGTCTTCTGAACTTAGTAAGGGGCCAAGAACCAAGCATGTATCAATTAGCACAGAGAGCAGCCTGGCAACTGGACTTCCTGGAGAGGGAGTGACAGAGCCTCTAGTTTTCATCAGAAGAGAGGCAGCTGGGAAGATCTGGGGCAGAAACTGGAGGGATGAGGAGGGACTCTGCCCTTCTAGTACTGCCACTTTTCCTTATCCAGGTGTGACCCTGGACAAGGCATGCTCTTCTCTGAGTCTTGAAGACCTCATCTGTGATGTACATATCACAACACGTTGGTGTGGGAAGGAGTTGATGAGAAGAGCGCAGCACAGAGCCCCATTTGGTAACTTCCCAGCCCTGGGCTCATCCTGGGATTCTGGGAGGGGACTATGTGTTCCTCTTTCTGGCTCATTTCTCCTACTTTTAACTTCTCACCCAGCTGGGACTGGAATCGCAGGAGCCCCTGAACTTCCCAGCAGGCTGGCCAGGACCCTGGGACAAGGGCTGGGCTGTGCCTGGTGTGGGAGGAGCTGAGTGGAGGTTCCAGCTCAGCCACTCTCGCTGTGTGACTTGGTTCTGTAACCCCTTCTCTGCCTCAGTTGCCTTACCTGTAAAGTAGGGTTATGAAAAGACACCTCCCTTGAAGAATTATTTAATTGGAAAATAGGTGGATTAGGCATTATTATCCATATTCCTATTTGGCTCTGGCTGAGGCGACTCTAGGGAGGGCCCTGGAGAATTACATCCCACCGTGGCCAAGGGAGCCTGGGACTTGCTAGTCATCATGTGTATTATTGCCATTTATTGGCTATTTCTTATGGGCTGGGCTGGTTTTGTGCTATTTCAGACACATTATCTCATGCATTCCTCCTAGTGACCTAGGAGACCCGCTGAAGCAGGCATTATTATCCCTGCTTCATGGCACTGGGTAAGCCAAATGAGTCACCCAGAATCCCACAGTTCTTTAGGGGTACAGCTGGGGCTCAGAACCAAGCCTGCTCACGCCAGGGCCCAAATTCTTTTTTTTTTTTTTTTTTTTGATGGAGTCTCACTCTGTGCTCCAGGCTGGAGTGCAGTGGTGCAATCTCGGCTCACTGCAACCTCCACCTCCTGGGTTCAAGCAATTCTCCTCTCTCAACCTTCCCAGTAGCTGGGACTGCAAGCATGCGCCACCATGCCTGGCTAATTTTTGGATTTTTAGTAGATGGGGGTTTCACCATATTCGTCAGGCTGGTCTGGAACTCTTGACCTCGGGTGATCAACCTGCCTTGGCCTCCCAAAGTGCTGGGATTACAGGCGTGAGCCACCAAGCCCTGCCGTAAGGCCCAAATTCTTTTTTTTGTTTGTTTTTTTTTGTTTTTTTGTTTGTTTTTTTTTGAGGCGGAGTCTCGCTCTGTCGCGGGCTGGAGTGCAGTGGCCGGATCTCAGCTCACTGCAAGCTCCGCCTCCCAGATTTACACCATTCTCTTGCCTTAGCCTCCCCAGTAGCTGGGACTACAGGCGCCCGCCACCTCGCCCGGCTAGTTTTTGTATTTTTTTTTTTAGTAGAGACGAAGTTTCACCGTGTTAGCCAGGATGGTCTCGGCCTCCCAAAGTGCTGGGATTACAGGCTTGAGCCACCGCGCCCGGCCAGGCCCAAATTCTTAATGTGAAACTCTCCTATCTCTCTCAAGGAGGTAGAGTGCACATCTAAATTCTCTTTGTCTATCGCCAGTGACCAGTACAGGGCTGGTGGGAGCTACTGGCGTGTTCGTCAGATGAATAAATTCATACACACACACTGCACCCCCACCCAGGCCTGTTGCTGTAAGAGTTTTAAAGAGAAAAGATAATAGAAAACAGGAGAAGGCTGGACAGCTTGCTGCTTGAGGGTCAGACAGACCTGGCTTTGAATCTCACATCTATTGTTTACCAGTTGTGTGACCTTAGGCAAGATATCTAACCTCTTGGAGCCTCAGTTTTCTTACCTGTAAAATGGGGAAAATAAAAGAACCTACCTACCTCTTAGACTTCTTGTGAGGATTAAATAATGAGGCATATGGTGAGCATTCAACAAATCGTAGCAATGGTTGTCGTTATTATAATTATGAATATGATTTGGGGATTATAAAGATGTTCCTCTTGGGACGGGAGAGACCAGATCTGGGAGAGAACTTCTGGGGACAGGTGGATAGCAGCCTAGTCTGACAGACTCCTGAAGGCCTGTGAAAGGAGGGAAGTGGTTTTATGGAAGTAAGAATGTACCTCCGTTTCCTAGTCATCTGCTTTTCCTCTATGTCAGGCCCTGTGCTGGGCATGGGGCCCAAAGATGAATCTGTGTAGTCCTTCCCCACCTTCCCCACTAGGAGCTTGGAGTCTGGTTGGGAAGAAGGATACAGAAACCACCAACACCACCTTTATTGAATAGGTGTTCTTATGTAGAGGGCAGGAAAAAAGACATTCCTAGTCGAAGGAACTGCATGTGCCAAGGTACACAGCCATGACCTGCACTTGGGGAAATGCAGCTGAAGAGACAGGCTCATGACAGTGAGGAGGACTTGACCCATGGCAATGGGGAGTCACTGGATAGTAAATAGGGAGGGGCAGGGACAGGGGCAGGGGGAACTGTTCAGGTGAGAGATGCCGAGATCTTGGGCTGGGGACTGTGCCATGGGATGGGGAGCAGTGGGCCATGTGAAGTCTGTTTAGGAGGCAGAGCCAGCAGGGCATGATAATGAACTGCAGTGGCCAGGGAGGAGAGGAGAGGGCCAGAGGGAGATCTTGGGGCCTGGGGCCAGTGGGGCCCACTGGAGTCTCTGCCTGAGGGACATATCTGGGAGGAGGAGGCACAGTTGGGTTGAGGGTAAAAGCTATTTAGCTGCTCTCACTACCTTTCCCCTCAGCTTAGGCAGCAGCTATGCCTGAGCTGAACACTGGGGCAAGGCCTGTGGCCACCAGGGCCCAGGGCAGCCACTCCTATCTTGGGATTCCCTTGTGGTGACCCTGGTAGGTCTGGTAGGGATGAGACCTCTTTGGGGTGGGAGCCAGGCAGGAGCTGTGTGGTGCAGAAAAGCCCTGGGTTCTAGACCTACCAGTGTTACTGAGTGTCTGTGCAACCTCAGGAATCGCCAGGCCTGGTGGCTCACACCTATAATCCCAACACTTTGGTGAGGCTGAGGCAGGAGGATCACTTGTGCCCAGGAGTTCAAGACAAGCCTAGGGAACATGGAGCAACCCCATCTCTACAAAAAATACAAAAATCAGCTGGGCATTGTGCATGTGCCTATCATTCCAACTACACAAGAGGCTGAGGTGGGAGGATCCCTTGAACCCAGGAGGTCAAGGCTGCAGTGAGCTGTGATTGCACATTTATACTCCAGCCTGCTTGACAAAGTGAAACCCCTGTAGGTAGGAAGATCGGAAGGAAGGAAGGGAGGGAAGTGAAGGAAAAAGAAGGAAAAGAAGGACAGAAAGGAAGGAGAAGAAAAAAGAAAAGAAAAAAAAGAAAGAAGGTACTCCTATCACTTCCTCTCTCTTGCCCTCCTTTTCCTTGCCTTGAGAGTGAGAATAAGAAAATCTGTTTTGCTTGCCTCGAAGATTCAGTGATAAATAAAATACAACTAAAGACAGTAAACATTTATTGAGAACTGACGGGCTAGGTTCTGGGGGCACAAAGGTGACTCACGCAGTGTTCCTGCTGCTTAAGGATGAACTGCCATGTGAGAGTGAGCCCAGGGGAGCAGGTGGTTAACTCAGGCGCATCAAGGGGAAAAGAGCTAGGCTGGGCTTTGAAGGATGAGTAAGAGCTCTCTAAGTAGGCAATGGTGGGAACAACTTTCTAGGTATAGGGAATGGCATGTGCAAAAGGCTCAAGCCTGCATACTGTGCTCAGGATAGATGAGCACTGTCGTTGGTGTGGCTGGAGCACAAAGGGAGAGGCAGGCAGTGACAGGGGATGAGGCTGGTCAGGGAAGTAAGGCCCACGTCAGGCAGGGCTTTGGGGATGTAACTGGCTCCCCTCTCCTTCCTGCACCCTCACAACTGCCTGTTCTGCTCAGAGAGACTGCCAGGGCCTTCCCATGCTGCTCCTCCCCTTGAGTTCCCACCTTCTCCCCTCCTCTCCACCATCCCAGCCCATTCAAGTGGCTGCCTCTCTCAGGAGTCAATAACCTGGCTGCCCTGCCAGCCCTGCCATTGAAAAGCCATGTGACCTCTAGTCACTCACTTGCCCTGTCTACCTCAGTTTCCGCCTCAGTAAAGTGGGAACAGCAGGCTTTCCTCCCAGAGAAGGGCGGAGGCCTCAATGAGATAATCTCCAAAAATGGCCTGGCCCAGTGTCTGTAGGTATTGGGCACCCATAAACAGGAGCTAATTAAGCCATCATTATTTGGACTCCTCAATCTTCTTGATCCTGCCCACTGCTTCCCCTTTACCTCTCCTGGCAGCCCATTCTAGCCAAGAAAAGAAGGAAAATATTAAGAAACAAACCTGGCCGGGCGTGGTGGCTCACGCCTGTAATTCCAGCACTTTGGGAGGCCGAGGCAGGCAGATCACCTGAGGTCGGGAGTTCGAGACCAGCCTGACCAACATGGAGAAGCCCTGTCTTTACTAAAAATACAAAATTGGCCGGGCGTGGTGGCACATGCCTATAATCCCAGCTACCGGGAGGCAGGAGAATCACTTGAACCTGGAAGGCAGAGGTTGCTGTGAGCTGAGATCGTGCCATTGCACTCCAGCCTGGGCAACAAGAGTGAAACTCCGTCTCAAAAAAAAAAAAAAAAAAAGAAACAAGCCCGTCTTCAGAGGGGTCCTGGCCCACTGCCAAGCTGGCGCCCCTCCTGCCCCTTGCCTGCCTTGGCCTTGGGCCCCAGGATTCTCAGTCCTGAGGCCTGGGCACTCTCCCACTCCCTGCACTAGAGGCCCTGCCCTGGCTGGAGGCCAAAGCCAGCAGCAGCCTTGAAACAGGACACATATTTAGAAAATAGAAAAGAGATAGCTTTTTTTTCTCCCCCTCTGGGAGTGGATAAGGAAGCCCTTTTTTTCTGGTACTTCTGAGAAGAGTGTGATGTTCAATATTTCTGGAGGTCTGGTGGTCAGGGTAGAGCTGGATCCCTCAGCCTTCTGGATCATACAACAGACGCTAGTCACCAAGTCCCTTATGGAACATACACAGGGACCTCAGATCAGAGCAAGTGTCTGTTGGTGCAAGGTCATACAGTAGAAGCCCAGGTCTCCAGACCCTCTGTGCACTGTCCCATAGATGCATGTGGTGCAGTGGTCTTGGCTGTCACTTTACCTCTCCGAGCCTCAGTTTTCTCCACTGTAGAGTGGCACTGATTTTACCGTAAGGATCGGCAATAATGTACAGAAAGCACCTAGTGAGTCCTCAGTGGCAGGAAGCTGTTATAGCTGCTGCCTCTTAAAAACTTCTTCTGCCCTTCCCCTTCCTGATCTAGGGACTTGGGAGTATCTGCTACGGTTTCTATTGAACAAATTGTACCTGATAAGCCAGTTTTAAAGCAGGAGGCTCAGCATCTGTTATGCTTCCCTACCCTCTTCCCCCTTTCCTGGGACACGCTAGCCCCACCCAAGACAGGTTCCCTTCTACAGCCTCTGATGATGCCACTGCAGGCATTCAGGAAAAGCAGAGAGTAGGAAGGGCCCCATGCCATCCAGGCTTACGCTGGGGGGACAGTGATGGACTGTGAACTCCTTGGAACCATCCTCGGGAGCTAGATGACTTCAAGACTTTCACAGAGGCTGGGAAATAGGCCAAAAAGAGAAAACCTGGTTCACAGTCCCAAAAATGGTAGCGTGGAAGGAACACCAGCCCCCCTGGCTCTCTATGCTGTGAGATCTTGGGCAAATTACCTACCCTTCCTGAGCCTTCATTTTCTGATTTAAAAAAGGAAGGGGATGGATTGAGGTCAGAGGTTTCTACTAATACTACAGGATTAAAAGTAGGGATTTGTGAGCAGAGAGACTTTGGTTTAAATCCCAGCTTCATCCCTTACCAGCTGTGAGACCTTTCGCAAGTTGTTTTACCTAAGTGAGCTTCCGTTTTTTCCCCTATAACATGGGAAAAATATTAGCATCTTCTCATAGGATTATTTAAGGGCTAAATTAAATAATTCGTATGAAGTACTCAGTCCGTAGCTGACAGACATGTTGGAATTATTATTGTCGTTGTTGTCATCGTTATTCTATGATTGGTAGAGATAACAAGAAGTCATAAAAGAGTTCATTAAGAAGGAAGGACTTGAGAAATGTATAGGATTGATTGCGTTATTCATTCACTCAATAAATATTTAGTTTCCACAGATAGGCCAGAGACTAGAAGCAGAAAGGTGGAGTCAGACAGACCTGCCTATTCTAGCTGTGTGATGTGGGATCATTTACTCCTTTTTTTTTTGAGATGGAGTCTCCTTCTATCACCCAGGCTGGAGTGCAGTGGCATGACCTCGGGTTTCTGCAACCTCTGCTTCCCAGGTTCAAGCGAACCTCCTACCTCAGCCTCCCAAGTAGCTGGGAATACAAGCATGTACCACTATACTAGGCTAATTTTTGTATTTTTAGTACAGATGGGGTTTCACCATGTTGGCGAGGCTGGTCTTGAACTCCTGACCTCATGTGATCCGCTCCTCTCAGCCTCCCAAAGTGCTGGGATTACAGGCACGAGCCACTGCACCTGGCTGGATCATTTACTTCTCTTCTCTTGGTCTCACGCCTTTGTGAGATGGTGAGAATAGTGGGCAAAATGTTACCTCCTGGGTTGTCCTGAGGCTAAAGAGAGTTTAAGTACATTAGTCTGTCTGTGTCTGATTCCTTTCCCACCAGGCTCCTCAGCTATTAATGACTAGAGGCATGATCCCAGGCAAGCCCATCAAGCACACTTCCACCCCAGGGCCTTTGCACTTGCTAGTCCTTTGACCCAGAATACTCTATGCCCAAACACTTTTGTAGCTTGTTTTCTCATCTCTTTAAACTTTTTGTTTAAATGTCACCTTCTCAATAAGACCTTTCCTGACTATCTTTTTAATTTATTTATTTAGAGACAGAATCTCGCTCTGTCGCCCAGGCTGGAGTGCAGTGGCGAGATCTCTACTCACTGCAAGCTCTGCCTCCTGGGTTCATGCCATTCTCCTGCCTTAGCCTTCTGAGTAGCTGGGACTACAGGCGCCTGCCACCACACCCAGCTAATTTTTTGTATTTTTAGTAGAGATGGGGTTTCACCGTGTTAGCCAGGATAGTCTCGATCTCCTGACCTCGTGATCCACCTGCCCTGGCCTGCCAAAGTGCTGGGATTATAGGCGTGAGCCACCGTGCCCAGCTATTTATTTATTTTTTGAGACAGTCTTGCTCTGTCGCCAGGTTGGAGTGCAGTGGCACGATCTCAGCTCACTGCAACCTCCACCTTCTGGGTTCAAGCAATTCTCCTGCCTCAGCCTCCGCAGTAGCTGGGACTACAGGCATGCGCCACCATGGACAGCTAATTTTTGTGTTTTTAGTAGAGACAGGGTTTTACCATGTTGGCCAGGGTGTCTTGATCTCTTGACCTCATGATCTGCGAGCCTCGGCCTCCCAAAGTGCTGGGATTACAGCTGTGAGCCACTGCGCCTGGCCTATTTTTATATTATTATTATTATTATTATTATTATTATTTTGAGATGGAGTCTTGCTCTGTTGCCCAGGCTGGAGTGCAGTGGCACGATCTTGGCTCACTGCAACCTCCGCCTCCCAGGTTCAAGGGATTCTCCTGTCTTAGCCTCCTGAGTAGCTGGGATTACAGGCACATGCCACCATGCCCATCTAATTTTTGTATTTTTATTGGAGATGAGGTTTTGCCATGTTGGCCAGGTTGGTCTTGAACTCCTGACCTCTGGTGATCCTCCTACCTCGGCCTCCCAAAGTACTGGGATTACAGGTGTGAGCCACCACACCAGGCCCCCTGACTATCTTACTTTGTAACACCTTTCTGTCCTCTAACCTCAGCACTCTCTGCTTATTTTTATCCATAGCACTTATCACTCTTTGACATCCTGTATTTTATTATTTATTGTCTCTCTTCCCATTGGAATGTAAGCTCTGTGATGATGGTGATTTTTGTCTGTATTATTCAATGTTACATCCCTTGTACCTAGAACAGTGCGTGGTGCATAGGAATACTCAGTAAATATTTAGGGTGTAAACTAATGACTATATGAAGCCTATTCTCTCCAGATCTAGGAATATTTTGAGCACACAGTAGAATCTCAATAAATGTATGAATGAGAGAAAAAGTGAGTGGTCATCATCCTTTCCATTTGTCAGATCACACTTTGGCTGGGTCAACCCTGAGGTTCTTTTGCTTCTGATTGCTTCTGATATTTTCTGCCAGGGCATCAGTTTCAATTGGAGTGCCCAAATCTTTTGTTCCGGAGCCTGAGCTTTGCAGAATTTCTAGTTGGGGCTGTTTGGCTGTTGGGTCCGCAATGGTTATTATGTCATTATTGGTAATTAGCACTTAGGCCTAGAGGATCGAGCTTTTTGTTTTTCAGCAGAAATCATAGCAGAGAGCTATGCTAGACACTGGGAACCAGGCTTGGAGCAGCTTCCTCTGGAACTTTCCCCTTCCCAGCACGGGGTCCATGATTTAGGGAGACCAAGACAGAGGTGCCCAAAGCTAGGGGCACATGGGTCACCAGCTCAACTGCTGTTTTCCCCGAACAGTATCCTGCAATGTTTTCCCCCAAGACCCCTAGGTCTGTATGCATGGCCTGGTACAGAGGGAGTTCCCCACACTTTCAGGGGAGCTAGGTGTAGGGTTTCCAAATGTCCAGTGGACAGGGGGGCATTTTCTGATGCTCAAGATTATAAGTGGAGGAAATTATCCTGGGTTTGAGACTCAGGAGCCTGAGCTTAAGTCGCTGTGTAGTTACTGACTTGCTGTGTGTTCTTAGGCACGTCACTACCTCTTGCTGGGCCTCAGCTTTCTCATCTGTCAGACAGAGATAAAGATGCCTGCTTGACCTCACTAGGGAAGAGAGGCAAGATAGTGTTTGAGCAAGGAGTTGGGTTCCGGACTCACACACAGCTGGCTTCCCAACTATACCCCTTCCTAGCTGTGTGACACTGGACAAATCACTTCACCTCTCTGACGTCAGTTCCCAAAGCGATAAAATGGGGCTAAAAGGCCAGGTGTGGTGGCTCACGCCTGTAATCCCAGCACTTTGGGAGGCCGAGGCGGGTGGATCACGAGGTCAGGAGATCGAGACCATCCTGGCTAACACGGTGAAACCCTGTCTCTACTAAAAATACAAAAAATTAGCCAGGCGTGGTGGCGGGCACCTGTAGTCCCAGCTACTCGGGAGGCTGAGGCAGGAGAATGGCGTGAACCTGGGAGGTGGAGCTTGCAGTGAGCCGAGATCACGCCACTGCACTCCAGTCTGGGAGACACAGCGAGCTTCCGTCTCAAAAAAATAATAATAATAAATAAATAAAATGGGGCTAAAATAGTACCCCCTCTAGAGGGTTGTTGTGAGTATTAAATAAGAGAATGCAGTTAAAAAGTACTTAGGTACTTAGCTGGTACTCTGCACATCTTTGCTGGTATTATGATAATGACCATCATGGAAATGTAGGCAATCTGTGAAAAGAACACTAGCAACAGGGCCGGGCAGATGTGGGTTTGAATTCTAACCCTGATACTTACTAGCTGAGTGATCTTGGACAAGTTTTTCACTTCTCTGAGAGACTGTATTTCTCTTTCCTTTTTTTTTTTTAGCTTCTTTTTTTTATAGCTAAGGTCTTACTCTGTTGCCCAGGCTAGAGTGCAGTGGTGTGATCTCAGCTCACTGCAAACTCTGCCTCCTGGGTTCAAGCGATTCTTCTGCCTCAGCCTCCCGAGTAGCTGGGACTACAGGTGCCCACCACCACACCCGGCTAATTTTTATATTTTTAGTAGAGACAGGGTTTCACTGGCCAGGCTGGTCTTGAATTCCTGACCTTCAGGTGATCTGCCCACCTCAGCCTCCCAAAGTGCTGGGATTACAGGTGTGAGCCACCATGCCTGGCCTGAGACTATTTCTTCATCTGTAAAATGGAAATTATAGTCATACCTTTGTCAAGGGGCTGTTGTGAAGGTTCAGTGACATATTGTCTGCAAAACACTCGGTGTAATGGTTGGCACATATTAGCTCCATTTTATAGAAAAGGAAGGGAGGGGGCCGGGCACAGTGGCTCACACCTATAATCTGAGCACTTTGGGAGGCCGAGGTGGGTGGATCACAAGGTCAGGAGATCGAGACCATCCTCGCTAACACAGTGAAACCCTGTCTCTACTAAAAATACAAAAAAATTAGCTGGGCATGTTGGTGGGTGCCTGTAGTCCCAGCTACTCGGGAGGCTGAGGCAGGAGAATGGCGCGAACCTGGGAGGAGGAGCTTGCAGTGAGCAGAGATCGCACCACTGCACTCCAGCCTGGGTGACAGAGCAAGACTCCATCTCAAAAAAACAGAAAAAAAAAAAAAAAAGGAAGGGAGGGGAAGCGAATTGCCTGGACTCACATAGCATCTCAGTGATGAAGTTCTGATTTGAACCAAGGTCGGCCTGCCTCAAAAGTCCAGGTTTTTTTGTTTGTTTGTTTGTTTTTTGAGACAGAGTCTCGCTGGTCTCGAACTCCTGACCTCGTGATTTACCTGCCTCACCCTCCCAAAGTGTTGGGATTACAGGTATGAGTCACCGCGCCCGGCCCAGCATTTTTTTTTTTTTAAACTTTTTCTTGCCATCACTCAAGTATGGGATCATAATGATGACCGTTATTATGGAGCCACTGAACTCATTCATGCCGGGATCCCCAGTGCCCAGTAAATGTGTGATGGATAAAGAAAGGTGGGACCACTGTGTCCCCACTTCCAGGGAGGCTTTTACCTTGAGGTTGAGGATTCTTTCTGATTGGTTGATAGCAGATTTAAAATAAAAATCATATTTAGTGTAGTATGGGGCTTTGTAATCTGCAGAACCCTTTGCATTCTCTACATCAGTTGATCCTTCTTGCTTTCTTATATTGGAGCTCTAACCTTTAATGTAATGGTATTTGGAAATGGAGTAATTAATCAGGGAAGTAATTAGGATAAGATGAGATTATGAGGGTGGGGCCCTCATGACAGTATTAGTGCCCTTATAAGAAGAGACACCAAGGTCAGGTGTGGTGGCTCATGGCTGTAATCCCAGCACTTTGGGAGGCGGAGGCGGGTGGATCACCTGAAGTCAGGAGTTTGAGACCAGCCTGGCCAATATGGTAAAACCTTGTCTCTACTAAAAATACAAAAAATTGACTGGGCACGGTGGCTCACGCCTGTAATTCCAGCACGTTGGGAGGCCGAGGCAGGCGAATCACAAGGTCAGGAGATCAAGACCATCCTGTCTAACACAGTGAAACCCCGTCTCTACTAAAAATGCAAAAAAATTAGCCAGGTATGGTGGGGGACGCCTGTGGTCCCAGCTACTCAGGAGGCTGAGGCACGAGAATGGCGTGAACCTGGGAGGCAGAGCTTGCCATGAGCTGAGATTGCGCCACTGCACTCCAGTCTGGGTGACAGAACGAGACTCTGTCTCAAAAAAACAAAAAACAAAAAATTAGCCAGGTGTGGTGGTGGGTGCCTGTAATCCCAGCTAGTTGGGAGGCTGAGGCATAAGAATCGTTAGAACCCAGAAGATGGAGGTTGCAGTGAGCTGAGACTGCACCACTGCACTCCAGCCTGGGTGACAGAGCAAGACTATGTCTCAAAAAGAAGAGACACCAGCTGGGTGTGGTGGCTCATGCCTGTAATCCCAGCACTTTGGGAGGTCCAGGCAAGTGGATCACTTGAGGTCGAGAGTTCGAGACCAGCCTGGCCGACATGGCAAAACCCGTCTCTACTAAAAATACAAAAATCAGCTGGGCCTGGTGGTGCATGCCTATAATCCCAGCTACTCGGGAGGCTGAGGTAGGAGAATTGCTTGAACCCAGAAGGTGGAGGTTGCAGTGAGCCAAGATCATGCCACTGCACTCAGCCTGGGCGTCAGACGAAGACTATGTCTCACAAAAAAAAAAAAAAAAAACCCAAAAAAACAAACAAAAAAACCCCAGAAAACTTGCTGTCTCTCCACCATGTAAAGACACAGCAAGAAGGTGACCATCTGCCAGCCAGGAAGAGCACCCTCACCAGAACCTGGCCATGGCTGATCTCTGACTCCAGCCTCCAGAACTGTGAGAAAATAAATTTCTGTTGTTTAAGTCACCGAATCTGTGGCATTTTGTTGTGGCAGCTGAGCTGAGGAAGGGTAGGTGACTTGCCTAGAGTCATACAGCAAATTTATGGTGGAACTAAGGCTACAACTTATTTGCAGTCTCTCTTATGACTTCTCTCTTTCTTTCTCTCTCTCTTTTTTTTTTTTTTTTTGAGATGGAGTCTTGCTCTGTTGCCCAGGCTGGAGTGCAGTGGCACGATCTCGGCTAACTGAAACCTCTGCCTCCTGGGTTCAAGCAATTCTCCTGCCTCAGCTTCCCGAGTAGCTGGGACTACAGGCGCACACTACCACACCCGGCTAATTTTTTGTATTTTTAGTAGAGATGGGGTTTCGCCATGTTGGCCGGGCTGGTCTCCAACTCCTGGCCTCAAGTGATCTGCCTGCCTCGGCCTCCCAAAGTGTTGGGATTATAGGCGTGAGCCACTGTGCCTGGCCCCAATTTCTCAATTTCTTCCCCACTAAAGTGCTCCCAGTCACCGGAAGTCTTGGAAACTGAGGTTAGTCAAATGCTAGCAGGCCAGCTCAGGACCTGTCCTATAGTAGCAGCTTTGGAGGATCTTGGGGCAAGCCAAACCTGGCAATTTCTGTGCCCCCAATACCCCTGCTTCCTTATATCTTCCCTTCTGTCCTGTCAAGTGAGGGTTGGACCGGGCTGACTTTACCAGTTTTAGAAGGGTGTCAGCTAGTAGGTGGCATAGAGCCTGTTTCTTGGAAAACCCTCTATGCCTTGAGGGTTCCCTCCCCTAGTGAGAGAGAATTAGTGGGTTAAGGCTGAGTGAGCTGAGGCTTTGCTGGATCAGGGTCATTGGGCTCGTTGCAGCTGGTAAGAGAATAGGGTTGGAGAGGGTCATGGGAGGCCAGATCAGTGGGTCTCTCCTTGAATGTCCCAGGGCTATAATCAGAAGTAGCTATGACAGCCTTTCCCTGAGGTCTTGGGACAGATGTTAATATTACTCATTCACGTCATTTCCAGTGCTTTCCTGAGAGTGATATGAAAGCGGTATGTAATAGAGGACAGTGACCTCAGACAGACCTAGTTTAAGCTGTGATGTTGGGAAAATCACCTAACTTTTTTTTTTTTTTTTAATAGAGATGGGGTCTCACTATGTTACCCAGGCTGATCTCAAACTCCTGGGCTCAAGTGATCCTCCTCCCTCGGCCTCCCAAAGTGCTGGGATTACATTACCCCTATGCATTGGGGTTGCTGTGCAGACATCCCAAGAAATAAGGGCCAGAGGGAAGAAGGTTGAAACTGTAAAATTGGACCTGGTGGATGGTTGTTAAGGCATTCCTTGACAAGTGAGCCACTGTGCCTGGCCTTTTTTTTCTTTTTTGAGACAGGGTCTTGCTCTGTCACAAAGTGGTGGAGTGTGATAGTGCAATCATGGCTCACTGCAACCTAGACCTCCCAGGCTCCAGTGATCCTCTGACCTCAGTCTCTCAAGTAGCTGGGACCACAGGCAGGTGCCACCATGCTTGGCTATTTTCTTTTCCTAGACTCCAGAGCTAGTGCCAGATCAGCTGATTTTTTTTTTTTTTTTAATTTTTTTTTAGAGATGAGGTCTCACTATGTTGCCCAGGCTGATCTCGAACTCCTGACCCTAAGATATCCTCCAACTCTGGCCTCCCAAAGTGTTGGGATTATAGATATGAGCCACTGCACAGCCCCTAATTTATCTAAGCTATAGTTTCTTCAACTGTACTTGAGGCTAATAATATTGCCTAAGTATTATTGTTAAGAAGTTAAATGCAATAATGCTTAAAAAGTACTTACTATGTGCCTGCCACATAGAAAATACCTCATAAATCTAATTGTTATGGCTGGGCATGGTGGCTCACACCTGTAATCCTAGCACTTTGGGAGGCTGAGGCGGGCGGATCACCTGAGGTCAGGAGTTCGAGACCAGCCTGGCCAAGACGGAGAAACCCCGTCTCTATGAAACATATGAAAATTAGCCGGGTGTGATGGCGGGCGCCTGTAATCCCAGCTGCTCGGGAGGCTGGGGCAGGAGAATCGCTTGAACCTGGGAGGCAGAGGCTGCAGCGAGCCGAGATCGTGCCACTAATTTTCATATTTTTAGTAAAGACGGGGTTTCACCATGTTGGTCAGGCTGGTCTTGCACTCCTGACCTCATTATCCACCCGCCTCGGCCTCCCAAAGTGCTGGGATTACAGGCATGAGCCACTGCGCCTGGCCCAAGTATCATTTTTAAGAGAAAAATGGGAAACAAACTCAATGTCCAATAGTAGGGTGAACTAAATTATGATATATCCGCTTGATAGCATTGTTAAAAATGATGATACAAATGTTCACAACATATTGTTAAATGAAAAAAGTCAGTTTTAGGCCAGGCCTGGTGGCTCATGCCTGTAATCCCAGTACTTTGGGAGGCCGAGGCAGGCGGATCACCAGAGGTCAGGAGATCAGTACCAGCCTGTCCCACATGTCTCTAGTAAAAATACAAAAAGAAATTAACTGGGCGTGGTGGCGGGCACCTGTAATCCCAGCTACTCTAGAGGCTGAGGCAGCACAATCTCTTGAATCCAGGAGGCAGAGGTTGCAGTGAGTCGAGATTGGGCCACCCGTACTCATCCTGGGCTATGGAGTAAGACTCCTCTCAAAAAAAAAAAAAGTCAGTCCTAAAATAATATGGTCTAAATTTTCAATAAGCATTATGTTGAGACATATGAAATTGTTCATATTTGATCATTTTTAACCTATAAAATCAGCAATTTCATACGACTTAATATACGTACACTGAAAAGTACACAAATAAGAAGCTAGGTGCAGTGGCCTGTGCTTATAATCCCAGCTACTTGGGAGGATGAGGTGGGAGGATTGCTTGAGCCCATGAGTTCAAAGCTACAGCGAGTTATAATTGCACAGCTGCATTCCAGCCTGGGCAACAGAGTGAGACCCTATCTCTTGAAAAAGTAAATAAAAAATAAAATAAATAAAAATAAGGCCAGGTGCAGTGGCTCACACTTGTAATCCTAGCAGTCTGTGAGGCCAAGGTGGGAGGACTGCTTGAGCCCAGGAGTTCAAGACTAGCCTCCACAACATAGGGAGACCTCATCTCTACAAACAATAAAATAAAAAAGTATCAGCCGGGTGTGTAGCTCACGCCTGTAATCCCAGCAATTTGGGAGGCCGAGGAGGGCGGATCACGAGGTCAGGAGATTGAGACCATCCTGGCTAACACGATGAAACCCCTTCTCTACTAAAAATACAAAAAAATAGCTGGGCGTGGTGGTGGGCTACTCGGGAGGCTGAGGCAGGAGAATGGCGTGAACCTGGGACGTGGAGCTTGCAGTGAGCCGAGATCGCGGCACTGCACTCTGGCCTGGGTGACAGAGCAAGACTCCATCTCAAAAAAAAATAAAAGTATCTGGGCGTGGTGGCATACGCCTGTAGTCCCAGCTACTCAGGAGGCTGAGTAGGGAAGATTGCTAAAGCTCAGGTCAAGGCTGCTGTGAGCCATGATAGCACCACTGTACTCCAGCTTGGGCAACAGAGAGATCGTGTCTCAAAAACAGATAAATACAATAGATAGATAGATAGATAGATAGATAGATAGATAGTATACATAAGGGTGGGTGTGGTGTCTCATGCTTGTAATCCCATCACTTGAGCCCAGGAGTTTGAGACCAGTCTGGGTAACACTATGAGACCCTGTCTGTACCAAAAAATTAAAAAATTTGCGCCCTTTCGGCTGGAACCGCCATCTTCCGGTAATTCGCCAAAATGACGAACACAAAGGGAAAGAGGAGAGGCACCCGATATATGTTCTCTGGGCCTTTTAGAAAACATGGAGTTGTTCCTTTGGCCAAGTATATGCGAATCTATAAGAAAGGTGGTATCGTAGACATCAAGGGAATGGGTACTGTTCAAAAAGGAATGCCCCACAAGTGTTACCATGGCAAAACTGGAAGAGTCTACAATGTTACCCAACATGCTGTTGGCATTGATGTAAACAAACAAGTTAAGGGCAAGATTCTTGCCAAGAGAATTAATGTGCGTAGTGAGCACATTAAGCACTCTAAGAGCCGAGACAGCTTCCTGAAACGCGAGACGGAAAATGATCAGAAAAAGAAAGAAGCCAAAGAGAAAGGTACCTGGGTCCAACTGAAGCGCCAGCCTGCTCCACCCAGAGACGCACACTTTGTGAGAACCAATGGGAAGGAGCCTGAGCTGCTGGAACCTATTCCCTATGAATTCATGGCATAATAGGTGTTAAAATAAATAAATAAATAAATAAAAGACATCTGGGCTGAAAAAAAAAAAACTTGCTGGACACAATGGCATACCTGTAGTCCCAGCTACTTGGGAGGCTGAGGTGGGAGGATTGCATCGCTTGAGCCCAGGAGGTCGAGGCTGCAGTGAGCTGTAGTCACGCTACTACATATCAGCCTGGCCAACAGAGTGAGATCACTGTCTCGAAAAAAAAAAAAAAGTATGCATATAAGAAAAGGTACTAAAAGGGAAGGTCCCAAAATATTGATGGTAGTTATTTTCGACTGGTGGCTCTATAGTGACTTACATTTTTTCTTGTGTTTCTAAATTTTCTTGCTTTTTTTTTTTTTTTTTTTGAGACGGAGTCTTGCTCTGTCGCGATCTTGGCTCACTGCAAGCTCTGCCTCCCAGGTTCACGCCATTCTCCTGCCTCAACCCCCCAAGTAGCTGGGACGACAGGCACCCGCCACCATGCCCGGCTAATTTTTCGTATTTTTAGTAGAGACAGGGTTTCACCGTGTTAGCCAGGATGGTCTCGATCTCCTGACCTCGTGCTCCGCCCGCCTCGGCCTCCCGAAGTGCTGGGATTACAGGCGTGAGCCAACGCGCCCGGCAGTGTTTCTAAATTTTCTATGAACAAGTCAAGTACTACTAGTAAAAATAATCCCCATCCCACTGTATGGATGGTAATTCCCCATCCCATTATAGCCTGTTTGATTTATTGTTTGTGTTTACAAGTCTAAAATGACTGTGATTTTTATGGCCATGGGCAGGATGGCAAGCACTACTCTTCAGGTACTTTTGGTACCAGCATCAGTTTTCATTCAATAGTACTGTTCAGAACACTTTGCTGGTGGGCCCAGCTTTTCAAAGCCCTCTTCAATCTCTTGCCATCCTCCACAACAGACGAACATTTTCCCTGTGCCCTATCACTGGGGCTTCAGGCCAGCTGTGTCCCTAATCCGCCCACGTCCCAGATTTGGGTATGGTTTTCCCGCTCCTCCCCCCTTTCTTCCAATCTCATCTCTACCAGGTCATCTGAGGCCTCATCTACGCTCCCTGGCCTTTCCCACTGGTCACCACCTAATTTCACCATCTAATTTCATCCTCCTATGTGCAGCTGGTGTTTGTTTTTGCCTGGGCTCAGTTTGTAGTGGGGAAGGATTAAGACCCTTTCACGCTGTCTTTTTTTTCTTTTTCTTTTTTTCTTAGTGCCCTTGACTGCTCCAGGGGCTAACAGACAGCTAGCAGGGCCTGTATTCCCTAGGAAGGAACACGAGAGGTAGGGGGTAGGGAGGTAATGGTGGGCTCAGCTGGCAGGCGAGATAGAGATGGCCCTTAGGGACCCCATCCTGGGGCTTGGAGCATAGCACAGCTGCCACACAGATGTGAGCATGGAGCAGAGCTGTTTCTGTCTAGGAAATTAGCCTCAGAGATGGTGCTTGGGACCTTTACCCTTGGTACCTGATGGCAGTCTCTGCAGGGTGAGCCGGGACTGGATATCTGGTTTGCAGAAGTGTGAGAGGGCAGATGAGCCCAGGAGTAAAGGTAGTTTTTCTGCCTTCATATTAGGCATTACTTATACCCCTACATTCTCCTATGTGATAGGCCTGGCAACACTCAGAGATTGGGCACTTAGCCTAACAAGTGAAGATGTGTGTCTAAAATAACAAAAATTCCTCATGTGTGGATAGTACTTTACAGTTTACAAAGCCCTTTCATCTGCAGGCTAAGAATTACAAGCCAGCACTGGAATTCAGGTCTTTCAGATTCTAAAGACTGGGCCAATGGATTTTGGTGTGTCATTGCATGGCGCTCTGAATTTCAGAGTGGTTCATATCTGCCTTGTGTCTAGCCTTTTTCTGTTAGCCTGAGACCTCTACTTATTTTCAGGGTAATGATTATTAAATGCTACATATTCTTTGCATCCAATCAGATGTGCCATTGGCTAGCACTTCATGGCATAGAGAATACGGGGTTTTCATGAATCTGAATTTGCTGGATAACTTGGTGGTGGTGGAAATGGTAAGCCACTGGTGATTGGTCTTCTGTACTCATCCTTCAAGGTACTAGATTTTCCTGTCTGATTGGTGAAGGAAGCCTGAGGCACAGAGGTGGCAGGACTAGAACTCTGAATAAAAAGCACAGCTGAACCTGAGGACTTGAGGCAGGAGACCAGAGTATTCAAGAACTGGTGCGGCCAGGCATGGTGGCTCATGCCTGTAATCCCAGCACTTTGGGATGCTGAGGTGGGTGGATCACCTGAGGTTGGGGGTTCAAGACCAGCCTGACCAACATGGAGAAACCCCGTCTCTATTAAAAATACAGAATTAGCCAGGCGTGGTGGCACATGCTTGTAATCTCAGCTACTTGCGAGGCTGAGGCAGGAGAATCGCTTGAACCTGGGAGGCAGAGGTTGTGGTGAGCTGAGATGGTGCCATTGCACTCCAGCCTGGGCAACAAGAGCGAAACTCCTTCTCAAAAAAAAAAAACGAAAAAAAAACAGGTGCTTCACCCTGAGTACACAGAATGATCCTGGCCAAGTCACCTGACCTCACTAAGACTCAGTTTCCTTGTATATAAAATGAGGACATTCATTAATTCATCCAACAAATATTTATTGAGTGTATACTGTTCTGGGATATGAATACATATATAGTCCCTGCCTTCCTGAGCTTGCAGTCTAGTGGGTCTAGATTACAGCAATTTATTTGAGAGGCACAATAAATGATAAATATATCGTAGAAAGTCAAGTAGGGTAAGTGCTATGAGGCAAAATTAAAGCAGGATAAAGGTGTTTGAGTGGAGGCTGTTTTAGATGGTGTAGTCAGGTGGTTTTCAAGGGGTTTTATGATGTTTCAAACAGACAATTTATATAACGTGCTCAGCTCAGTGCTGACAACAGTTGCATGCTTAACAAATATATTATTATATTTGCCAGTTCCACACCTCTCAGTCCACATTTTAGTCTCTGAATAGTAATAATAATTAACACACATAGATCTTACTATGAGCTAGGCACTGCACTAAGTCCTTTACATATTTTAACTCATTTCTTTTCTTTCTTTTTTTTTTTTTTGAGATGGAGTCTTGCTCTTGTCACCCAACCTGGAGTGCAATGGCACGATCTCGGCTCTCTGCAACCTCCGCCTCCAGGGGTCAAGTGATTCGCCTGCCTCAACCTCTGAGAATAGCTGGGATTACAGGTGCCTGCCACCAGGCCCAGCTAAGTTTTGTATTTTTAGTAGAGATGGGGTTTCACCGTTTGGCCAGGCTGGTCTCAAACTTCTGACCTCAGGTGATCTGCCTGCCTCTGCCTCCCAAAGTGCTGGGATTACAAGCATGAGCCACCATACCTGGCCTAATTCTTACAGTAACTCTACAGGTGGGAACTATTATTATCCTTCTCCCTTCCCCAACCCTCGTTTTTGTTTTCAGAGATAGGGTCTTGCTCTGTTGCCCAAGCTGGAGTGGAATGGCATGATCCTAACTCACTGTGGCCTTGAACTCCTGGGCTTGAGCAATCCTCCCATCTCAGCCTCCTATGGAGTCCCAGCTACTTGGACATGTTATCCCCTTTTATGGTGTTGAAAAATGAGGCAGCCGGGCGCGGTGGCTCAAGCCTGTAATCCCAGCACTTTGGGAGGTCGAGAAGGGCGGATCACGAGGTCAGGAGATCGAGACTATCCTGGCTAATACGGTAAAACCCCGTCTCTACTAAAAATACAAAAACAAAATTAGCCGGGCATGGTGGCGGGCGCCTGTAGGCCCAGCTGCTCGGGAGGCTGAGGCGGGAGAATGGCGTGAACCCGGGAGGCGGAGTTGCAGGGAGCCGAGATTGCATTACCGCACTCCAGCCTGGGCGACAGAGCAAGACTCCATTTCAAAAAAGAAACAAGAAAAGAAAAGAAACCCTGTCTCTACTATAAATATAAATATTATATTTTTAAAAATATAAAAATTGGCCGGGCGCGGTGGCTCAAGCCTGTAATCCCAGCACTTTGGGAGGCCGAGACGGGCGGATCACAAGGTCAGGCGATCGAGACCATCCTGGCTAACACGGTGAAACCCCGTCTCTACTAAAAAAAATACAAAAAAGTAGCCGGGCGAGGTGGCGGGCGCCTGTAGTCCCAGCTACTCGGGAGGCTGAGGCAAGAGAATGGCGTAAACCCAGGAGGCGGAGCTTGCAGTGAGCTGAGATCCGGCCACTGCACTCCAGCCTGGGCGACAGAGCGAGACTCCGTCTCAAAAAAAAAAAAATAAATAAAAAAAATAAAAAAAAAATAAAAATATAAAAATTAGCTGGGCATGGTGGTGCACGTCTGTAGTCCCAGCTACTCGGGAGGCTCAGGCAGGAGAATCGCTTGAACCCGGGAGGCGGAGGTTGCAGTGAGCCGAGATCGCGGCACTGCACTCCAGCCTGGTGACAGAGCGAGACTCCGTCTCAAAAATAAATATAAATAAATAAATAAAAGAAAAATGAAAATCAAATCATTAGGAAGGGCTGGAGACTAAGAATTGAACCCAGGCAATCTGTTTCCAGAGGCTGTGCTGGGATTGTGAAGGAGCTGTGATTAGATATCAGGAATGTCTAGTTGGCGTCTACAGACTCTGCTGTCAGATTGCCTGGCTTCTTATCCTGTCAGTTCTAAGTCTCTGTTTCAGTTTCCTCATCTCTAAAATAGAACACCAGATCCTATCTTACCTTCTAGGTATGATGCTTCAAACAAAAGCCTTCTTTTTGCACTGTGGGTCCGAAGCCTGTTCACAGACCAGCCTATCAGGGAGTAGGAAGGGTCAAGGGGTCTCTGATACTTCTGGAAGGAAATAAAGACACACTAAGCAATTGTCAGAGCAACCCTAAGTTCATCTGGAGACCAGACCTCGGAAGCTAGGTCTTTATAATTTTGAGATTGCCAGGGGGGAATTAGGAGACCCTTAAATGCAGAAGACAGGATCAGTCTTGGCGTGGCCTCAACACTTAGCTTCCATTTCAGACCTTACACAGCTGGCAGGAGAGGTAAAGTCTCATCGAATGTCAGGGTGGGAAGGGCGCCTAGAGACAAACTAGTGAATGGGGAAACTGAGGCACAGAGAAGCTGAATGACTTACCCGAGGTCACTAAGCGGTTAGGGAGAGTCAGTCCTGGCTACAACCTCTACGTGAGTTACTTCCCTGAGGCTTCCGCATCTCGGCCTCTTACTTGGAAGGAGGAAAGGACCTCACCGTCCAGGGCTCTAGCCGCCTCATGTCCCACGTGGGTGCTGCGGGATCCCGGAACACCCTAGCTCCAGACCGGGTTCGACTTGCGCGTGCGCACACGCGGCCGGCCCCTTGCCTTTTCCTCTTTTTCCTTCCCCTCTCCTCTCCTTACCGGCCTAAGGGAGGGGGGAAACAAGAGGAGCTAGAAGTTGGCCTCAGCCAATGGGCGGACGGGCCGCGGGCCCGGCCCCCTCCTTCCCTCCGGCGCGGCCCAATAGAAATTTACTACAATGTTGTGGCGAACGGAGGGGGAGGGGCGCGCGCGGGCGGGCGGGCTGCGGGCAGGGTTGGCCTCGCCTGGAAGAGGGAAGGCGGGAGGGCGCGCGCCAGGGCTGCTCGCCTGCTCGCTCGCTCGCTCGCTCCCTCCCTCCGCTGGTGGGTTTAGTCAGTCAGCGAGCAGCAGCCGGCGGGCCCGCGAGCCGCAGAGGGCCCAAGCCTGGGACGCCGGCGTCTCCTCCTGCCATTGTTCGTCGGGCTGCAGCAGTGGCGGGCGCAGGAGCCCGGCCCCGGAGCCACCGGTGAGGCGAGGCAGCGGCGGCGGCGCAGGAGCCGGGGCGGGGGGCGTGGAGCTGTCCCCGTGGGGACGGTCCTGGCGGCCGCGGCGGCGCTGCAGCCTCTTTGTCTGCAGCACCCCACAGGCCCCGGGCCGGGGCGCGGGCTCTCCCGCGGAGGGGCCTCGTGCGCACACTGGGACGCTAGCCGGGACGCGGCCCGAGGAGCGAGGGGCGGTCCGGAGCCGCTGAGGAAAGGGAAGGGGTTGCGTCGCGGGAGCATTGGAAAGTTAGGCTTGGGGTGTATTTTTGATGAGGGAAAATCGGTCCCCTCGGGTGCATCAATCACGGTGCGGTGTGCAGGAGCCTCGGGAGAAAACCAAATGCGGAGAATCGCAGGTTACAGACGGTGAAGGTGTTGCGTGCAGCCGCGGAGCTATTTCTCCCTGGCGAGGGAGCGGGGCTGTCTGCAGAAGTCAGGCGGTATCTGAGGGCTGCAGGGAGCCCTGGCAGGACTTCGCAGGCCTTCCCGCCACCGACGTCTGCATCACTGAAAAACACGTTCCCCCTAAGTCTTCACGGTTCCCAGCGAGCGGAGGGTTAAATCTATTCTCTCAGCTTCGTGACCTCCTTTTTCAGTTCGCGCATCTGTCGGCCTGGAAATCTTCCCCCGTGCTCGCTGGGCTGCTGTACCTGTGGAGAGGCCGGGTCTGGGCTCGCCCTCCGAGATTGACCAGCAGGCCATTATTCCTGGGGAGGTTTTGCCAAAACAGGGTCATGCTCCCCGAGAACAGGCATTCTCTTGAGAGAAAGTGATCTCACGTGAAACAGATTGCTGATGAACTGGTTTCTGGCCACATGATAGCGACTGTCATCCTGTTGTTTCTCTAACTGTACCCTGTACCCTGCCATAAATGACTAGTCTGTGGAGAATTGTTTTTGGCATGTAGTTGCTCATTAGGAGATAGTTTTTTCTTTTTTTGTTTTTTAGATGCTTTTTTTTTTTTTTTTAAGTAGTCTGGATGATTTCACAGCTGCTATTTTGTTCCCTTCTGTTTTTAGGGAAAGCGGCAAGAAATGGTTGTGTCTTGTGTCTTGGATATTATTATAGTGGATTTATACTCTCTTGAGGATGTACTGTAGTCAATGCTGTTGCTCATTGTTGTTTTCTGTATTCTCAGTCCTGGCAAACATTTTAGTTGATTAGATCCCTTTAACCACAGGCAGGATGCATAACCTGTATATGTTTCTTCTCGTCCCAGTTTTGTTAATGTAGCACTAACTCCTGCTTTTTATGGAAACTTGATGTGTACTCTTCATTTCCCTTTTCTGTAAATTGAAAGTGTAATCAGTTCTTCGCCAGTTGTAAAATTTTTGGTTTGGGGTGTTATTAATATAATCCATGTAGCATACGTGCTATCTGGCATACAGTAAGCACTCAATAAATGGCAGATTCAAAAATAGATGGAATAACTGAACACCAGATTGCCTTAGAATCAAAGTGGTTAATTCCATGTATTTTCTGTAAGAAGCTTATAATTAAGGTAAAGATAGATATTATTCATACACCTGGGGAAACAAGTACAGTGATCTTTGCCTCTATTAAAAGTGAACTTGGTTGGGCACGGTGGCTCACGCCTGTAATACCAGCACTTTGGGAGGTCAAGGCGGGGTGGATCACTTGAGGTCAGGAGTTCGAGACTAGCCTGGCCAGCATGGTGAAACCCCTTCTGTACTAAAAATGCAAAAAAAGTAGCTGGGTGTGATGGCATGTGCCTGTAATCCCAGCTACTCAGGAGGCGGAGGCAGGAGACTCGCTTGAACCTGGGAGGCGGAGGTTGCAGTGAGCCAAGATTGCACCACTGCACTTCAGCCTGGGCAACAGAGCAAAACTGTCTCAAAAAAAAGGTGAACTCATTGTTGAACATAAGTTGAGTGCCAACCTAAGTTCAGAGTTCCAACCTTCTGATTCCTCTTTCTTCTACCAACAAAACTACACATTTTTCCTTGTATGTTTGAATTCAGGCTGAGAAATAAATGTTTTAATCTGTAGGTTTTACCAAAATTCTCCCAACAATTGTTTTCTTTTTTTTCAACAGGGTCTCATTCTGTCACCCAGGCTGGAGTGCAGTGGCATGATCAGGGCTCACGGCAGCCTTGAACTCCTGGGCTCAAGTGATCCTCCTGCCTCAGCTTCCCTAGTAGCTGGGACTACAGGCGTGTGCCCCCATGCTTGGCTAATTTCTTTTTGTTTTTTTGTAGAGACAGTCTCACTATGTTGCCTAGGCTGGTCTTGAATTCCTGGGCTCAAGGGATCCTCCTGCCTGGGCCTCCCAAAGTACTCGGATTACAGATGTGAGCCACCTCACCCGGCCTCTCCCAATATTTAATTGTTTTATACCAAATGTCTTGTAAGTTCTTACGCAATATGGCTACAATCTACCTTTCCACCTTTATTCTCCTTTTCTTTGTATTGTCCAACCAAATAGAACTACTCTGTAATAACCCTTGCTTTGATATCTCTGTGTGGGTTTATTTATTTATTTATTTTGAGACAGAGTCTTACTCTGTCATACAGGCTGGACTGCAGTGGTGCCATCTCAGCTCACTGCAACCTCTACCTCCTGGGTTTAAGCAATTCTCCTGGCTGAGGCTCCCAAGTAGCTGGGATTATAGGTGCTTGCCATCATGCCCACCTAATTTTTGTATTTTTAGTAGAGATGGGGTTTCACTATGTTGGGCAGGCTGGTCTTGAACTTCTGCCCTCAAGTGATCCACCCGCCTCGGCCTCCCAAAGTACTGGGATTACAGGCATGAGCCACTGTGCCCGGCCCTGTATACATATGTTTTTAGAGACAGGGGTCTTAGCTCGTTGCCCAAGCTGGAGGGCAGTGGCATGATCCTGGCTCACTGCCGTCTTGAATTCCTGGGTTCAAGTGGTTCTCCCACCTCAGCCTCTCGAGCAGCTGGGACTACAGACATGCATCACCATGCCCAGCTTTTTTTTTTTTTTTTTTTAAAAACACAGGGTCCGCTATGTTGCCCAGGCTGGTCTCAAACTGCTGGTCTCAAACTCCTGAGCTCAAATGATCATCTCACCTCTGCTTCCAAAAGTGCTGGGATTACAGACATGAGCCACTGTGCCCAGCCTAGTCTGTATTACAGACATGAGCCACCATGCCTTGTGTGTAATTTTTGGTGTGAATGATAGGGTTTGCTCATACTGCTTTTTTTAATGTAGTAATCCAATTTAAATATCGCTAATCTGATTTCATAACTTTAGAATATCAGTGGCCATCAGGGGCTGAGTTTGGTTCTGAAATCAAGAGGAGCATACATGGAGACCACAGTTTGTTTCCCTGTTATCTAAGAGGCAGGACAGCATAAGTGTTGTCAGTGTATTTTTGTTTTTCTTGTCTTTTCTGTCTCAGCCTCCTAAGTAGCTGAGACTACAGAGGTGCACCACCACACCCAGCTAAATTTTTGTATTTTTTTTTTTTTTTTTGAGACAGAGTCTCGCTCTGTCGCCCAGGCTGGAGTGCAGTGGCCAGATCTCAGCTCACTGCAAGGTCCGCCTCCCGGGTTTAGGCCATTCTCCTGCCTCAGCCTCCCGAGTAGCTGGGACTACAGGTGCCCGCCACCTCACCCAGCCAGTTTTTTGTATTTTTTTAGTAGAGACGGGGTTTCACCGTGTTAGCCAGGATGGTCTTGATCTCCTGACCTCGTGATCCGCCTGTCTCGGCCTCCCAACGTGCTGGGATTACAGGCTTGAGCCACCGCGCCCAGCCAAATTTTTGTATTTTTAGTAGAGACGAGGTTTCACCATGTTGGCCATGATGGTCTCTGTCTCTTGACCTCGTGAGCTGCCCAGTTCGGCCTCCCAAAGTGCTGGGATTACAGGCGTGAACCACCACACCCAGCCAATGGTCTGTATTTTTCTAAGTGTCATCAAGTTCGTGTTTGGTTAAATGCATATTCAGGTGTGGATTTATTGCTACCTCTAAATTTGATTTTTTTCTTTAATTGCTTGAACATGGAACACTTTATTTTGTTTGTGAGCTAAACAACAATAATTCCAATAACTTTTCTTATGAATAACTTTGCTTTTTTCCTCTAAATAAAGACCCCAAAGATGGCCTCTGAATTATGGCCTTATTTGTGTAAAGGATCCAAAATTATTGAAAAGTAATTGCTAGCTAGGTGCAGTAGCTTATGCTTGTAATCCCAGCACTTTGGGAGGCTGAAGCCCACGGATAGCTCGAGCCTTCAAGTTTGAGACCACTGCATTCCAGCCTGGGCAACAGAGTGAAATTCTGTCTCAAAGACAGTAAAAAAAAAGAAAGTAATTGCTTGATTGCATTTATCACAGCATTTAGTTAGAGGAGAGGAGAGACAGATGCTAAATGTGTGTGATTTTTTTGTTGTTAAGTTTCTTGGTATGTCACTGGTGGCTTTTACTCTGTGTCCTCTTTTTTTTTTTTTTTTTTTTTAAGAGCAAAATCCACGTTTATTTATTGATTTTTCATTAGTTTAAATCCTTGAGGGGTACAGCATCACTCAGATTCTGTGTCCAATGGCCTTAGCAGGAAGATTGCTTCGGAATTTGGCACGAACCATGCCACTGTTTCCATGGGCCGGAGTTACCTTTCCCCAGATGACTCTGGGTTTTATTTGGTTTGCCGCCTGGAGTCACTGTGTTATTCTTTGCTTTGTATACATAAGTGCATCTCTTGCCCAAATAGAATTATGTTTATGCCCATCTCGGGCATAAACACCTTCAATTTTAAGAAGAGCTGTGTGCTCCCTTTGGTTCCGGAGACCCCGCTTATAGCTGGCAAAAATGGCCTTGGACGCCGGGCGCGGTGGCTCAAGCCTGTAATCCCAGCACTTTGGGAGGCCGAGACGGGCGGATCACGAGGTCAGGAGATCGAGACCATCCTGGCTAACACTGTGAAACCCCGTCTCTACTAAAAAATATAAAAAACTAGCCGGGCGAGGTGGCGGGCACCTGTAGTCCCAGCTACTCGGGAGGCTGAGGCAGGAGAATGGCGTAAACCCGGGAGGCGGAGCTAGCAGTGAGCTGAGATCCGGCCACTGCACTCCAGCCCGGGCGACAGAGCGAGACTCCGTCTCAAAAAAAAAAAAAAAAAAAAAAATGGCCTTGGACCACAGCCTTCCAGACATAGTTCCTTTTAGAAGTCCCGTTCCAGCAGGCCTCCACAGGAACCAAGACGGTGGGAAGAGAAAGACCCTGTGTGTCCTTTTTAAGAGTGTGTTCCTGGTGTGTTTAGTAAAATGCAATATAACAAATACTCTGGAGTGCACACTGGGTTGGATTAGTATTTTGATTTACTCTGCTGCTATTTAATGAGTACATCAAGAGAAAGATAAAGAAAAATGCTGTAGCAGTGAGGAGTACTCTGAACTTGGAGGTGTTAGAAAGGAGAACTTTGATATTTTATATTGAGTGGTGATGTCATTTAGAACTACCCACCTTACTGACACTTCGCTTCAAATATTGGTTTTCGGAAAATCTGATTATGATGAAAGTCTGTTTATACTTATTTTGCTGATTATTTTTATTTAAATGGGATTGTATCCACTTTAAATATTTGAAAATAAATTGGCTAGCTCTTTGAACTTTGGAGAACAGCAGCCAGTATAATTCAAGGAGTAGCTTGAAGAGACTTTAATATTCCCTATCTGTTAACTTTGTCAGCTTCCCACTAAGTCACCGTAAGTAAATATGCAATCTAGGTAGGAACTGGGAGCTTGATATCCAAATATTCTGTCTCTCCTTCCAGTCAAATTGCTCTCCTTAAAAGTCCTTTTTTTTTTTTTTTTTTCCAAGGCAGGGTCTTGCTCTGTTGCCTAGGCTGGAATGCAATGGCATGATCTCAGCTCACTGCAACTTCTGTTTCCCGGGTTCAAGCGATTCTTCCACCTCAGCCTCCCAAGTAGCTGGGACTACAGGCATGCACCAGCATGCCTGGCTAAATTTTGTATTCTTTGGTAGAGATGGGGTTTCACCATGTTGGCCAGGCTGATCTGGAACTCCTGATCTCAAGTGATCCACCTGCCTCAGCCTCCCAGAGTGCTGGGATTACAGGCATGAGCCACAGCATCCAGCCCCAAAGTCCTTTCTATTTAGAAATTCCAGAGACATTCTGGCATCATGCTTTTAAATTATTTACTGTTTTATTATTTTTATTATTTTATTATTGCAATTAAGAGCAGTTCTTTTTTTTTCTGATACGGAGTTTTGCTCTTGTTGCCCAGGCTGAAGTGCAATGGCATGATCTCGGCTCACCGCAACCTCCACCACCCAGGTTCACGCAATTCTCCTGCCTCAGCCTGCCTAGTAGCTGGGATTATAGGCATGTGCCACCATGCCTGACTAATTTTGTATTTTTAGTAGAGACGGGGTTTCTCCGTGCTGGTCAGGCTGGTCTCGAACTCCTGGCCTTAGGTGATTTGCCTGCCTTGGCCTCCCAAAGTGCTGGGATTACAGGCATGAGCCACGGTGCCCAGCCAAGAGCAGTTCTCTTTTTCGCAAGTTATCTCTTATCCCCAAATTAAATCTATGTGGATTAAACTGTGATGGTTTATTGAATTGCTGCTCTCCCTCTTCTGTAGCTGACGACTCTTTGGGTCAGTTCCACCCAATTAATCTAGGCCCTCGACTCTCAGGGTGATCTCTACTTGTAGAGATTAAAATTGTTTCTAAGCTAAGTAGAGTAGAGCTTGGGTAAGGTTAAAGAAATCTTGGCAGTGTGGGTAGGAAGGGGGAAGATTATCTGTCTGATGGAATGGATAAGAAATATGACTGTAAGTTTATATTGATAAGTTAGGTTGGAATGGGCAATAGATGCTCTATTAAGATTATTTTCTATTATCTAATTCTATATTCAATAATTCTATTCTGTTATCTAGTATCTATTAATAGAGACAGGAACACCTCCATTTTTTTTGGAAATAGGTGGAAATAATCAAGTAAGATCGGATATAATCTATACTCCTGTAGTTGTTATTTATAGATGCAGCCTGATTCCATCCTCCACAAAGGTCACCCTAATGCAGATCAGCTTTTGGTAGGTGCTCTATTTGTTTGAATCCTAGCACTGGACACAACATAGATTGAGGTTTTGGTACTTTCTACATTAATCTTCACTCAGAAAACTTTTGCCCATGCATTATATTTGTTATAATATCTGCATGAAACCATTAAAAAGTTACGATAGAAAAGTTTCGAGTGAGAAACTCCCAGTGATTTAACTATATTAAAGCATAGGTTTATTTTATTTTTATTTATTTATTAATTTTATGAGACAGGGTCTTACTCCCGTCACCCAGGCTGGAGTGCAGTGGTGTGATCATGGCTCACTGCAGCCTCAGCTTCCCAGGCTCAGGTGATCTTCCCACCTCAGCCTCCTGAGTAGCTGGAGCTACAGGCTCCACACCTGGCTAATGTTTTATATTTTTAGAGACTGGGTTTTGCCATCTTGACCAGGCTAGTCTTGACCTCCTAGGCTCGAGAAATCTGCCTGTCTTGGCTTCCCAAAGTGCTGGGATTACAGGTGTGAGCCATGGCGCCTGGCCTATTTTAATTTTTAAAAATTTATATGGGGGTCTCTCTATGTTGTTGAGGTTGCTGTTGAACCCCTGGGCCCAAGTGATCCTCCTGTCTCAGTCACCCAAATATCTGGGACTACAGGTGTGTGCCATCACATCTAGCTAATAGAGTTATTTTGAATTGGTTAAATTTAAGCCTGTAAACCATAAGTATAATATAAATGTATATTTTTGGTGATTTACGAATACATAGTATTAGGGCAAGGTTTGGTTGTGATTGACACACAGCTATTAGTACTTACATATATTCTTAAGTAATCCTATTAAATCATTTTAACACAATGGGATCTTAATGGCATATCTTTAAACATATCTTATAAAGAAATGCTGCCTTAACTTAGATGCCAAGCACGTATTTTAATTTACCAATTAGAAGTTCTACATGTATTCAAGTGAAAGTGTTTCACCTTAATAATACATTTCATACAGATTGTTGAAATTCATCCTGTTCCCCTTTTGGCCATATGGACACAGGCAGGACTCTTAAGAGTGCCAAGGATTTAAGCCCTCAAATTTTACCTGCCAACCATTTCAGCATGCAATTGGGACACATGGAAGGCAGCTTAAAGTAAAGGCTTTTAAAAAATTTTTGCTACCACCCACTTGCTGTTTCTTGCCCTTTTCTCTTTTTTTAATGATTCAGAGGATCGACACTGTTGCCAGCTTACTACCTGCAGTCTTTCTAATCTTGATGGTATTATGTAATTATATAAACCTTTTGCATGGTGTCATATGATATTGTATATATGTCTTCCTACACATGTGTCTTTGGAGTAATTTCTTTCCATCTGGTGTTGAAAATGAGCTCTTTGTGAGGTTATTTTTAAATCTTCAAGCTTTCTGGCATCCTCAACACTTGAAATAACACAATTGCTTTTGGAGGCAAGAAAATCCACATAGTATACTTTGTGGTTTTTCCAGTGACAATGTAAATAGTATTTTATTTATAAAATTAATTATATATATAATATATATATATATATATATATTTTTTTTTTTGAGATGGAGTCTCTCTCTGTCACCCAGGCTAGAGTGCAATGGCATGATCTTGGCTCACTGCAACCTCTGCCTCCCGGGTCGAAGCGATTCTCCTGCCTCAGCCTCCTGAGTAGCTGGGATTACAGGCAGGTGCCACCATGCCCAGCTAATTTTTGTATTTTTAGTAGACATGCGGTTTCACCGTGTTGGTCAGGATGGTCTTGAACTCCTAATCTCATGATCCGCCTGCCTTGGCCTCCCAAAGTGATGAGATTACAGGCGTGAGCTACCATGCCTGGCCTATAAAATTATATTTTATATTTAGATAGTCTCCAGATAATTGTGTTAGGTTGGAAATAGTTGTTGCCAAGTAAATAAAGTAAAGGAGAGCTACTTAAGGGAAAGGAGACCACGAATAAGAAACCTGGTAGAGGAAAGAGGTTTTAAAGAGATCTTCTTCTCTGAAGATTTATTTTTATCTTCTTATCCTCTGTCTCATTCTGTTGCCCAGGCTGGAGTGCAGTGGGGCAATCATGGCTCACTCTAACCTTGAACTCTTGGGCACAAGGAGTCCTCCCACCTCAGCCTTCTGAGTAGCTGGGACTACAGGTACATGCCACCATGCCCCACCAGTTTTAAAAACTTTTCTTAGAGGCAGGAATTTTTTTTTTTTTTTTTTTTTTTTTTTTTTTTTTTTTTTTTTTTTTTACGGAGTCTTACTCTGTTGCTCAGGCTGGAGCTATCTCAGCTCACTGCAACCTCTGCCTCCCAGGTTCAAGCAATTCTTCTGTCTCAGCCTCCCAGGTACCTGGGACTACAGGTGTGTGCCACCACGCTCGGCTAATTTTTGTATCTTTTAGTAGAGTCAGGGTTTCACCATATTGGCCAGGCTGGTCTCGAATTCCTGATATCATGATCCACCCACCTTGGCCTCCCAAAGTGCTGGGATTATAGGCATGAGCCACTGTGCCCAGCCTGAGACGATCTTACAATGTTGCCCAACCTGGTCTCAAGAGATCCTCCTGACTTGGCCTCACAAAGTGTTGGGATTGTAGGTGTGAGCCAACACACTTGGCCGTGATGCACTGTTTGATTCTGATAATCGGGTATGTGTAATTAGCCTTAAAACCTCTTTCTTTCTTCCTTTCTTCCTTTCTTTCTTTCCTTTCTTTCTTTTCTTATGGAGTCTCCCTCTGTCACCCAGGCTGGAGTGCAGTAATGGGATCTTGGCTCAGTGCAATCTCCACCTGCCGGATTCAAGTGATTCTCCTGCCCCAGCCTCCCAAGTAGCTGGGATTACAGGCGTGCGCCACTACACCCGGATAATTTTTGTATTTTAGTAGAGACAGGGTTTCACTGTGTTGGCCAGGCTGGTCTTGAACTCCTGACCTCAGGTGATCTACCCGCCTTGGCCTCCCAAAGCGCTGGGATTAGAGGTGTGAGCCACTGCACTTGGCAACCTTTTTATTTCTTTTTTTTTTTTTTTGAGGCGGAGTCTCGCTCTGTCGCCCAGACTGGAGTGCAGGGGCCGGATCTCAGCTCACTGCAAGCTCTGCCTCCCGGGTTCACGCCATTCTCCTGCCTCAGCCTCCCAAGTAGCTGGGACTACAGGTGCCCGCCACCTCGCCCGGCTAGTATTTTGTATTTCTTAGTAGAGACGGGGTTTCACCCTGTTAGCCAGGATGGTCTTGATCTCCTGACCTCGTGATCCGCCCGTCTCGGCCTCCCAAAGTGCTGGGATTACAGGCTTGAGCCACCGCGCCCGGCTATTTCTTAACAGTAGATTGATATATCCTCTAGCTTACTAAGTAACCTTTGAGTTTTTATTATTTCTTTAATTGTAATATAAAAAGCTGATCTTTTATTAAGTGCCATTCCATCTCCTAAAGATGATGCCTATAATGATTAAATAGTAAAGGTCAGAGTCATCTACTTAGCAAGATTTACCCAATAAGTCTTTTTTTCTCCAGATGCCATTTTTGTTGACTTATCCTTGCTAGTTGTATTATCTCTGACCATTAATGAACACTGGTTAACAAGAAATGTTCAGTATTTTATGTATTCTCTCTGATATTTTGTAAGATCGAAAAGACTAGAATTGGGATGAATAATTGCATAATGATCATAGAATCATATTTAAATAAATATACTAAATAATATATAACTAAAGGGCAAGTTTTTTTGTTTTTGTTTTTAAATTTTTATTATGCGTACTGTGGTAGGCAGCCTTTATTATGGCCCCCAATTTTCTCTGCCTCCTGGTATGCATACCCTTAGTGTAATTTCCTCCCCTTGAGTGGGGGCTATTGAATAGAATACAGCAAAAGTGATGGGATGTCACTTCTAAGATTAGGTTATAAAATACTGTGGCTTCTCTCTTGGGATTCTGGCTCTCTCCCTCTCCCTGGGACCACTAGCTACCATATCCTGAGAACACTCAGGCAGCCTGTAGAGATGTCCATGTAGTAAAAAATGAGGTCTGTCAGTAAGCTTGGATGCAGATCTTTGGTGTGAGTGATCTTGGAAGCAGATTCTCCAGGCAGAGTTGAGCCTTGAGATGAATGTAAATGCAGTAGACAGCTTTACTACAGCTTCATGAAAACCGCTGGCCGGGTACATGGCTCATGCCTGTAATCCCAGTACTTTGGGAGGCCAAGGTGAGTGGATCACCTGAGGTCAGGAATTCGAGACCTGTCTTGCCAACATGGCGAAACCCTGTCTCTACTAAAAATACCAAAATTAGCTGGGTATGGTGTTGCGCACCTGTAGTCCCAGCATACTTGGGAGGCTAAGGCAGGATAATGGCTTGATCCTGAGAGGCGGAGGTTTAGTGAGCTGAGATTGTGCCACTGCACTCCAGCTCTGGGTGACAGAGCGAGACTACATCTCAGGAAAAAAAAAAAAAAAAATGACCCCGAGCCAAAGTCACCTAGCTAAGTCATGCCTGGATTCTTCATCCACAGAAACTGTGCAATAATAAATGCTTGTTGTTTTAAGCCACCATGTTTTGGAGGGTAATTTACTGTATAGTAATAGATAACTAAAACATCCACCACTTATTCGTGTAATAAATACTTACTGATTGTTCACTATTTACAAGGCACTATCATAAGTACATTGGGACATAGCAGTGAATAAATTAGAGGTGTCTGTTCTTGTGCAGCTTATTTCTTTTTCTGGGACGGGTTCTTTCTCTGTTGCCCAGGTGCAGTCACAGCTCACTGCAGCCTCAACCTCCTGGGCTCAAGCAGTCCTCCCACCTCAGCCTCCTGAGGAGCTAAGACTACAGGAACACACCACTATGCCTGGCTAATTTTTTTTTTTTTTTTTGAGATGGAGTCTCGCTTTGTCACCGAGGCTGGAGTGCAGTAGCGTGATCTCGGCTCACTGCAACCTCTGTCTTCTGAGTTCAAGCGATTCTCCTGCCTCAGCCTCCTGAGTAGCTGAGACTACAAGCCCCAGCTCATTTTTGTAGTTTTAGTAGAGGCAGGGTTTCACCATATTGGCCAGGCTGGTCTCGAACTCCTGACCTTGTGATCCGCCCGCTGTGGTCTCTCAAAGTGCTGGGATTACAGGCATGAGCCACTGCGCCTGGCCATCCTGGCTAATTTTTAAATGAAATTTTTTCTAGGAATGGGGTCTCCATATGTTGCCCATTCTGGTTTTGAACTCCTGGGCTCAGGTAGTCTCTTGCCTTGGCCTCCCAAAGTGCTAGGATTATAGATATGAGCCACCACATCCAGCCTGGAGCTTACATTTTAGTGGTAGAGGATAAATAATAAATGTATGAATCGGTGATAGAACATAAGACATCAGATTTTAGTGAGGATCAGGGAAAGTAGAACGGAAGACAATGAGGCAGGTGGGGTGTACATTTTAGATAAGGGTGATATTTCTGATAAGGTGACATTGGAGCAGAGTCCTAAATGGAGTAAGACAGTGAGCTGTACAGGTATCTAGGGAAGAGTATCCCAGGCAGAAGAACAAAACGCACAAAAGTTAAGTGGGTTTGGTATGTATGAGAAACATTGATCCAGCATGTTGGGTCAAAATGATCTAGGGAAAAGTAGTAGGAGTTTAATTCAGAGAGGTCATAGGTAGGAGAAGGAGCAAATCATTGTAGTGCCTTATTGACTGTGTTGATGACTTCGCATTTTATTCGGAGACAGGAGTTCTTGGGAGGATTTTGAGCAGAGGAAAGACACGATCCTTCATTTAATACATATTAAGGGAGCAGGACTCTGTGTTTTATATGTGATCACAAAAATATGAAAGATGGGGTTCATGCCTGTAATCCCAGCATTTTGGGAGGCTGATGTGGGAGGTTGCTTGAGCCCAGGAGTTTGAGACCAGCCTGGGCAACATAGCGAGTCCCTCATTTAAAAAAAAAAAATTATATTCCAGACGCGGTGGCTCATGCCTGTAATCCCAGCACTTTGGGAGGCCGAGGCAGGTGGATCACCTGAGGTCAGAAGTTCGAGGCCAGCCTGGCCAACATGATGAAATCCCATCTCTACTAAAAAAAAAAATGCAAAAATTAAAATTCAAGATGAGATTTGGGTGGGGATACAGAGCCAAACCATATCACCTCACTTCTAATCATTCTGTAATATAGGTATGATACAAATACATATCTTTTAAGGTTGTTTTGATGATTAAATGGCTTAATATATGAAATACTTAGAACAGTGCCCAGCACCGAATAAATGTTACCCATTGTTATTTTTGCATTTAATCTTCATCACAGCTCTTTGGAGTAGGTATTAACCCAGCCAGAAGTTCAGCAACGTGTCCAAAGTTACACAACTAGCAAGTGAAAATTCGCTTCAAACCCAGTGTTTTTTACAACTATACCTTTACTTTTGTCCATGAGTGGGTGGGGAAGGAGAGATTTGGATCTTCTTCTGTCTACTAATTGTGATCTTGTGAAAGTACTTTTCAACACCTCAGTTTCTTCTGTAGAATAAGCATAATACATTGCAGAGAACCTATATAATAATAAAAACAAACCTTGTAGTGTGCCTGTCAGAGGTCCTCAATAAATGTTAGTTCCCTTTTCCCTTTGATAAAATCTGACCTCATGGAGATGGGAGAGACTAATCTTCCATTGAGAATAATTTTTACATCTTGACTTATGCATTTTTCTACTTAAATTGGATGTGTCTAATGATTATTATATATAAACATATGTAATATAGCTGCACCTGGTTTTGTCTAGTGGTGATCTTTGGATTTGATCCAGACTTATACTGTAACATTTTTATGCCTGAGTGAGTATTCTAAAGACCCATTTCATAGCAAGTCTGGCTTCAGAGCTTTATTTCCGGTTGGGTAGAACACAGTCATGTGGTTGATGTCTCCATTGTTGCTTTTATCTTTTGCAGCAGATGTGAAAGTAAACATACAAGGTTGAAAAACAGGAAGGGGTTTGAGTTGGGAGGGTGTTTTTGAAAGGGGAACTTGTACACAAGTGACCTGCAATCTGAAGTGTAGCTTTTAGCAGTTACAGAAAGATATACCTTATTGTCTTAAAGTAAATAAAATGGCAAGTGATTTTGCAGTTTAATGAATTCATGAATTTACACATATTTTTGCTTTTATACATTTTGGAGAAGTGCATATTGTGTTCCTCTTTTTGATTGAAACCGAGAACTGATGAATTCACCCCAATTCTGGGTTCTTTTTACCTGTGAAAAAAAATTTTCAATAAGGAAACATGGAGTTTTTTTGTTGGTGTTGGATATCTGTTCTAATATCATTATATTTGGACTTCCTCAAAAGCCAAAACATAAGACCACATTTTTCTGCTTGGCTCTATGATCCTTGTTCCTAAGGAAGGGAATTAACACATACTGAATGCTAGCTATGCATCAGATATTACTCTCCATATATGCTAATTAATTTAAATATTTCTGTCTTTTACATCCAATATACAATGAGTTTTTATTGCTTTGATGAAATCCCTCCCTCCCCCTTCTTTCCTCTCATCTCTTCCTTTCTCCTTTTCCTCTTAAATGATTCTCTGGCTGAACAATTTTCTATTAATAGTATATTTGGGAGGCAGTATGATGTAACAGCCAATAAGTATATGGGATTTGGAGTCAGACCTCGATTTACAGTAAGGTTTTGTTTTTGATAGGGAAAAACTGCTTTCTATCTCAATAAATAAAAGCCAGGGTCCCACAGAGCTGGCTTTAGAAGATTCTGAGCATGGGGTGGAGTAATTGGAGCTCACAGCAAGGACTTTTGTTCCTAAAGATTCACTTTCCCCTGGGGAATCCCTTGCTGACCTCAGAGGTGCTGCTTTCTTTTAATTTTCTGCCCCAGAGGAGAGTCTTCTCTTAATACTCCTGCAGAACACAGCTGAGACCAGGCTGTAACATCTGGTATGTTACCAAAGGCTCAGGGATGAAAAAGGGAAATAAGTACAGAGTTACTAGTATGCTTCTGTAATATCTGGCTCACAAGATAAAACACACACCTCTGTAATTTGTGGTCTTCTACTGGGATACTTCCCTTACTTGACTCACAACACATGTGTTTTCTAGTGGCAGAAGCCATCTTTACCTCTGCTACTTGGGAGTGCCTCCAGCATATCCAGATTTATCTAAATACAGAGAAGGTCCAGAAGAAAAAAAAAAAGTCTTTTATCTTACCAGCCTGTGATTATATCTGATACAGGCCCCACTTCTTTCATGTGATCAACACCAGGTCTATATAACCCTTAGGGGAGACCACAGTTACCCAGAGAATGTCTAATTACCGTTCACAGAAGAGAAACATAAACAGTACAGGGGTGTTAGGGTAGTGGTAGGGAGGCCTTCCTTTTACCTTTTGCTACAGATCATATAATCTCTGATTATAGCTCCATAACTTGGAACAAAATAGCTCTCAGTAAATACTCCCTTCCCGTTCTAATCTTAACGCCATTTGATACCTGAGAAAACTACTGTTTAGTTTGTTGCAGTTTTATTTCTCAGAGTTTTGTTTGAGGAGATTCTAGTACTTAATCAGGTCTCAAGTTAGGTTGAGGAAAGTGGTGATAAAGGTAGGTTGGTGTGATCAAGATGGAACACCTGGTGCCTAGAGCAGGCCGAGTTTAAATGTTAAAGGGGGTGTCCTTTGTAACATATAACATTAATTATGGAATAACTAGGTTACTGATTCAAGGTTCTTGGAATTGTTTCTAAGGAACAGTGCAATACAGTCATAAATGTGCAATGGAGTCATAAATGTGGTTTAGAATCCTGGCTGTGGTACTGACCGCTGTGTGTCTTTATGCAAGTTACACATTCTCCCTGCTTCTCAGTGTATCTGTTAAATTTGTATAACATTTAACATGATATATCTACCTTTTAGAACTGCTGAAATGATCAGAAATAATATGTAATATGCTTAATATAGTACCTGTCGCATAATGTGATCTTAATGAATGGGAACTAATTATTATTTTAAATGATGTTCCTTTTTTTTTTTTTTGAGACTGAGTCTCACTCTGTCACGCAGGCTGGGGTGTAGTGGCTCAATCTTGGCTCACTGAAACCTCTGCAGTCCTGGTCTAAGCTATTCTCCTGCCTTAACCTCCCAAGTAGCTGGGATTCCGCCACCGTGCCTGACTAATTTTTGTTTTTAGTAGAGATGGGGTTTCACCATCTTGGCCAGGCCGGTCTTGAACTCCTGACCTCATGATCCACCCACCTCGGCCTAATGATGTTCCTTTATAATCTACCTTGTACTTGACTTATACATGCTGTGACCTTGGCCTTCTTTTTTTATTTATTTTAATTTTTACTATTTTTTTTTGAGACGGAGTTTCACTCTTGTTGCCCAGGCTGGAGTGTAATGGTGCGATCTCAGCTCACTGCAATCTCCACCTCCCGGGTTCAAGCAATTTTCCTGCCTCAGCCTGCCGAGTAGCTGGGATTACAGGCATGCGCCACCACGCCCGGCCAATTTTGTATTTTTAATAGAGATGGGGTTTATCCATGTTGGTCAGGCTGGTCTTGAACTCCTGACCTCAGGTGATCTGCCCGCCTTGGCCTCCCAAAGTGCTGGGATTACAGGTGTGAGCCACCGCACCTGGCCCTGGGCTTTCTAAACTTTATTGAGATAATTAACATATTATATGATTTATCCATTTAAATTAAAGTATATGATTTAATGTTTTTTAATGTTTATGGTGTTGTGCAGCCATCATCTCAATCTAATTTTTGAACATTTTCATCCCCCTGAAAAGAAACTTCATATTCATTAGCAGTCATTCCCCATTCCCCACCCTGCAACCCAAGTCCTAGGTAAGCACTAACTACTTTATGTCTCTCTAGATTTGCCTATTCTAGACATTTCATATGAATAGAATTATATAGTATGTTGCTTCCTTTTTTTTGGTTTTTTAAAAAAGAAACAGAGTCTTACTCTGTTGCCCAGGCTGGAGTGCAGTGGCACCAACATAACTCACTGCAGCCTTGAACTCCTGGGCTCAAGTGATCCTACCGCCTCAGCGTTCTGAGTAGCTGGAATTACAGACACGCCACCATGCTAGCAAATTTAAAAAAAAAATTTTTTTTTATAGAAACGGGATCTTGTCATATTGTCCAGGCTGGTCTTGAACTCTTGGGCTCTAGACATTGTCCTTTCTCAGCCTCCCAAAGTGCTGGGATTACAGGTGTGAACCACTACATCCGGCCCTGAACTCTGTGTGTGTGTGTGTGTGTGTGTGTTTGAGACTAAGTCTCTCTCTGTTGCCCGGGCTGGAGTGTAGTGGCACGATCTTGGCTCACTGTAACCTCCGGCTCCCAGGTTCAAGCAATCCTCCTGCCTCAGACCCCCTAGTAGCTGGGATTATAGGCACACGCCACCATGCCCGGCTAATTTTTGTATTTTTAGTAGAGACGGGGTTTCACCATGTTGGCCAGGCTAGTCTCCAACTCCTGACCTCAGGTGATCCACCCAACTCGGCTTCCCGAAGTGCTGGGATTACAGGTGTGAGCCACCGCGCCCAATCCCTGAACCCTTTTCTATTATGTTCTCACTGTTTAGCTGCATTCTGTCTTGCTAAAGTAGACAATGTCATTGCAAATCAATCTCTGTTTTTCTTTTTTTTTTTTTTTTGAGACGGAGTCTCACTCTGTCGCCCAGGCTGGAGTGCAGTGGCCAGATCTCAGCTCACTGCAAGCTCCGCCTCCCAGGTTTACACCGTTCTCTTGCCTCAGCCTCCCAAGTAGCTGGGACTACAGGCGCCCGCCACCTCGCCCGGCTAGGTTTTTGTATTTTTTTTAATAAACACGGGGTTTCACAGTGTTAGCCAGGATGGTCTCGATCTCCTGACCTCGTGATCTGCCTGTCTCGGCCTCCCAAAGTGCTGGGATTACAGGCTTGAGCCACTGCGTCCGGCCCAATCTCTGTTTTTCTATACCACCTATCCATGAGACATACTTTTCCATTTCATCACCTTTTTATTTTTATTTTATTTTATTTATTTTTGAGATGGAGTTTCATTCTTGTTGCCCAGAGTTGGATCCAGTGCAATGGCGCGATCTTGGCTCACAGCAACCTCTGCCTCCCGGGTTCAAGTGATTCTCGTGCCTCAGCCTCCCGAGTAGCTGGGATTACAGGCATATGCCACCATGCCTGGCTAATTTTTTTATTTTTAGTAGAGACGAGGTTTCTCCATTTTGGTTAGGCTGGTCTGGAACTCCTGACCTCAGGTGATTCGCCCTCCTCAGCCTCCCAAAGTGCTGTGATTACAGTCATGAGCCACCGCACCTGGCCCATTTCATCACCTTTTTTACCTGTAATTTTTCTCTAGCTGAATATGCTTTTAAGAAATAAAAGTTCTCTGCACTTTGGGAGGCCGAGGTGGGTGGATCACGAGGTCAGGAGTTCGAGACCACCCTGGCTAACATGGTGAAACCCCGTCTCTACTAAAAAAATACAAAAAACTAGCCGGGCAAGGTGGCAGTGCCTGTAGTCCCAGCTACTTGGGAGGCTGAGGCAGGAGAATGGCGTGAACCCAGGAGGCAGAGCTTGCAGTGAGCTGAGATCTGGCCACTGTACTCCAGCCTGGGCGACAGAACGAGACTCCGTCTCAAAAAAAAAAAAAAAAGAAAAAAAAAGAAATAAAAGTTCTCAATAAAAATCCTGTGGTATATTGTGATGAATAATACCCAAGATCCATGATGGGAGGGGAGATTTTTAAACATATCTTAATACATGATACTGAAAGTATGAGGCAGACTAAATTATTCCATCAGTGTTCTGAATACTTAACAACAGAGACTTTTCAGGAAAAAATTACAAAATTATGAATACAAAACTAGGGATGAAAACAAATACTTACCTGTAATGAGAAAACCACAAGTTACATATTTTAAAAAGCTGAAAAATAGGCTGAGCATGGTGGCTCATGCTTGTAATCCTGGCACTTTGGGAGACTGACGTAAGAGGATAGCTTGAGCCCAGGAGTTTGACACCCGCCAGGGCAACATATGATACCCCACCTCTACAAAAAATTTAAAAATTAATGGGACGTGGTGGCATGCACCTGTGGTCCCAGCTACTCGGGAGGCTGAGGTGGGAGGGTCACTTGAGCCCGGGAGGCTGAGGTGGGAGGGTCACTTGAGCCTGGGAAGCTGAGGTGGTTCTAGCCTTGGCGACAGAGTAAGACTCTGTCATTAAAAAAAAAAAAAAAAAAAAAAAGCTGAGAAATAGCACAAATATCACAAAATTTAAAAAAATAGCTTAACATTTTAATTAACTGATATAGTGTCATAGTTCCTTTTTTCTGTAGTTTTGGCTTCATACTCTTCTAAAGAGTTTTATATTATGACTTTGTAATTTTTTTTTTTTTTTTTGAGACAAAGTCTCGCTCTGTCGCCCAGGCTGGAGTGCAGTGGTGTGATCTCGGCTCACTACAACCTCTGCCTCCCGGGTTCAAGTGATTCTCCTGCCTCAGCCTCCCGAGGAGCTGGGATTACAGGCACCTGCCACCACGTCTGGCTACTTTTTTTGTTGTTGTTGTTGTATTTTTAGTAGAGACAGGGTTTCACTGTGTTAGCCAGGATGGTCTCGATCTCCTGACCTCATGATCCACCCGCCTCGGCCTCCCAAAGTGCTGGGATTACAGGCATGAGCCACTGCGCCCGACCGATGACTGTAATATTTTCGATAGAGACAGCACAAAGATAATTCAGTCTTCCTTTCAGCTTGGTGGCCTTGGCAGGGGCCAGTACAAATGAGGGCCCTGAGTTTAAGTTTATTTTAACAGTAAATCTACTTCTGCATGGTAAGTAATCTTAAGAGATGAACCAAGAGGTTGTAATATGCCTAGTCTCTATTTTAAACATTTATTGCAATTGTTTGGTTGTCATAAGTTGCTTCATGTGAATCATTTTCTTGGATTTAATGTTCAACTAGAAACTTGTATTTTTTTTTTTTTTTTTTTTGAGACAGTCTTGCTCTGTTTCCCAGGCTGGAGTGCAGTGGCACTATTTTGGCTCACTGCAACCTCTGCCTCCGGAATTCAAGTGATTCTCCTGCCTCAGCCTCCCGAGTAGCAGGGATTACGGGTGGGTGCCACCACACCTGGCTAATTTTTGTATTTTTAGCAGAGATGGAGTTTCACCATGTTGGCCTGGCTGATCTCTAACTCTTGACCTCAGGTGATCCACCCTCCTTGGCCTCCCAAAGTGCTGGGATTACAGGCATGAGCCATCATGCCTGGCTTGTATATTTTTATATCTTTTCTTCCAGGAACCAAAGCTGCTGCTGCTGTTTTTTTTTTTTTTTTTTTTTTTGAGACGGAGTCTGGCTCTGTCGCCCAGGCTGGAGTGCAGTGGCCGTATCTCAGCCCACTGCAATCTCCGCCTCCCGGGTTCATGCCATTCTCCTGCTTCAGCCTCCCGAGCAGCTGGGACTACAGGTGCCCGCCACTTCGCCCGGCTAGTTTTTTGTATTTTTAGTAGAGACGGGGTTTCACCGTGTTAGCCAGGATGGTCTCGATCTCCTTGTGATCCACCCGTCTCGGCCTCCCAAAGTGCTGGGATTACAGGCTTGAGCCACCGCGCCCGGCCTTTTTTTTATTAACACTTCTCTTCCTACCTCCCTTAAAAAAAAGCAGATATCTTTTTTTTTCCCCAAATAATTCATGTTAGTGTTAATGTGGAGATAAAAAACAGGCCAAACTAGTTGTGTATTTTCAGTCTAAGATCTTTCTCCTCTGTTAAGTTTCAGACTAAATATTCTCTTTTTTTCAGGCTCTCAGTACATTTTCTCTTCCATGTCAATTCTAATTCTCAGGCCGGGCGCGGTGGCTCAAGCCTGTAATCCCAGCACTTTGGGAGGCCGAGACGGGCGGATCACGAGGTCAGGAGATCGAGACCATCCTGGCTAACACGGTGAAACCTCGTCTCTACTAAAAATACAAAAACTAGCTGGGCGACGTGGCGGGCGCCTGTAGTCCCAGCTACTCGGGAGGCTGAGGCAGGAGAATGGCGTAAATCCGGGAGGCGGAGCTTGCAGTGAGCTGAGATCCGGCCACTGCACTCCAGCCCGGGTGACAGAGCGAGACTCCGCCTCAAAAAAAAAAAAAACAAAAAAAAAACTCTAATTCTCTTCATCTCTTCTTTTGGTAGTGAAAATCATGTAGAATATTAAAAGACCATATGATCTGCAAATCACTTAGAAGCAAACTTCCTCCATGAGAGTATGGCCTTAGTATCTGTCATAAATATTATTCGTTGTTTTATTTTTGGGGTAGTTTTCTGGAGGTCAAGTGTTTAAGTAGGACAGAGAAATATGAGAAGTTAGTGACAGAAGAACTAAAGCTTTTTTCCAAGATATTCTTGTTTTACAAAGAAACGTATCGACATTTTGTTAGATTTTTAAATACCTCAGTTGACAATTTAAATGTTGAGAGCACAATACTGTTAGTATTGTGAACATATTTGAGTTGAATATATTTGGTATATTTAGTTTGTATATTTAATTAATTAATTAATTATTTTTTTTGAGATAGAGTCTCGCCTTGTTGCCCAGGCTGGAGTGCAGTGGCGCGATCTTGGCTCACTGTGAGCTCCGCGTCCCGGGTTCACGCCATTCTCCTGCCTCAGCCTCCCTACCAGCTGGGACTACAGGCGCCTACCACCACGCCCGGCTAATTTTTTGTATTTTTAGTAGAAACGGGGTTTCACCGTATTAGCCAGGATGGTCTTGATCTCCCGACCTGGTGATCCCTCCCAAAATGCTGGGATTACAGGCGTGAGCCACCGCGCCTGGTCATAAGTTTAGAATTTTGAAGTCCAATTTAGAAAAAAAATTTTGGTTGTTTTTGGTGTCATATGTAAGAAATCATTGCTCAAATCAAAATCATGAAAATTTACGCCTATCTTTTCTTCTAGGAATTTTATGTTAGCTCTTACCTTCATATCTTTGATCCATTTCAAATTAAGTTTTTTATATGATGTGAGACGGGTCTGTCTGGATTCACTCACTTGCAGGTGGATGTCCAGTTGTCCCAGCATTATATGTTGAAATGACTTTCCTTTCCTCCATTGAATTGTCTTGGCACCCTTGTTGCAACCAACTGGACGTAGATGTATGAGTTTATTTCTGGACTCTCAGTTCCATCCGTTGATCTACATGTTTATCCTTATGCTGGTACCACATTGTCTTGATTTCTATAAGTTTGTAGTAAGCTTTGAAATTGGTAACTTTGAGTCCTCTAACTGTGATCTTATTTTTCAGCATTATTTTGGCTGTTCTGGCTATCCCTTGTATTTCCATATGAATTTTAGCATCAGTTTTGTCCATTTTTGTGAAAAAGGCAGTTGGGATTTTGATATCGACTGCATTGAATCTGTAGATTTGGAAATATTGCCATCTTAATAATATGAAGTCTTCTAATCTATGAACATGGGATTTTTTCCACTTATTTAGGTCTTCCTTAATTTCTTTCATTGATGGTTTATAGTTTTCAATGAAAGTCTTATACTTTGTTTAAGTATTTCATTATTTTGCATGCTAAATGGAATTTTTAAAATTTTAATTTTCAGATTATTTATTGCAAATATATAGAAATACAGTTGATTTTTGATTTTTTTTTTTTTTGAGACAGTATCTGGCTGTGTCATCCAGGCTGAAGTGCAGTGGTGTGATTTTTGCTCACTGCAACCTCTGCTTCCTGGGCTCAAGCAAACCTCCCACCTCAGCCTCCTGAGTAGCTGGGACCATAGACATGTGCCACCACACCTGGCTAATTTTACAATTTTTCTTAGAGACTAGGTTTCGCCATATTGCCCAGGCTGGTCTCAAACTCCTGGGCTCAAGTGCTAGGATTACAGGCATGAGCCACCACAACTGGCCTGATTTTTTATTGTTGATCTTGTATCCTGCAAACTTGGTGAACTTGCTTGTTTGAACTAGTAGTATTTTTTTGTGTTGGATTCCTTATAATTTTCTATTTACAAGATTATGTCATCTGCAAATAGGGATAGTTTTACTTTTTCTTTCCAATCTGTATACTTTTTATTTATTTCTTTTCTGGGCCTAATTGCCCTGGCTAGAATAGCCAGTGCAATATTGAATAGAAGTGGTAAGAGTAGACATTCTAGTCTTATTCCTGATGTTTGGATAAAAACCCTCAGCCTTTCTCTGTATGTTGTTACAGGATGTATTGATGTTAGCTGTGGATTTTTTTAGATACTTTTTATCAGGTTGAGGAAATTCCTTTCTATTCCTAGTTTGTTAAGTGTTGTTTATCATGAAAGGATGTTGGTATTTTCAAATACTTTTTTTGTGTCTAGTCAGATGATCACATGGATTTTGTCCTTTATTCTATTGGTGTGGTGTATTACATTGATTGACTTTTGTATGTTAATCCAATCTTGCATTCCTGGGATAAATTTCATTTGGTCATGGTATATAATCCTTTTTTATGGCCACTGGATTTGGTTTGTTAGTATTTTGTTGAGGGTTTTTGTGTCTATATTTACTTTTTATTTTTATTTATTTATTTTTTTGAGATGGAGTCTTAGCTACCCAGGCTGGAGTGCAGTGGCACAATCTTTGGCTCACTGCAATGACCTTCTCCCGAGTTCAAGCGCTTCTCCTGGCTCAGCCTCCTGAGTAGCTGGGATTACAGGCACTCGCCACCACACTCGGCTAATTTTGTATTTTTAGTAGAGATGGGGTTTCACCATGTTGGCTAGGGTAGTCTAGAACTCCTGACCTCACGTGATCCTCCCACCTCAGCTTCTCAAAGTGCTGGGATTACAGGAATGAGCCATCGCACCTGGCCTCAAGCACTTTAAAGATCTTAATATTTTTCTTATAGTTTTGAATCAGAATGCCCTAGTATCAGTTATCTATTGCTACACAATCACCTCAAAACTTAATGATCTAAAATAATAGCTATTTTATTTTTTATGATTCTGTGAATCAGGATTTTGGGCAGGGCTCTGTGAAAATGACTTATTTCTGATCCATGTGATAGAAACTAGGGCAGCTTATCAGTGTCACATGGTGTAAGTTACAGTGGCTGGGCTGGAGCTGGAGGATCCACTATGGCCTTACTTTGATGTCTGGTGCCTCAACTTGGATGCTTCAATCATCTGGGAGCTGGCTTGAGAAGGCTGGTCCTTATCCATGACTGTAACACTTGATAGGAGGAGTTGTTGGTAGCCATCTTTGTAGCTAAACTACCAGAGCTCTTAAAAAAATCGTACATTGGGGAGAAAACTTAAATCTTGATTTTAAATGACTGTTTTGGGCATTACTTTCAGAATAATTATTAGAAATGCCTTGATTAAACTTAGATAACTAACATTAAAATATATCATACGAAATTAGATAGTAAAGTGTTTCTTGGGAAATGGTTGAAGTAACCAGTTTTGATGTTATGTTTGATAGGTGCAAAAATTAGTATTTCGCCGGGGGCGGTGGCTTACGGCTGTAATCCCAGCATTTTGGGAGACTGAGGTGGGCGGATCACCTGAGGATGGGAGTTTGAGACCAGCCTGGTCAGCATGGTGAAACCCCGTCTCTACTAAAAATACAAAAATTAGCCAGGCGTGGTGGCGGGCGCCTGTGACCCAGCTACTCTGGAAGCTGAGGCAGGAGAGTCCCTTGAACCTGGGAGGCAGAGGTTGCAGTGAGCCGAGATCACGCCATTGCACTCCAGCCTGGGCTACAGAGCGAGACTCCATCTCAAAAAGAAAAAAAAAATTAGTATTTCTTGGAAATCAAGTCTGTTGGGGAAACTGTTCTAGACTGGTTGCAATTATATTTAATTTTGAGGTGAGTTATCCTAGTCCTAAGTAGGGAAACAAAAACATCCAGAGTTGGGATGTATATTGTGTGACCAAAAGAAAATGTTTACAACTGTCTGATATGTTATATGCCAGAAAATATGTATTAGGATATCCATTGTGTTGTTTGATAAGAAAATGAAAGCATTGACATTTACTTTTCTTACTGGGGACTTTTCATGTCTGAAAGTCTTAATCACCTATTTATTACCTTGAGGTATAGGGTATGGAAAGCACGTAAAAAAATCACTAGGTGGTGAATTTGGCTTTCAGAACATATTTCACAGTATTAAACAGAATATCACATTATCATCACGTTTAATGTGAAGTCAAATATGAAGAAGGGCCAGGCTCAGTGGCTTATGCCTGTAATCCTAGCACTTTGGGAGGCTCAAGTGGGTAGATCACTTGAGCTCAGGAGTTCCAGATTAGCCTCCTGAGACCTGTCTCTACAAAAAAAAAAAAAAAAAAAAGCTGGGTATGATAGTGCTTGCCTGTAGTCCCAGCTACTCGGGAGACTCAGGTGTGAAGATCTCTTGAGACTGGTAGGTCAAGACTACAGTGAGCGATCGCACCACTGCTCTCCACCCTGGGTGGCAGAGTGAGACCTCGTCTCAAAAATAATGGGGAAGAATGAGGTGTAAGTCCAACGAGGTATAATAGTTCTAGGCAGGTTTCGTAAGATGAGTATCCTTTGGAAGAAGAAATGTTTTTCTGTGAATTTTTACTGAGTCATAAGAGATATTTGTCAAATGTTACCTAAGCTGTAGTACTAGTTTATTAACAGTTTTTCTGCAAAGAAAATCCATAGAAATAAGTGATTTAAAATGCTTTCTCAGGCCAGGCGCAGTGGCTCGCGCCTGTAATCCCAGCACTTTGCGAGGTCGAGGTGGGCGGATCACCTGAGATCGGGAGTTCCAGACCAGCCTGATCAACATGGAGAAACCCTGTCTCTACTAAAATACAAAATTAGCAGGGTGTGGTGGCGCATGCCTGTAATCCCAGCTACTGGGGAGGCTGAGGTGGGATAATTGCTTGAACACAGAAGGTGGAGGTTGCAAAGAGCGGAGATGGTGCCATTGCACTCTAGCCTAGGCAACGAGAGTGAAACTCCATCTCAAAAAAAAAAAAAAAAAAGCTTTCTCCCCTGACTTTACAAGTACTATGAAGTTTTAGAAAATTTGTGGAGTTGTAGAAAATTTGAACAATAAAGTATAAAGACCAAAACTAAAAATTACCCATAATCCTGTTAATGATAATACTATAAACAATTTGACGTTCCCTCTTTATTTTTATAAATTTTTTATTTGAAGAAGTACAGAGATAACAAAAACAGAAATGTTTTTCCTATTTTCACAGTCAGCACAGCACTTTTGACACCAGATGTATGGGGTGGTTTTTCCCACACACTAACCAAGCAATTCTCCAAAGGATACCAGCTGGGAGTCCTATGTAATTCACTTCAATTCTGACACTATCTACCTGGAGATAGCATCAGATCCCACAGGTTGAGGGCTCAGTCCCACAAGACTGTCTCTCATATCAGCTGCTATTCACAAGACCCAGGTTGTGACCTGTGCTTCTGACCAACTGACTCCAAATTGGGGTTCCCACAACCCCCTCTTTGGGTTCAAACAGTTTCCTAGAAGGGCTTGCAGAACTCAGGGAAACACTTTAATTATGTTTACCCATTTGTTATAAAGAATATTACAAAGAATACAGATGAACAGCCACGTTGAAGAAATACATAGGGCAAGGTATGGGGGGAAAGGACATGGAGCTACCTTGCCCTCTCTGGGCACACCAACCTCCAGGATCTTACATGTGTTCAGCAGTCCAGAAGCTTTCTGAATCAGTCCTTTTGATTTTTCCTGGAGGCTTCATTATGTCCTGATTGGTTACATCATTGGGCATTGGTGATTAGCTCAACCTAAAGCTCCTTTCCCCTCCCTGGAGATCATGTGGTAATGGCAGCACTGAAAGTTCTATCCCTCTAATCACATGGTTGGTTCCCCTGGCAACCAGCCCCCATCCTAAGGCTATCCTGGAGCCCCAGCCATCACTCAATTCATTAGTATTCACAGAGACACTTAGCACTTTGGAGATTCCAAGGGTTTTAGGAACTATGTGCCAGGACCAGAGACCAAATACATATTTCTTATTATATCACAATATCACATGAGGTAATACAGAGCTTTGAGGATTTCATTCCTCTATCTCCACCCCCCAACATTTTGATTCCATTGGGAAATCTTACTTTGTTGTTTTAAATTGTAATAGGAATATTAACTCAATTTATTGGAAGAAAAAAGATAAGAAAAAGTTCTTCCCCTACTTATATACCAGGAGTGTAGGTTTCAACTCTCGCCAGTGGAACAAGCAAAATATGTTAATTTGGTAAAAATTTCCATAATACAGTTCCTTTGATTCTAAGGAAGAAAATAAAGATTTCAAAACTAATCCAGTCAAAAAATGTGTAAAAGATTTGAATAGACATTTCTCAAAAGAAGACATACAAATGACAAACAGGCATATGAAAAGGTGCTCAACATCACTGATCATCAGAGAAATGCAAATCAAAACTACAGTGAGGCTGGGCGCTGTGGCTATGCCTGTAATCCTAGCACTTTGGGAGGCCGAGGTGGGTGGATCACCTTAAGTCAGGAGATTGAGACTGGGCGTGGTGGCACGCACCTGTAGTCCCAGCTACCTGGGAGACTAGAAGAAATACTTAAACCTGGGAGGTGGAGGCTGCAGTGAGCTGATATCGTGCCACTGCACTCCAGCCTGGGTGACAAAGCAAGACTCCATTTCAAAAAAAAAAGAGAAACTACAATGAGAAGCTTATATCCAAGACAAAGGCAATAACAAATGTTGGCAAGGATGTGGACAAAAGGGAACCCTCGTACACTGTTGGTGGGAATGCAAATTAGTGTAACCATTTTGGAGAAGTTTGGAGGTTCCTCAAAAGACTAAATGCTGAGCTACCATATGATCTAGTAATCCCACTGCTGGATATATACCCAAAAGAAAGGAAATCAGTATATCAGAGATATCTGCACTCTAATGTTTGTTGCAGCACTGTTCACAATAGCTAAGATTTGGAAGCAACCTAAGTGTCCATCACCAGATAAATGGATAAAGAAAATCTACATATACACAATGGAGTACTATTCAACCATAAAAAGAAAGAGACCCTGTTATTTGCAACAATATGGATGGAACTAACTGGAGATCATTAAGTGAAATAAACCAGACACAGGAAAACAAACTTCTCATGTTTTTACTTATTTGTGGGATCTAAAAATCAAAACAATTGAACTCATGGACATAGAGAGAAGGATGGTTACCAGAGGCTGGGAAAGAGTAGTGTGGAGGCCGGGGACTGGGAGGAGAGGAAGATGAGGACGTTAATTGGTTAAAAAAAAAAAAAAAAAGGAAGAATGAATAAGACCTACTATCTGATAGCACAATAGGGTGACTATAGTCAATTATAATTGTACATTTAAAAATAACTTAGAGCGTAATTAGATTGTTTGTAACTCAAAAGATAAATGCTTGAGAGGATGGATACCCCATTCTCCATGATGTGCTTGTTTCACATTGCACGCCATATCAAATCATCTCATATACCCCATATATATATGTGCTTACTGTGTACTCACAATAATTTAAAAAAAAAGACTCTCAGATCTGTGTGTGTGTGTGTGTTTTTGTGATTCTCCTGCCTCAGACTCCCGAGTAGCTGGGATTATAGGCACGTGCCACCATGCCCAGCTAATTTTTGTATTTAGTAGAGAAGGGATTTCACCATGTTGGCCGGGCTGGTCTCAAACTCCCGACCTCAAGTGATCCACCTGCCTCAGCTTCCCAAAGTGCTGGGATTACAGGTGCATGCCACCACGCCCAGCTAATTTTTTTGTATTTTTAGTAGAGACAGGGTTTCACCATGTTGGCCAGGCTGCTCTCAAACTCCTGACCTCAAGTGATCCACCCACCTCTGCCTCCGCCTCCCAAACTGCTGGGATTACAGGTGTGAGCCACCACATCCAGCCTTAGATCTGTTTGAGAAAAAAAGAATAGCTAGGAATAATGCTCTCAAAAAAAAAAAAAGATTTCAAAACTAATTTTAAGAATCAGAATATGGCCGGGTGTGGTGGCTCATGCCTGTAATTCGAGCACTTTGGGAGGCTGAGGTGGGAGGATTGCTTGAGCTCAGGAGTTTGAGACCAGCTTGGGCAACGCAGCAAAATCCCATCTCTAACAAAAATACAAGAAAAGTAGCTGAGCATGGTGGTGTGCGCCTGTAGTTTCACCTACTTGGGGGTCTGAGGCGGGAGGATCACTTGAACCTGGAATGCAGAGGTTGCAGTGAGACCGTGCTATGGCACTCCAGCCTGGGTGACAGAGTGAGATCATGTCTCAAAAAAGAAAAAAAAAAAAAAGAACCAGAATATAATCCTGTTTATAAATCTTTAAAATTGGAGGTAATACTTTACCATCTAAAATCATTCTTACTAATAAAGATATAAACTGAATTATGCTGTAATTGTCCTTATTCCAGTGAAGTCTCTGTTGTTACTTGATTAATTATCTGGTGGTGAAAATTACATACAGATGATATGTGTTCCTGAAGAGAAATGAACCTCTGACATAATTCTGCTTTTATTTGGGGAGGGGGGGTGTTATATTGATAAAGATGGTATATATTCTGTTTGTTGATGTCCTTGTCACATAAAGGAGTTCAGTTAATGTTTGTTAATGATAATAACTGCTTAGTATCTGTAGTTCAAGTTTTTAAATTGATAATTTTTAAAATGAGCTATGTCACCAACCCCAAATAGTGTTAAATGTATCTTTTTTACTGCAACCATAGCATCACCCTAAGGGAATAAAAAGGAGTTTCATAACTCTAAAGGAAGGAAGGTATTGTGGAGCAGTGAATATATTAAGTATAAGTGTTTAATATTCTGTTTTAAAATTTTCTGTAAGTTAGAAAATGGGCCAAAGTTAATGGATTGATGTGGATTGTGAGGCTAATGTCAGAATACTGTATATTAGTCACTGAATATTTATTTCTCTTGTGTATTTTGGTGGGGTTCCTTACGTAGGTTTGGCAACAAAACTAGAAAATAAATTTCCTTTCACTGATACAAAATTCTGTTGGGCTAGCTGAATTAGATTGACATTAGTCAAGATTTGCCAGAAGCATTGTTGTAGTGCTGGTTAATATAGCCTGGTTTTGCAGAGTGGCCTCAGACTGCTGTTATAATTGTGAATTAGCCAGAGTGTCCCAACTTTGATAGGAGAGTAGACATTGTATGATGTATGGGAAATTCATCTTTGAAAAAAGTGAGTTTATGCCTTTCAGATCCATTCTGTGAATGAATGAATATAAGAACGAAAATGCTGCTGACAAAGATTTGGATATTTGATAGCGTATACAATTTTTTAATTTATTTTTATTTTTATTTTTTTTTGAGACGGAGTCTCGCGCTGTCGCCTAGGCTGGAGTGCAGTGGCCGGATCTCAGCTCACTGCAAGCTCCACCTCCCAGGTTCAGGCCATTCTCCTGGCTCAGCCTCCCGAGTAGCTGGGGCTACAGGCGCCCGCCACCTCGCCCGGCTACTTTTTTGTATTTGTTTTTTGTTTTGATTTTTTTTGAGGCGGAGTCTCACTCTGTCGCCCAGGCTGGAGTGCAGTGGCCGGATCTCAGCTCACTGCAAGCTCCGCCTCCTGGGTTTTAAGCCATTCTCCTGCCTCAGCCTCCCGAGTAGCTGGGACTACAGGCGCCCGCCACCTTGCCCAGCTAGTTTTTGTATTTTTAGTAGAGACGGGGTTTCACCGTGATAGCCAGGATGGTCTCGATCCCCTGACCTCGTGATCCGCCCGTCTCGGCCTCCCAAAGTGCTGGGATTACAGGCTTGAGCCACCGCGCCCGGCCTGTATTTTTTTTTTTTTTAGTAGAGACGGGGTTTCACCGTGTTCGCCAGGATGGTCTCGATCTCCTGACCTCGTGATCCTCCCGTCTCAGCCTCCCAAAGTGCTGGGATTACAGGCTTGAGCCACCACGCCCGGCCTGATAGCGTATACAATTTTATTCTTTTTTGTTGTTGTTGAGAGTCTCGCTCTGTTGCCCAGGCTGGAGTGCAGTGGCCGGATCTCAGCTCACTGCAAGCTCCGCCTCCCGGGCTTAAGCCATTCTCCTGCCTCAGCCTCCCGAGTAGCTGGGACTACAGGCGCCCGCCACCTCGACCGGCTGGTTTTTTTAATTTTTTTAGTAGAGACGGGGTTTCACTGTGTTAGCCAGGATGGTCTCGATCTCCTGACCTTGTGATCCGCCCGTCTCGGCCTCCCAAAGTGCTGGGATTACAGGCTTGAGCCACCGCGCCCGGCCCCCTTGTTTTTTTTTTTGAGTCGAAGTCTCACTCTTTCACCCGCCTGGAGTGCAAAGGTACAATTTCGGGTCACTGCAACCTTCACCTTGCAGTGCTAACGGGGTTTCACTGTGTTAGCCAGTCTGGTCTTGGATCTCCTGACCTCGTGATCTGCCTGCCTTGGCCTCCCAAAATGTTGGGATTACAGGCGTGAGCCACTGCGCCTGGCCAACTTCTTTTTCAAAAGAAGAATCTCCTGCTATAACAACTGTCAGTTGGATTGGAACTGGGCAAAATGTGGATGTAAACAATTTAGGATTAACTAGACATAATGTGACAGTGTTGGATATTTGATATTTTATATTCCACTTTTTATTTTGGTCTACAGATTTCTAGTAGAAAAAAATTTGGGATTTCTGTAACGTAAATAATTGCAGCTTGAATGACACATGATTACTGGAAATAGTGACTCTACTTTTCATTTCATTAAAGTAGTAACTGCATTTTGTTTCATACCTATACTCCTCCCTGCTTCAATATTTAGCATGTAACTTTGACCAATAAAAATAAAATTATGAAGAAGATAGCTGACTGGTTTAAATATCAAAGGGCTGCCCTAGGGTTCACTGGTCTGGTTCATGCTGTTTGATGTATTAAAGACATTCATAAGGGCAAACAAGGTATTAGCAAATATGTCAGATGTTTTATGTTTTTAATGTGGAATGAAGTAAACTCATACAAAAGGAGAGAGGGAGAGAAACCTTCATTATGGCTGAAAGAAAATATCCTGTGTATGGAGCTAATACGCAGAGCATGGTGGAACCACAAAAAGGGAGATAAGGCAGGGTATGTAATTATTCAGAAATGAGAATGGAATAGCACCAGATATGCAAGGGAAGGCCAAATTAATGGATCAGTGTAACTTTAAACTTTTTGCTTAATTTTGAATCTTAAATAGTCCTCTTGGCCGGGCTGGGTGGCTCAGGCCTGTAATCCCAGCACTTTAGGAGGCTGAGGCAGGTGGATCACGAGGTCAAGACCATCCTGGCCAACATGGTGAAACCCCGTCTCCACTAAAAATACAAAAATTAGCTGGGTGTGGTGGCGCGTGCCTATAGTCCCAGCTACTCGGAAGGCTGAGGCAGGAGAATCGCTTGATCTCGGGAGGAGAATGTTGCAGTGAGCCGAGATCTCACCACTGCACTCCAGTCTGGCGACAGAGTGAGACTCCGTCTCAAAAAAATAAAAAATAAAAAATAATAGGCCTTTTAATCTCTTGAGGGCCAATGGCTTTCTTTTTGTTAGATGCAACTAGGGAAGTCTAGTGTTTGGGTGCCATTAAAAATACAGTTATTCAGTGGGGCGTGGTGGCTGACTCTTATAACCCGAGCACTTTAGGAGGCTGAGGTGGGCGGATCACTTGAGGCCAGGAGTTTGAGACCAGTGTGGCCAACATGATGAAACTTGTCTCTACTGAAAATACAAAAATTAGCTGGGTGTGGTGGCAAATCCTGTAATCTCAGCTACTTGGGAGGCTGAGGCATGAGAACCACTGGAACCCAAGATCAAGCCATTGCCTCCAGCCTGGCTGACAGAGTGAGACTCTGTCTCAACAAACAAACAAACAGACATTATTCTAGATATACCACAGAATAGTTTAGCTATTTAAATGTTTAATTATAGGATATTTTATATTAGTTCTTGCTAACCAGTGAAATTCTTTCAATTATGTTAGTCTACTGACTAGAATGCATTTTGGTTTGCTACAAATTGAAATAGTTTTTTTTTTCGTATTCTTTTTAAACATTCCCCTTATTCTGTATAAAACATACTTGTGGAAATTGTCATACCTAAGCCTTTATGCTATTCATACTGTAGAAGTTACATCTAATATATCTCAAATCATTTGGGAATTTTGTTTTTTCAAGAAAAATTTGAAACATAGTAAAAGAAAGTCAGTCAACAGTTCTTAGAAAGCTGCTTAGGATAGTACTGAATTTACTTGTGCTAGGTGGCGAGAATGGATTATTGAAAGTGAAGCAGGCCAGGTGCGGTGGCTCACGCCTGTAATCCCAGCACTTTGGGAGGCCGACGTGGGCGGATCAAGAGGTCAGGAGATCAAGACCACAGTGAAACCCCATTTCTACTAAAACTACAAAAAAAAAAAAAAAATTAGCCGGGCGCAGTGGCAGGCACTTATAGTCCCAGCTACTCGGGAGGCTGAGGCAGGAGAATGGCGTGAACCCGGGAGGCGGAGCTTGCAGTGAGCCGAGATCACACCACTGCACTCCAGCTTGGGCGACAGGGGAGACTCCGTATCAAAAAAAAAAAAAAAGAAAATGAAGCAGCAACTATGGGAGTATAACAAGAATGGAATGTCCTTTTTAAGTGAGGTAAATCGGTGCTTAGTATCCTTTTACAGTATTTTTATATGCTTATGTGATATTTGATTCATTAAAAAGAATTTATGAGCCGGAGGCTGTGGCTCACGCCTGTTATCTCAGGACTTTGGGAGGCTGAGGCGGATGGATCACAAGGTCAGGAGTTCAAGACCAGCCTGGCCAATATGGTGAAACCCGTCCCTACTAAAAATACAAAAATGAACTGGGTGTGGTGGTGCATGCCTGTAGTCCCAGCTAATCAGGAGGCTGAGGCAGAAGAATCGCTTTGAAACCTGGGAAGTTGAGGTTGCAGTGAGTTAAGATCGTGTCACTGCACTCCAACCTGGGCAACAGAGCGCTACTCCATCTCAAAAAAAGGATCTATGAAACATAAAATGTAGTTTAGGAAGTATAATATTAAAGTAACACCTATAAACCTACCATCCAACTTAAGAACTAGAACTATGCTAGTACTGTTGAATCTACCAATGCTCTCTTCCCCCATTCATTCTCCTGCCTTTCTTCCCTTCAGAGATAACTGCTGCTAAGCATTTTGTATTTCACATTTATTTAAAAAATTATTTTAGGCCGGCCTTGGTGGCTCATACCTGTAATCCCAGCACTTTGGGAGGCCAAGGTGGCAAAACTGCTTAAGCTCAGGAGTTTGGGACCAACCTGGGCAATACAGTGAGATCACATCTCCACAAAAAATTTTAAAAATCAGCCAGGTATGTGGTATGCACCTGTAGTTTCAGCTACTTGGGAGGTTAAGGCGGGAGATTGTTCGAGCCTGCGTCGAGGTTGCTGTGAGCCGTGATGGCATCACTGCATTCCAGTATGAGTGACAGAGTGAGACCCTGTCTCAAAAAAAACTTACCATCTCTATATTACTGTATATAGAGGTATATTACAATAGATAGATCCTTAAAAATATACTTAGTTTTGCTTGGTTTTGAGCTTTATAAAAATGGTATATTTTGAATTCTGCTATTCACTTTTTTCCACTCTGTTATTTATTTATTTTTTAAATTTTATTTTATTTTTTATTTTTATTTTTTGAGATGGAGTCTCACTCTGTTGCCCAGGCTAGAGTGCAGTGGTGCAATCTCGGATTGCTACAATCTCTGCCTCCTGGGTTCAAGCGATTCTCCTGCCTCAGCCTCCCGAGTAGCTGGGATTACAGGCTCATGCCACCATACCCAGCTAATTTTTGTATTTTTAGTAGAGATGAGGTTTCACCATGTTGGTCAGGATGGTGTCAATCTCCTGACCTTGTGATCCTCCTGCCTTGACCTCCCAAAGTGCTGGGATTACAGGCGTGAGTCACTGTGCCCGGCCCCATTCTGTTATTTTTAAGAAATTTATTGCCGGGCGCGGTGGCTCAAGCCTGTAATCCCAGCACTTTGGGAGGCCGAGACGGGCAGATCATGAGGTCAGGAGATCGAGACCATCCTGGCTAACACGGTGAAACCCCGTCTCTACTAAAAAATACAAAAAACTAGCCGGGCGAGGTGGCGGGCGCCTGTAGTCCCAGCTACACGGGAGGCTGAGGCAGGAGAATGGTGGGAACCCGGGAGGAGGAGCTTGCAGTGAGCTGAGATCTGGCCACTGCACTCCAGCCTGGGCGACAGAAGGAGACTCCGTTTCAAAAAAAAAAAAAAAAAAAAGAAATTTATTTATGGTACTGCACATAGCTTCAGTGAATTTACTTTTACTGTGGTATAACATTCCATTGTATGACTTCCATAATTAATGTATCCATTTTCCTGGTAATAGACATTGCAATGGTGTGATGAACATTCATGTACATGTCTTCTTGTCTATACCTGTGATGTCTCCTTGTACGTGTGTGTTAGTATGTTGGATGTGTAGGTGTGTGTAAGCATCTCAAAGTTCCTCTAAGGTAGATACTTAGGAGTAGAATTGCTGAGTCATAGAGTACACATTCAGCCTTACAAGATATGATAGCATTTAATTTAATAATCAGAACAACCTGTAACTATCAACAGTTTAATAAAGAAACTGTGGCTTAGAGATGTTATGTATCCAAGAAGCCATATAGATAGCAAGTATCTGAACAAGTTCAAACCCATGTTTGTTTAACTTTAGGACCAGACTCTAGATCATAAGTCATTTTGTCTTTCTATAGTAAATGTCCATAATCAGGCTTTGTATATAGTATAATTGGGATTTATTTTAGTGTGAATGTTTAAGGCATACGTCTATTTTGAAGAGTAAAATCTATGTGTATGTTAATAAAACTGTCTTGGTCCCAGTCTCCTAAATTTATGCTCTGCCAACCTTAACATATGGCTACTATTCTGAAGAGAGCAGGAGAAGGGCAGAAGGCCAAAGGACCTCCCCTCTCCCTTCTTGCTTAGAGCACAGATGGCTGGCTGGGTCAGAGAACAGCCGTCTTGTGACCTTCAGCCTCTTGAGTAGCTTGTTCTTATTAACAAAATCCCCATATAATTAAGAGCAGATTGTTTCCAACTAAAAGCCACATTTCCTGGCTCTCTTTACAGATAGAGGCAGCCTCCCAAGAGGGAGAGACATCTCGAATAGGCACCTAGCAGTTTCTGTACTTTTTTTTTTTTTTTTTTTTTTTGAGACGGAGTTTTGCTCTTGTTGCCCAGGCTAGAGTGCAATGGTGCAGTCTTGGGTCACTGCAACCTCCGCCTCCTGGGTTCAAGCAATTCTTCTGCCTCAGCCTCCCAAGTAGCTGGGATTACAGGCCTGTGCCACTATGCCTGGCTAATTTTGTATTTTTATAGAATTGGGGTTTTGCCATATTGGCCAAGGCTGGTCTCGAACTCCTAACTCAGGTGATCTGCCTGCCTCAGCCTCCCAAAGTGCTGGGATTACAGGCATAAACCACCATGCCTGGCCCTCTGTACTATTATATCAAGGCCAGGTGAAGATATATAACCCTCTTCAGTTTACCAAGGATGGTATTATAGCTTTTGGTTTTTAATTACTGAGAAAATATGTTTGTAAAAGCTGACTTCTGCTGAACTCAGTGGCGTGGGCCTGTAGTCGCAATTACTCGAGGCTGAGCAACATAGGAAGACCCCATTAAAAAAAACAAAAACTAGTCCAACTCTTATACATTTACCCTGTGTGTTACATGCGCGCACACACACACACACACTCTCTCTCTCTCTCTCAAAAATGTGATGTGTGTTGGAGGAATTGGAGCAGGAGACTGAAAGGACTACAATAATGAAGTAGAAGCAAATCAGAAAAGACTTGAAGTGAGAGAATATCTACCAAGGGAATTTGGCCTAGGCAGACAGAAGTTGTCCAGGAAGAAGATACTATGAATATTTTTTGAAATCAAGAGATCAATCTGGGCGTGGTAGCTCATGCCTGTAATCCCAGCACTTTGGGAGGCAGAGACAGGAGGATTGCTTGAGCTCATGAGTTTGAGACCAGCCTGGGCAACATGGCAAAACCCTGTCTCTACAATAATTACAAAAACTAGCCAGGTGTGGTGGTACACATCTGTGGTCCCAGCTACTTGGGAGGCTGAGGTGGGAGGATCACTTGAGCCTGGGAGGTTGAGGCTGCAGCGAGCTGTGATTGTGCCATTGCACTGCAGCGTGGGCATGACAGAGCAAGACCCTGTCTCAAATAAATATCAGGAGATCAGTATACTTAAGAAAACTAGGAATTGGCTTGGAAATTAGTGTTACTCTTTGATTTTGATTTCAGTCTATGGAGAGGCAGGGGTGACCTTGCCTCCTCACTTGTTAGGGGAACCGAGAAAAATATGTCTAATTCCTATTGGGGATATAAGCAAGGGTAGGGTTAGAGGAAAAACAGAATTATAGCCTGTATTAAATTGGGTCAAATCGAATTGTGTAATGAGACTTTATGCTTGTAATGTACTACCCGACACAGTAAAATAAAATTTTATCCCTTCCTGGAGTGAGGAGATAGTTGTTGTTTTTTTTTTTCAGTTATCAAAGTGGTTCATGCAGCTGGTCATGGTGGCTCACGCATGTAATCCCAGCACTTTGGGAGGCTGAGGCGGGTGGATCACTAGGTCAGGAGTTCAAGACCAGCCTGACCAACATGGTGAAACCCCGTCTCTACTAAAAATGCAAAAATTAGCCAGGTGTGGTGGCGCCTGCCTTTAATCCCAGCTACTCAGGAGGCTGAGGTGGGAGAATCACTTGAACCCCAGGAGGCGGAGGTTGCAGTGAGCCAAGATGGCACCACTCTACTCCAGTCTGGGCAACAGAGCAAGACTCCATTGCAGGAAAATTAAAAAAAAAAAAAAAAAAGTGGTTTATGCTTATTTTAGTCAATCTGGAAAATACAGAAAAGGGGAAAGGGAAACATTCCTTCATAGGAAGATAACAACTCTTGGTATGTTTCTTCAATAATGTATTTTTTAAACATACCGTAACCACAGTGATGATGTTAGGTTATCAATTATGTGTATAATATATATTATGGAAGATAAGTATTTCCAGACAAGGGCTGTTATCTAGGAGTTTTTCTCCATTTTTACCCCTTGCTTCTTTTTGTAAATACGTCACGTAAATTTAGATGAAGCTAGAGATTTAACTTGTCTTTTCCTAGAAACAGCATGAGAGATTAAGATGCTCACCACCTCACCCAGCTAATTTTTTTTTTTTTTTTTTTGAGATGGAGTCTCGCTCTGTCACGATTCTCCTGCCTCAGCCTCCCGAGCAGCTGGGACTACAGGTGCCCGCCACCACGCCCGGCTAATTTTTTTTTTATTTTTAGTAGAGACGGGGTTTCACCGTGTTCGCCGAGATGGTCTCGATCTCCTGACCTCGTGATCCACCTGCCTTGGCCTCCCAAAGTGCTGGGATTACAGGCATGAGCCACTGTGCCTGGCCCTAATTTTTGTATTTTAGTAGAGATGGGGTTTCGCCATGTTGGTCAGGACGGTCTCAATCTCTTGACCTCGTGATCTGCCCATCTCAGCCTCCCAAAGTGCTGGGATTACAGGCGTGAGCCACCACGCCCAGCCCTGATGATCTATTTTTCTACTTGGCTGTCCTCCGTTTACTGAGTGGGTATAGGTGGAAACTTGACAAGGTTAATGACAGGTTGTGGAGAAGACTGAGTGAGAGATGATGCTGGGTGGAAGTCAGAGGAGATTGGACAGTGAAGGGAATGGAGCACAGGATCCACAGCCTGCATATATACTGTATATGTTGTCTGTTTTAACTCTCGTAAGAAGTACTAATTAATAACAGTGACTTTTCAGAAAAATCATAGTAAACTGTTATATAATACACACTATAACTTTTGTGATAATTTGAGAAGAAATTCCCTTGACAAATGCAGTTTACTTACTAAGGTTTGCTTTAGGACCATATGCATAATTTTAATCTCAAATGAGTTGTTTCCCTTTGCAATTAGATGTGTGTGCAGTAAGAGAAAGGGATGAATCAATCTGCAGTCAGTGTTGTGAGTCAGTTGCAGCTGCCATGTAAAGTGCTCTCATTTAGCTATTAAAAGCCTTTGAAGGCTTGCATGTGTAAAATATTCTTAATTCGCTAGGAACACACATGGCTGTGTGTGTATACATGTCATTGTGCAGTAGGCTGCTCTTTATTAGAAAAGTATATATCTCTGTTGGGTACTAATTACAGCTTTGGCTAGCAAACTGCAGCAGGGCAAATAACAAAGGCAACAAAGGCAAGAGAGGGAGAGATCTGGGCTTTGCTGTTTTACACCTCCAGCGTTAATAAGACATGCTGTGAGTAAACACAGCTGTACGGAAAATTAGTTTCGAAGAATTGAAAGTAAATAACTCCTGGCTTATTCAGCACATCTATGCTATAGGTCTCCAAGAACAAGAACGTTTTCTTGAAACTAGAGAACAGTCGTAGGTTGAGTTATTTGTCTCTTGGAAAGTTGCTTAACAAATTAATCTGTTGGATTGTACTCTGTATTACTATTACTGCCTTTATGCAACACAAAACCACAAGTAAACCTTAGGAATTTCACTATTAGATAATTATGTGTAGCACTTTAATATTTATATTACTACAGAATAATTCAGAGTAAGAATCATCTAAAATATTATTTATTGAGCACCTACTCTGATTAGGTACTGTGGGAGACACAGATATTTAAATACAGATAAACCTTGCCTTCAAAGAGCTTTCAGTCTAGCAATATACCTGAAATAATAGAGGACAAAGTAGAGTTTATGTTATGCTGGATGATACAAAGAAGCTGTCTAAATTCCAAGGAGAGGAAATCACTGAGTGCTGGAGTTTAGGAAAGGCTTCCTACATGAGACGCAACTTGAGCTTAGCCTTGAAATAGTGAAAATAATTCTATAGGCAAGACATGAAGAAAACATTTAAAAAGACTAGATTGCATGTAGTATGAAGAGTGGATAGGATTGTGGTTGAATCTGGAGTAACTCAGCCCTGTTTTGAAGCTTTTGCATTAAAGGTTAAGTTGGCATAGACCGTGTATCTTGTAGGTATGGCTAACATCTGTCAGATCTGGTTTTGGCAGAATAGTACCACACTACTTAGTAAAATCCTTTTTCATGAGGAATACTCTGCAGGGGAAGTTAGAGAACATTAGAAATAGTTTTTAGGCATCTTTATGGGGATGCCCATTGATTTTGCCAATAATGATTGCTTCTAGCTAATTCATTTTTCCTCCACTATATGTAGAGACTGTCAAAATAATGAAAAAGGAAAGAAAAAATGTTCAATCTGCCTCACAGAAGCATAGCTAAACCTTTATTTTTTATTTTTTATTTTTTTTGAAACGGAGTCTCACTCTGTCAGCCAGGCTGAAGTGCAGTGGCACAGTCTTGGCTCATTGCAACCTCCACCTCCTGGGTTGAAGCAATTCACCTGTCTCAGCCTCCCTAGTAGCTGGGACTACAGTTGCATGCCACCACGCCCAGCTAATGTTTACATTTTTAGTAGAGATGAGATTTCACCATATTGGTCAGGCCTGTCTCAAACTCCTGACCTCAGGCGATTCACCTGCCTTGGCCTCCCAAAGTGCTGGGATTACAGACGTGAGCCACCATGCCCCTCCAGCTAAAGTATTTTTATACTGGGCCATTGTTTTTAAGAATTGGTCTTTAAAACTGGCCCACTTTGCTGTGGGGAAAAAAACCAATTTCAGTGAACGTTTACACTTTTATAAACCTGTGCTTCTCCTCCAATTCCTTATACCCTCTTCATAGTCCTCTAGTTTGATTCTCTTTACTTTTTACTTAGTTAAAATTACTGTTATAATTCTAGCAAATACCTTTCCATACTGTTTGAATTTTCTAACCATGGCCATGTCTTACTTTTTAATTTAATTTAATTAATTTTTTTTTTTTTTTGGTAGAAATGGAGTCTTGCTATGTTAACCAGGCTGGTCTCGAACTCCTGGCCTCAAGTGATCCTCCTGCCTTGGCCTCCCAAAGTGTTGGGATTATAGGTGTTGAGTCACTGCACCCTACTTTTATTTATTTAAAAGAAGCTTCAACAGATATTACCTGGTCAGTGGGATTACAGGATTATTTTAATGTTCTCTATATTAAAAAAATTAATGAGCCAGGCATGGTGGCTTGGTCCCTTGAGCTCAGGAGTTGGAGACCAGCCTGGGCAATATGGTGAAACCCTGTCTGTATCAAAAATACAAAGATTAGCCGGGTATGGTGGCATGCACCTGTAATCCCAGCTACTGGGGAGTCTGAGGTGGGAGGATTGCTTGAGCCTGGGAGATTGAAGTGGCAGTGAGCTGAGATTGTACCACTGCACTCCAGCCTGGGTGACAGAGTGATATCCTGTCTTAAAAAAAAATTGTGTGTTACCTTTGAGTAAAACTTGTGGCATTTAGATAGTGGAATACTGTGTAACTGCTGAAGATAATGGGGCTGGGCACAGTGACTCACGTCTGTAATCCCAGCACTTTGGGAGGCGAGGTGGGTGGATCACTTGAGGTCGGGAGTTTGAGACCAAGCCTGGGCAGCATGGTGAAACCCTGTCTCTACCAAAAATACAAAAAATTAGCTGAGCACAGGCATGGTGGCATGCGCCTGTGGTCCCAGCTACTCGGAAGGCTGAGGAGGGAGGATTGCTTGAGCCTGGGAGGTGGAGGCTGCAGTGAGCCATAATTGTGCCACTGCACTCCTGCACTCCAGCCTGGGTGATGGAGGGATACCCTGTCTCCAAAAAAAAAGGAAGAAACGAAAGTAATGAACTGGGATATTTATGCAAAGATGTCCAATATTTAAGTAAATAAAGATGTGTAGGTATAGCGATTAATTCTGACTGTAAGGATTAGAGAAATAAAATTCATGGAAAACATGGCATGTGGGCAGAGCTTTGAAGGAGGGTTAGAATTTCAGCAGGTGGAGATGCAGGCATGGGGTATTATGAAGAAGGCAGAAGCAAGGAAGTGCAGGCTGTTTTAGGAAGAAGCAAGTAGTTGTAGGTGGAACTGGTGGGAGAAGCGACTAGTGAGGGCCAATCACAGCCAAGCTGGGTGCTATGGGAAAGGAGTTTAGATTTTATCCCATAGCTACTACAGAGCCTTTAAAAGTTTGATCTTTCTTTTCTTTCTTTTTTTTTTTTTTGAGATAGAGTCCCGCTCTATTGCCAGGCTAGAGTTCAATAGTGCAATATTGGCTCACTGCAACGTCCGCCTCCTGGGTTCAAGCGATTCTTCTGCCTCAGCCTCCTAAGAAGCTGGGATTACAGGCCTGTGCCACTATGCCTGGCTAATTTTTATATTTTTGTAGAGATGGGTTTTTGCTATGTTGGCCAGGCTGGTCTCAAACTTCTGACCTCAAGCAATCCACCAGCCTCGGCCTCCTGAAGTACTGAGATTACAGGCATGAGCCACCGCACCCAGCCAAAAGTTTGATCTTTCAATAAATATTTGTTAACTGATGAATAAAAGAGTGGTATGATTAAATCTTTGTTTGGAAGAGAAAACTTTTATAGCAGGAGGGACTGGAAATAGCAGGTTATTTATAGTCGAGTGAATTAGAGCAGAAACAGTAAAAATAGAAACATATAGTTAAATGCAGAGGTAGAGGTAGACTTGACAGGATTTGGCAAGTGATCGGATTTAACTAATTGGGAACAAAAACGGAAATAGAAGAATTTAAGGTTTTGAATTTGGGAAAATGGGTGCTATGTTCTTCCTTGCTCTCTTTTTTCTTTTGTTTGTTTGTATTTTTAGTGGAGACAGGGTTTCACCACTTTTGCCAGGCTGGTTTTTGAACTCTTGGCCTCAAGTGATCTGCCTGCCTTGACCTCCCTCCCAAAGTGCTGGGATTACAGGTGTGAGCCATTTCTGCCGGCCCGCCCTCCCTCCTTTCCTTCCTTCCTTCCTTCCTTCCTTCCTTCCTTCCTTCCTTCCTTCCTTCCTTCCTTCCTTCCTTCCTTCCTTCTTTCTTTCCTTTTCTTTTCTTTCTTTCTTTTCCTTCTTTCCTTCTTTCTTTCCTTTTCTTTACTTTTTTTGAGACAGGATCTCACTCTGTTTCCCAGGCTGGAGTGCCATGGCGCAATCACTGCCCACTGCAGCCTCTACCTCCTGGCTCAAGTAGTCTTCCTGCCTCAGCCTCCCAGAAGCTGAGACTGCAGGTGCATGCCACTACACTTGGCTAATTTTTTTTAATTTTTATTTTTGGTAGAGGTAGGGGTCTCATCATGTTACCCAGGCTGGTCTTGAACTCTTGGGCTCAAGTGATCCGCCCATCTAGGCTTCCTAGATGGAAGTGTTGGGATTACAGGTGTGAGTCGCCATATCCAGTCCTTCCTCCTTGCTTTCTTGAATAAAGTATTTGGAATTGAGTTATCCTTTTATTAGGGAGAATGGGTTATTATGAATACTAATAAGGACCTTGAGCTATGTAGGATTTATTACCCCTACAATAAATGGTCAAGTTTGCTATAACTGGCCAGGCATGGTGGCTCAGACCTGTAATCCCAGCACTTTGGGAGGCTGAAGTGGGAGGATCGCTTGAGCCCAGGAGTTTGAGACCAGTTGGGCAATGTAGTGAGACCTCATCTCTACAGAAAAAAAAAACCTTAAAAATCAGCTGAGTGTGGTGATTTGCTCCTGTAGTCCCAGCTACCTGGGAGGCTGTGGTGGGAGGATCGTTTGAACCTGAGAGGTTGATTGCTGAAGTGAACTGGGATTGTGCCACTACACTCCAGCCTGGGTGTCAGAGATGCTGTCGCAAAAAAAATTTAAAAAAAGATGGCCGGGCCGGGCTCACATCTGTAATCCTAGCACTTAGGGAGGCCGAGGTAGGTGGATCACCTGAGGTCAGGAGTTCAAGACCAGCTTGGTCAACATGGTGAAACTTCATCTCTACTAAAAATACAAAAAATTAGCCTAGAGTGGTGACAGATGCCTGTATTCCCAGCTACTTGGGAGCCTGAGGCAGGAAAATCACTCGAACTCTGGAGGTGGAGGTTGCAGTGAGCCGAGATTGTGCCACTGCATTCCAGTCTGGGCAACAAGAGCGAAACCCTGTCTCAAAAACAAACAAAAAAGATGGCTATCACTTTGGATTTTGATGTATCTGTTTCTTTTTTTTTTTTTTGAGACGGAGCCTCGTTCTGTCGCCCAGGCTGGAGTGCAGTGGCGCGATCTCAGCTCACTGCAAGCTCCACCACCTCCTGGGTTCACGCCATTCTCCTGCCTCAGCCTCCCGAGAAGCTGGGACTACAGGCGCCCGCCACCACGCCTGGCTAATTTTTTTGTATTTTTTAGTAGAGACGGGGTTTCACCATGTTCGCCAGGATGGTCTCGATCACCTGACCTCGTGATCCACCCACTTCGACCTCCCAAAGTGCTAGGATTACGGGTGTGAGCCACCACGCCTGGCCTGTTTCTTCTTTTAGGCTGTTTCTTTACTTGTTGTATGTATCTAGAAGAATCATAACCCCCTCTACTTTAAATTCATCTGTTACATTTGACAAACAAACTTGTTAGAATTAGGCAAAAAAACAAAGGTAAAGGGACTCTGAATGAGGGCCAAAAGGGGCTTTCCTATATAATAAATATATGTTTTATAGTGCTGTTTATTTTAATTCCTATGACATTTGCAGTTTTAAGAAAAATCACTTTAAATGAATAAGGTGTTAGGTGCTCTCCGAGAGTGTCCTGGTTTATTACATTGTACTTTAATAAGAATTAATAAGTGGTTGTGTGATAGATTTATTGAATAAAGGAGAAAGTAGCACACTAAAGCTAAAGAACATTGATGTAATGAGAGTAAACCAGTCTGGGAATCTGCACTCCTGGTTTATAGTCCCAGTCCTGCGACTGTAGGACATTGAAGAGGTGATGTTACTCATCTGAAATTGTATCTATTTTGATAACATGGGAATAATATCTCTTCTCTCTACTTGAACAATGAGGTAACACTGTTGACCAAATCATGTCCTTCCCTGTGGGAATATGTAATACATTTCTCGGGAATACCTATGTTAGCACTATGATTCTCATATTTTCACAAAAATGAAACTGAAAAGTTCAACTTTATGCCAATGCAAATTACTGTCGTCACTCAAGTTTGATTCTTCCTTTTGAGATCCAGGAGTGCAATTAATCTTTAGAGTACAGTTTAAATCTTTAGAGGAAACTCCCATCAATTTTCTCTTCTTTTGTGAGGAGAGCGAACTGGGTCCTCCTCTATATAGAAACCCGTTGTGGGTTTATAGATTTTTTTGGGAATAGTAGTTTTAGTGTATTTGCTGTTAAATTGTAAGTTGGTTTTTGCTCTTATTCCTAAATTGATCTCTCTAGTTGATACTGCATTTTTTTTTTAATGGGAATATTAGGTTGGTGCAAAAGTAATTACTTTTACTTTTTTTTTTTTTTTTGAGATGGAGTCTCGCCCTTATTGCCCAGGCTGGAGTGCAGTGGTGCAACCTCCGCCTCCCAGGTTCAAGCGATTCCTCTGCCTTGGGCTCCTGAGTAGCTGGGATTACAGGTGCCCGCCACCATGCCCTGCTAATTTTTGTACTTTTAGTAGAGACAGGGTTTCACCATGTTGGTCAGGCTGATCTTGAACTCCTGACCTCGGGTGATCTGCCCACCTCGGCCTCCCAAAATGCTGGGATTATTATAGATGTGAGCCACCGCTCCCGGCCATAATTGCTATTACTTTTTTTTTTATTTTTATTTTTTGGAGAGGAGTCTCGCTCTGTCTCCCAGGCTGGAGTGCAGTGGCGCGATCTCGGCTCACTGCAAGCTCTGCCTCCCAGGTTCACGCCATTTGTCATTCTCCTGCCTCAGCCTCCCGAGTAGCTGGGACTACAGGTGCCCACCACCAAGCCCGGCTAATTTTTTTGTATTATTAATACAGACGGGGTTTCACAGTGTTAGCCAGGATGGTCTCCATCTCCCGACCTCGTGATCCGCCCACCTCGACTTCCCAAAGTGCTGGGATTACAGGCGTGAGCCACCGCACCCAGAATTGCTATTACTTTTAATGGCAAAAACCTCTATTACTTTTGCATCAACTTACATAATTCATATACCATAAATTCTACACTGTACACTAAAATGTGTAATTTGGGGTTTTTAGTATATCACAAGTTGTGCCACTATCACTACTATCTTATTCCAGCACATTTTTGTCACCCCAGTAAGAAACTCTGTATCTATTAGCAGTCATTCCCCACTTCTGTTTTCCCCAGCCCCTGCAACCCTAATCTACTTTCTGTCTCTTGATTTGACTAGGTTAGAACTTTCTGTCTCTGGATTTGACGAGGTTAGAACTCAGGTCTGTCAGAATCCAAACCCCATTGCCCCTCAATTTAGGTCCCCATAACTTTTTGTTTATGTAGCTGCTGGAGCATTTATGGCTCGCAGTCTGTGTTGAACTGTCTGTAGTTGGTTATGGGGTTTTCTCTCACCACAGATTTTTATGTTTTTTTGTTTTTAATAAGGTAAAATTAAATGAGTGTTTTAAATAATAATAAAAATAAAGATATTCTGTATTCCTTTATGTAATATTTTAGACATTTATATGTTTTCTTTTTTTTTTTGAGACGGAGTCTCGCTCTGTCGCCCAAACTGGAGTGCAGTGGCCGGATCTCAGCTCACTGCAAGCTCCGCCTTTCGGGTTCACGCCATTCTCCTGCCTCAGCCTCCCGAGTAGCTGGGACTACAGGCGCCCGCCACCTCGACCGGCTAGTTTTTTGTATTTTTTTTTAGTAGAGACGGGGCTTTCACCGGGTTAGCCAGGATGGTCTGGATCTCCTGACCTTGTGATCCGCCCGTCTCGGCCTCCCAAAGTGCTGGGATTACAGGCTTAAGCCACCGCGCCCGGCCTTATATGTTTTCTTTTAATGGATGACCATGGGATTCTTAGATATCTTTGTATTCTTAGTGCCTTGTACTTGGTGAGTGATGGTAGTCTTAATTGAACTAAATTGTAATTGCATTCATTACTCTTAAACCAGCTCCCATTAGGATGAACAGTTTTTCTAAAATAAAACAAGTTTGTTTATATACATATATATGGAAATAACAAAAACAAACGAAAAGAACCCACCCTCAATGCTTCTATTTATTTTGAGTACCAATTTTGTTAGCATGAATGGGAAACAGCTGACTTTTTACGCCATTCGTCAAAATGACGATTCTTTTGAGAAATGCCAGTGGATCTGGAAAGCCTGATGAGGGCTGCAAGCTCTGTAAAATCAGAATCGTGTGTGTGTGTGTGTGTGTGTGTGATTTTAGCTTTGTATGACCAACTAAATGTAAATCTGAAAGAATCATTTCAAGTTTCTGGTAACAATGGAGAAATAACATGGAATTGAGAATTAAGAAGCTTAGGTTTTGGTTTTGCCTCTGCCTCTGATGAGCAGTAACTCATCTAATTGTATCTCATAGTCCCTCTGGAGGAGAATGGGTCAGGAGATTCTTAACCTATTGTTGCAAAAATTTTTTGGAGGACATTTCTGAGGAGAGGGTCTGTGGCTTTCATTAGATTCTCAAATGGTTCATGGCCACAAAAAGAACCGCTTGACCAGATGATTTATCAGTGTGATTGAGGTTTAGCATTTTGTGATGCTTCATTATAATCCTGGTTTGACCAGCTTATATACCCAGGGTTATGTTTTACACTCAACATTGTTTTTGAAGACTCAGAATGACTTTTAGCACATTTAAAACTATTTTGGATATCCCATAGATGCCTCAACTTTTCTAAAAACAGAACAGTCATCCTTTAGTTACTTCTTGTTTCTGACCCTGAAGCTGGTGCCATAATCCGTCTGTCATACTGTCTTTCTTCAGTACTTTTTGAATCCTTCTCCTTTTCTTCCATCTCAACAAATCTTAATTCCGGCTCTCATGATCTTTCATCAAACTTTTTAGGAGAGCTTCCTATTAGTCTATTTCTATTTCCTGTACCCACTCTCTGTCACATACACATTAACACACATTTTACTATGGTACTTCCATATTTAACATCTTTCTAATGGCAGGCTGGGTGGGGTGGCTCATGCCTGTAATCCCAGCACTTTGGGAGGCTGAGGCGCATGGTCACTTGAGGTCAGGAGTTTGAGACCACCCTGGCCTGTCCAACATGGTGAAACCCCCTCTCTACTAAAAATACAAAAATTAGCTGGATGTGGTGGCTGAGGCAGGAGAATCGCTTGAGCCTGGGAGGCGGAGGTTGCAGTGAGCCGAGATCGTGCCACTGCACTCCAGCCTGGTGATAGAGTGAAACTTTCTCAAAAAAAAAAAAATTAGCTGGGCATGGTGACGCGTGCCTGTAGTTCTAGCTGCTTGGGAGGCTGAGGCAGGAGAATCACTTGAACCCAGGAGGTGGAGGTTGCAGTGAGCCAAGATCAGGCTACTGCATTCCAGCCTGGGCAACAGAGTGAGACTCTGTCTCAAATAAATAAATAAATAAATAAATAAATAAATAAATAAATAAATAAATAAA
>NC_045434.1:193572170-193579927 GCF_002776525.5 Piliocolobus tephrosceles | reverse complement strand
AAATAAATAAATAAATAAATAAATAAATAAATAAATAAATAAATAAAAATTTCTAATGACTTCCTGTTTTACAGAGAATAAGGTATAAATTCTTGACCATTGCGAAGGCAGGCTTTCTCTAATCTACCCTTGCCTCGTCTCAACCCGACCTCAACTTCCATTGTTTTCTGTCGTGCTATATTTTATACTTCAGCTATAGTAAACTTTGTGCCGCTTGCCATTCAGGTGCTCATGCAAAATTTTTCTAGATGCTTATCCAGTTGATCATGCCCTTTCCTCCTTTCTTCACCTAACTTAGTCCTACTTATCCTTTAAAGCTTAGCTCAGATTGTCTATCAAAGGCCTTTTCTCTGACTCTTTGCTCTGCTTTTTCTCTGCATATATTACTATATAATTGCTTGCTTTTGCCTGACTTTTAAAATAGACTGTGTACTCTTTGAGGTTAGAAGCCACATCTTATTATTATTATTTTTTTTTGCAACATTGGCTCTTGGTGCCTAGAATATGATATGTTCAATAAACATTTATGATGAATTCAGTAATTATTGCATGGGTTTTTTTTGAATTAGTGAATAGGTTTTTAAATATTGCTTATAGTTTTGGTAAAACTTTAATTATCATTTTCCTCAAAGGAGAAAAAGAAAAATATTTAGTTGTTTAATTATGGGGAAAAAACCTGTTTTTGACATTCTAATTCTCATAGGCCTCCAATGAGAATTTTATTTTATTGTTTTCATAGAACCTAGTAACCCAGGAAAGCATTTTATAATTATATTTTTTAGAACTTTTTTGAAACTGATTTCCTGGTGGGATTTAGTATAGGGTATTATTAAGAGAATAAGGTGTAAGTCTGGAGACTGTATCAAAAAGAAAGAAGGTGAATGAATCAGTTGTAGATATAGAATGAAGTAACAGCGTTTTTGAGTCTCTTGTTTGGTTCATGATCTTTTCAACACCATTGAAACACAACCTCATTTTTTTTTCAGAGCACATATAAATGAAGAATGACCTGGAGGTTAGGTGGGAATAAGTAGGACTGCCTTTCTCTGGATTCCTGGGAGCTGACCCAGAACTGCATGCCCTCAGGGATTTCAAACTCATTACCATTTGTAGTGATGCACTTCACTCTGATCTCCTTTCAGTGTTACCATTGTTAGAGACTACACTAGAAAGGAAAATACTTGGAATAAACTTCAGCATTTTCAAGATTTTGTACTCCCGCATGGGATGGCTATGTCATGTGGGAGCTTTTGGCTGCCACGCAATAATTTAGCAAATTATTATTTTGTAAGCTGGGCATGGTGGCTCATGCCTGTAATCCCAGCACTTTGGGAGGCTGAGGTGGGTGGATCACCTGAGGTCAGGAGTTCGAAACCAGACTGGCCAACATGACGAAACCTCATCTCTACTAAAAATATAAAAATTAGCCAGGCATGGTGGCGGGAGCCTGTAATTCCAGCTACTTGGGAGGCTGAGGCAAGAGAATCACTTGAACCTGAGAGCCGGAGGTTGCAGTGAGCTGAGATTATGCCATTGCATTCCAGCCTGGGCAACAAGAGTGAAACTCCGTCTCAAAAAAAAAAAAAAATTATTTTGTAATTAAATTACAGTTAGCATATCTACATCCGAAGTATCTTAGTACCTTGGATATGTAAGTAAGCATTTTGTATTCCTTCTTGGGTATATCTGGATTCTGTTGATTTCTTTACCCTTCACCAAATGACTCGTTCACATCTTTTATTATGAGGAAAGTAGTTTCTGGCCTTTGGATATATTAAAATCAGTCTCTTTCTTTCTTTTGTTCATTTGTTTGTTCAACTCATATTTTTTGGTGCAACATTCTAGGCAACAGGGATGAAACAATGAACAAAACAAGCACAATCCTTTGCTCCAATGGAGTTTACATTCTAGTGGCGGTAGACAAACAATAAACCAAATTAAGTAAAAGCCATATATTATGTCATTAAAGAGTAGTTAAGTGCTACAGAGAAAAATAAAGCAGGAAAATGTGTCTTGTTTTTCTAAGACCACCAGAGCGAGCACAAAAGAACCAGCAAGTAGGCAAAGGTCAGGCGCAAAACTGCAAGTTTATTTTTGTAACCTAAGGTGTGGAGAAGAAGTCTGTCGGCCTCCGGCAAAGAAGGCCGGCAGAGTTCCCCTCCCCCAAGCTCTCGGACGGAGTTCCGACATCCCGACAGGACTGGGAAGCTGGGAAGTCCGCGTGGCCCAATGGCAGAGAGCGGCTTTTCTAGGAGTGGGAGGGCAATAGGTGGGGCATGGGCGTGTCAGGGGCGTTCCGCAGGTGCGACCAGGTAAATCTTGGTCTCTTCAGATTGACGTCACCCTGGCGCATGCCCAGTTGGTCTGCACCCTCCCGGGCGCCGGCTGCCTTTTCGCGCGCGGGAAGAGTTGGTGGTTAAGAAGAACCCGGAAGTGCACCATCTTGCCTCCGTTCGTCCAAACAGTCCAACCTTTTATTGATAATAGTGATAAAGGGGCGCCGTGGTCTGTCTGGCTACTTCCTGCTGTTAAGGGGCGTTGTTAAGATCGGGGCCCATGGTTGGTATTTGGACACATGGATGAAAAATAAAATAAGGCACAGTATTAGTATAGGAATGAGGAATGGAAGCATTTGTTGGAATACGGGCAAAACCCAGAAGGAAGGTCCTGGCAAGGTTGGGGAGTATGAGATAGTTAAGAAAATTTAGTAAGTTTGAGGCGAGTGGGGGAAAGCCAAACTGATTTCCACTGATTGCTTTCAGTAGGGGCCCTTTTTAGTTGGGAATGAGGAATGAGTGCGCAAAGTACTTGTTGGCCAGGCAGCAATTAAGGATTGGAGTTTTTCGTGGAGTGGATGGCTTTCCACTTACTCCTACTACAGAGATATTGGATGGAAGGCTAGGTCCAGAGAAGGACGGCAAAACAGAATAGGTAGCCTCGCTGTTGATTAAAAAATTGTCTTACCCGCTACCAGGAGAGTTACCTGTGTCTTGGCGAGGGTGATGGGGGTCCCCGAGTCTCGGCACCTTCAGTTGTCATTGTCCAGATGTAGGAACTGGAAGGAGCTCCCAGGATCCTGGGAAAGGGGGTCACGTAGAGGTGCGGCACCTGTTCTCAGGGTGGGGCAATCAGACTTCCAGTTTCCTCCCTGCTGGCAAGCAGGGCAGGGGGTTGCTGGTGGACGAGGGTTAGGACATTCACTGGCCTAATGTCCTGATGCCTTGCACTTATAGCAAGGCTGCGTTGGGGCTCAGGGAGCTTGCGGACACCTGTTGGCATAGTGTCCTGCCTTGCCGCACTTATAGCAGGCAAGCTCCTTTTGTAGTTTTGGAGTCCGTGGGGTGTGTGCTCTCTGGTTGGGGTTACGACTGGACTGTAAAGCCGCTGCTAGGAGCTGTAACTTCTGTTCAAGGCGAGCCTGCCATCTCCTCTCTGGAGTTATAGACCTTAAGGGCTAATTTAACTAGGTCTTGTATTGGTGTCTGAGGACCATCCTCTACCTTTTGAAGTTTTTTACGAATGTCAGGAGCTGATTGAGAAATGAAATAAGACGCCAAAATGGTGGAAAGATCGGCCAATGAAAAAGGGACATGTACTCTGACTACCCCCTCCGCCCCAGCCACCTCTTGCAAAGGTGCTAACACTGTAGGAGGGTGTGGTCAGAGATAGGGGACTCAAGACAGCCAGTTGGGGGCCCCGAAGGAGGCACGGGACCGAGTGGATTACTAGTAGATAAGGAGGAAGAAGGAGGAGTCTGGATGGGGGGAGGAGGAGGAGTCTGGGCAGGAAGGGAGGGGGTGGAGAGAAGGAGTATAGGGACGAGAGCTCAAGGCCCAAAAGCCTTGTATGTAAATTTCGGACCACTTGCCTAGCTGCTGGCAGAAATTGCTGAGGTCAAAAAATTAAGCGCTTACTCCTAAGGTCTTGTTCAAGCTGTAAGGTTTTTAAATTGGCTAGGAGGCACCCTAAGGGGGTGCTCTTTGGAAATTTGGACTGGGGGTTTCCCATTTGTTTCCTCTTTACCGACACACAATGGACACAATGGAAATGGAAGTGGATCTCTGCCTGGCTTCAAAGCGTCCTTTGGAACCAGCAGAGACAGACTGGAGGCTCTTGAAGCCAAAGTGGAGAGTACCTTCAGGCGGACGTCTCCGTCCTGCAAGGGTCTCCGAAGCCACGTGGTGGCTTCCAAGCCACTTGGTGGCTCAAAATGGACCTCGGACCTGCGCAGGATTTTGGCCGAGGGTGGTAAAGAGGAGACAAGGGCACTTACCCCAGAGAGGCCATGAGAGTGAGCGAAGCGGGTCTCAGGTCCTGGTCCGTCCGCGGCGTGGAACGAGGAGGAGAAGGCTCCCCGGACCCTGGGGGCCCTGAGGAGGGGTCTCCTCCCGGGTTCGGCACCATCTGTCTTGTTTTTCTAAGACCACCAGAGCGAGCACAAAAGAACCAGCAAGTAGGCAAAGGTCAGGCGCAAAACTGCTAGTTTATTTTAGTAACCTAAGGTGTGGAGAAGAAGTCTGTCGGCCTCCGGCAAAGAAGGCCGGCAGAGTTCCCCTCCCCCAAGCTCTCGGAGGGAGTTCCGACGTCCCGACAGGACTGGGAAGCTGGGAAGTCCGCCGGGCTGTGAGAAGGCCGGGCGGCTCAATGGCGGAGAGCGGCTTTTCTAGGAGTGGGAGGGCAATAGGTGGGGCATGGGCGTGTCAGGGGCGTTCCGCAGGTGCGACCAAGTAAATCTTGGTCTCTTCAGATTGACGTCACCTGGCGCATGCCCAGTTGGTCTGCACCCTCCCGGGCGCCGGCTGCCTTTTCGCGTGCGCGGGAAGAGTTGGTGGTTAAGAAGAACCCGGAAGTGCACCATCTTGCCTCCGTTGGTCCAAACAAAATGAAATGCAGTTGGGCCTCCAATTTTAGGCAGGGTGACTAAGGAAAGCCTCACTGGAGGTGATGTTTGAGTAAAAACTCAAAGGAAGCAGGCCTCATGGCATCTGGGAGGTAGCCTTCCAGGCAGAAGAAACCATAGATCCTAAGGTCCTGGCAAATAACATGCTTACCATGTTTAATAAACAACGAGGAGACCAAGGTAGCTGGAACAGGGTAGGCAATTGCAAGGACTTTGGCCTTTATTCTGAATGGCAGGAAATGTCTTTGGAAGGTTTCTGGTCAGTGGAGTGATCTAACTGAAGTTTTAATAGAATCATGCAACTTTCTTTACTGAGAACTAACTTCAATTTTCAGTTCAGAATCAGGTTATAAAGATAGATTCATATGAGAACCTTTTTTTTTGAGACGGAGTCTCGCTCTGTTGCCCAGGCTGGTGTGCAGTGGTGTGATCTCGGCTCACTGCAAGTTCCACCTCCTGGGTTCACACCATTCTCCTGCCTCAGCCTCCCAAGTAGCTGGGACTACAGGTGCCTGCCACCACGCCTGGCTAATTTTTTGTATTTTTAGTAGAGATGGGGTTTCACCATGTTAGCCAGGATGGTCTTGATCTCCTGACCTTGTGATCCGCCCGCCTCAGCCTTCCAAAGTGCCGGGATTACAGGCGTGAGCCACCACGCCCAGCCCTTTTATGATTCCAGTCCTTCAGGAAAATGTGTTTGGTTCCGAATACCTCATTTGAAAGAAAGATGCTGATACTTTGGAATCTGTTTGGGAGAAGATGTTTAGAATGGTGAGGAACTGGTAAACTATTTAATATAAGGAACAGTTTAAGGATCTGGGGATATTTAACCTTTGGTAATTTTGCTTCTGACCCACTATTCTGTTTTTCTCTCAAGGTGTAGTCTGAATTTGACCTTCCTTTCTTTCTCCCCCTTACCACCTGCCGTTTTCAGCAGTTTTTAATTTTTTAATTTTTAATTTTCATTTTTTGAGACAAGGTTTTACTCTGTTTCCGAGGCTGGAGTGCAGTGGCATGATCACAGCTGACTGCAACCTCCACCTCCTGGGCTTAAATGATCCTCCCACCTCAGCCATCTAAGTAGATGGGATTACACACATGAGCCACTGAGCCCAGCCTTTTTTTTCTTTTAAGCTCCATTCTTTAATAGGCCTTAGCCTTTTTTTTTTTTTTGAGTCTTCCTCTGTCACCCAGGCTGGAGTGCAGTGGCGCGATCTAGCTCACTGCAAACACTGCCTCCCCGGTTCAAGTGATTTTCGTTCCTCAGCCTCCCGAATAGCTGGGATTACAGGCGTGCACCACCACGCCTGGAAAAGTTTTGTATTTTTAGTAGGTTTTCACCATGTTGGCCAGACTATTGGCCATTATTTTTGTAGATATTCCTTTACAAGATTGTTTTTAAAACTTCGTTTTTGGCCAGGCATGGTGGCTCACGCCTGTAATCCCAGCAATTTGGGAGGCTGAGGCACGCAGATCACGAGGTTAAGAGATCGAGACTATCCTGGCCAACGTGGTGAAACCCCGTATCTACTAAAAATACAAAAATTACCTGGGTGTGGTGGTGCTCCTGTAGTCCCAGCAATCTGGGAGGCTGAGGTGGGAGGATCATTTAAGCCCAGGAGGTGGAGGTTGCAGTCAGCTGTGATCATGCCACTGCAGTCCAGCCTAGCGATAGAGCGAGACTCTATCTCAAAAAACAAACAAAAAAAACCTCCGTTTTTGTACATATGTCTTTATAATATCCTCACTCTTTATGACTGTCTTTACTCATTTCCTCATGTTTTTCTAAACATTTATGATTGCATAGAGAAAATTCCACTGCCATATTCCCAACGCTTAAAAAAGAACCTGACACTTGATATAAAACTGTGAAATGTATTAGGTTGGTGCAAAAGTAATTGCAGTTTTTGCTGTTACTTTCAATGGCAAAAACTACAATTATAAAACTAAATGAGGCTGGGCACAGTGGCTCACACCTATAATCCCAGCCCTTTGGGAGGCTGAGGCAGGTGGATCACCTGACGCCAGGAGTTCGAGACCAGCCTGGCCAACATGGTGAGACCCTGTCTCTACTAAAAATACAAAATTTAGTTGTGAATGGTGACGCACACCTGTAATCCCCAGCTACTCAGGAGGCTAAGACGCGAGAGTCGCTTGAACCCAGGAGGCAGAAGTTGCAGTGAGCCGAGATCACACCACTGGACTCCAGCCTGGGGGATAAAGTGATACTCTGTCTCAAAAAAAAAAAAAAAAAACTCCAAAAGAAACAAAAAACAGAAACTAAATGAACTTCACTTTCTAGAATTGCTTTATCCTAACAAGTTCTATATTCTTACAGAATCTTTGGGCATGCAATCATGCCTTATTTTTTTATTTTTATATATTTTTTTGAGACAGAGTCTTGCTATGTCACCCAGGCTGGAGTGTAGTGGTGTGATCTCGGCTCACTGGAAGCTCCGCCTCCCGGGTTCCCGCCATTCTTCTGCCTCAGCCTCCCGAGTAACTGGGACTACAGGCACCTGCCACCATGCCTGGCTAATTTTTTGTGTGTATTTTTAGTAGAGACGGGTTTCACCGTGTTAGCCAGGATGGTCTCGATCTCCTGACCTTGTGATTTGCCCGTCTCGGCCTCCCAAAGTGCTGGGATTACAGGCCTAAGCCACTGCGCCCAACCCTTTTTTTTTTTTTTTTAAGACTGAGTCTTGCCCTGTCACCCAAGCTGTGGTACAGTGGCACAATCTCAGCTCACTGCAACCTCCTGGGTTCAAGCGATTCTTGTACCTCACTCTCCCCAGTAGCTGGGATTACAGACACCCATCACCATACCTTGTAAATTTATATATATATATATATATAT
>NC_045434.1:193534901-193572070 GCF_002776525.5 Piliocolobus tephrosceles | reverse complement strand
CTCAGCCTCCGGAGTAGCTGGGACTACAGGCGCCCACCACCTCGCCCAGCTAGTTTTTTTTTTTTTTTGTATTTTTTAGTAGAGACGGGGTTTCACCGCGTTAGCCAGGATGGTCTCGATCTCCTGACCTAGTGATCCGCTCGTCTCGGCCTCCCAAAGTGCTGGGATTACAGACTTGATCCACCGTGCCCGGCCAATTTTTATATTTTTAATAGAGATAGGGTCTTACCATGTTGGCTAGGTTGATCTCTACCTCCTGACCTCAAGTGATCCACCCGCCTCAGCCTTCCAAAGTGTTGGGATTACAGGTGTGAGCCAACATGTCCAGCCCATGCCTTTTCTTTAAATGTTTTTAGAATTTATTTGTAGTAAGCTTACATGTTTGACTGTGACCTCTTTTCTTAGTATAAAAACTGTTGAAATTAGCCGGGTGCAGTGGCTCACGCCTGTAATCCCAGCACTTTGGGAGACCGAGGCGGGTGGATCACGAGGTCAGGAGATCGTGACCATCCTGGCTAACACGGTGAAACCCCATCTCTACTAAAAATACAAAAAATTAGCCAGGCATGGTGGCGGGTGCCTGTAGTTTCAGCTACTCGGGAAACTGAGGCAGGAGAATGGTGTGAACCCGGGAGGTGGAGCTTGCAGTGAGCCGAGATAGTGCCACTGGACTCCAGCCTGGGTGACAGAGTGAGACTCCGTCTCAAAACAAAAAAACAAACAAAAAAAACAAAACTGTGTGAAATTATTATTCTTCGCCAAAGTTTCTGATACGTTCACATCACCAAAAAGTTATTGTTTACTGTTCAGAATTCAGTTCACCATAGTAGAGGCTTTTCTGAGAGAGAAAACTGTCATCAAGCTTAGTCAATAATTTTATTGAATACTTTCAGAAGATAGTGGATTATTTGAAATATTCAAACTGGTACTAAATCTTATGTCTGTGTCAGTATTGTATTTTCTGGTGGCCTGCAGTATATTTTTCATACTTAACAATGGTGACAGACAACTGCTGCGTCTGTTCCAATTTCCAGCGTATCTGCTAAAATAATCCATGATGGCCGGGCGCGGTGGCTCAAGCCTGTAATCCCAGCACTCTGGGAGGCCGAGACGGGCGGATCACGAGGTCAGGAGATCGAGACCATCCTGGCTAACTCGGTGAAACCCCCGTCTTTACTAAAAAATACAAAAAACTAGCCGGGCGAGGTGGCGGGCGCCTGTAGTCCCAGCTACTCGGGAGGCTGAGGCAGGAGAATGGCGTGGACCCGGGAGGCGGAGCTTGCAGTGAGCTGAGATCCGGCCACTGCACTTCAGCCCTGGTGACAGAGCAAGACTCCGTCTCAAAAAAAAAAAAAACAAAACAAAACAAAAAAACAATGCATGATCCAGTTCACGTTTGTGATTCCCACTTGTATTCTTACTAGATGATATTTGATAGTTAATTTACTCTAGTTTTCTGGTTAAAGTGAAATTTACCAAAATAATCTTAGGGTATTTAAGTTTAGAAATCTTAAATATTGTTAGATTGAGTTGGCTCTAAGCAACTAAAAATAATAGAGTAAGAAAAGTTCCATACTGTTAACTAAAACCCCTTCGTAGCTAGAAATCATCAGGCTTTGTTTATATTTATCTTGAAATTTTTAAGGCTAGTAAGCGTTTTATGTGTGGTTCTCCTTCCTTTCAGTTACATTTTCATGCTAAATTATTCCATTGTTTTATGATTTCTGGGAGAGTTTATATGGATACAACACTTTATATAAATAACAGCATTAAAAACTTTTAATCTCAATTTTGAAAGAGAATGGTCATGGTGTGATTGATCTGAAGGTCACTTACCTTATAGCCTCAACTAGACACAATGTAATGGAAACGTCAAAGTAGGCTTACGTGGTACTTGAAGAGCTCAAAGTGATTTCATAAAATCCACGCATTGAAGTTGTCCAGTAATGTGAATCATTATTCTTACTCTTCCTTAGTATTTACTCTTTTTTTTTTTGGAGATGGAGTCTTGCTGTGTCGCCCAGGCTGAAGTGCAAAAGTGCAATCTCGGCTCACTGCAACCTACACCTCCCAGGTTCAAACGATTCTCCTGCCTCAGCCTCCTGAGTAGCTGGGATTACAGGTGCATGCCACTACGCCTGGCTGATTTTTGTATTTTCAGTAGAGACAGGGTTTCACCATGTTGGCCAGGCTGGTCTCGAACTCCTGACCTCAGGTGATCTGCCCGCCTTGGCCTCCCAAAGTGCTGGAATTACAGGCATGAGCCACTGCACCCGGCCACATTTAATCTTTCTTTTTTTCTTCTTTTTTTTCTCTTTTTTTGGGACAGTCTCCCTCTGTCGCCCAGGCTGGAGAGCAGTGGCACGATCTTGGCTCACTACAACCTCTAACTTCCAGGTTCAAGTGATTCTTCTGCCTCACCCTCCCAAGTAGCTGGGATTACAGGTGCCTGCCACCACGCCTGGCTAATTTTTGTATTTTTAGGGAGACGGGGTTTCACCATGTTGACCAGGCTGGTCCTGAACTCCTGACCTCAAGTGATCCACCTGCTTCGGCTTCTCAAAGTGTTGGGATTACAGGCATGAGCTACCGCGCCCGGCTGCATTTATTCTTTAGACAAAATTTTAACACACTTGGGTATCTGGTTTCTGAATCAATGTAGATTAGCCAATAACAGATTAGAAGAAGAGACATTGGAAGATGCTTGTTGGCAGGCCACTTTGACATCAGCAAGAAATGTGAGTTAACTCTTCAAATGAGCAAACAGGAAACTAATAAAGGCAGATACAAAAAATTAAAAAGCACAGTATTCAGATATCTTTCTGAAAGAGCTAATCATCCCTGTAGACGTCAGTAGCCCATGAGGACATTAGCACTGCATAGTAATTGAGGTTCATAATGATGACTATATCAATAAAGGCTCAATTATGGTCTATAGATTTAAAAAATGAAACAAGGAAGCATATGATCCATTTCATAAAGATTTCCGTCTAGAATGGATCAAATAATAAACTTTGACAGTTTTTTTTCTTTTGAGACAGGGTCTCACTCCATCACCCAGTCTGGAGTGCAGCGATCACAGCTCACTATAGCCTCGACCTCCCGGGCTCAGCTGATCCTCCTACCTCAGGCTCACCACTCCATACCCACCCCTACCCTGCCCCTGTAGCTGGGACTACAGGTGCATGCTACCATGCCCAGCTAATTTTTTGTATCCTTTATAGAGATAAGGTTTCACCATGTTGTCCAAACCAGACTGATCTTGAACTCCTGGGCTCAAGTGATTTGCCTGCTTAGGCTTCCCAAAGTGTGCTAGGATTACAGGCTTGAGCCACTGCACCCAGCCCACTTTGACACTTAAAAGGAATAAAACTCAATTCCGTGGAAATGAATTTTTTTTTTTGTTTGTTTCACATCGTCTTCACTGATGCTCAGTAATCATTGATCCAGTAGTGTATTTTCTGGGAGGGCCCGGGCCCAGGTGGTGTACTTTTAGACTATATTCAGACATCTTTTAAGTATATGCCTGAATTCTCTAGAGAAGTAAAGAATGCATTTTCATCTTCTTAGAAGAAGATGAGTAAGAGTTTGTTTATTTAAAAATATCTTTGAATGAGTTGATTCAGCGGTATTAGTCACCATAGAAATGACTTAAATTAAAAACCAAGTTTTTGAAAACAGCATGATCATGCTGAGTGACATTCCTGATTCACTCAGTTTGGCAAGTTTTTTTTTTTTTTTTAGGCAGAGTCTCGCTCTGTTGCCCAGGCTGAAGTGCAGTAGTGTGATGATGATTCACTGCAGCCTCCAACTCCTGGGCAGGAGGAGGCAGTTCTCCCACCTCATGTCACAGGCTCATGAAACTAGGCTTGGCTAATTTTTTTTTTTTTTTTTTTTTCCCTTTACTACGGACATGGTCTCACTATGTTGCCCAGGCTGGTCTTGAACTCCTGGGCTCAAGCAATGATCCCACCTTGGACTCCCGAAGGGCTGGGATTACAAGTGTGAGCCACTGCAAGCCTTTATAAAGAGTAATTTAAGATCCAAATAATTTCAAGAAGATAGAGGAAGAATTCTGAAGAAACTCTTTTGTAAATTTTAAATTACCATTTTCATCCAAAGACCACATTGGTGATTATCCTATTCTAGAGGTGCTAATTAGTGTACTTAAATTGAGTTAGAAAGGAAAGATACTTTCCTGTGGTTTTGGGGGATTGATTTTTATCAGGAAAGAAGCTATTTTTTAGCATAGTTTTGAAACCTTCATATTTGAACATATTTTCTTTCTGTCTGAAAGAATGTCACTAGATTCTGTTCTCTGACTAGAGAAGTAAAAGGGCCTATTATCCTTCACTTTTGCTTTCCCCTCCTTATTCTCCTAATCCAAATGGTAACTCTGAATCTATAATGTAGCCTTTCTCTGGTGTCCACGGGGATACTGGGGGTGGGGGAGAAATAATATACCCTTTAAAAAATAACCCATTTGGCCGGGCGCGGTGGCTCAAGCCTGTAATCCCAGCACTTTGGGAGGCCGAGACGGGCGGATCACGAGGTCAGGAGATCGAGACCATCCTGGCTAACACGGTGAAACCCAGTCTCTACTAAAAAAAATACAAAAAAAAAAAAACTAGCCGGGCGAGGTGGTGGCACCTGTAGTCCCAGCTACTCGGGAGGCTGAGGCAGGAGAATGGCGTGAACCCGGGAGGCGGAGCTTGCAGTGAGCTGAGATCCGGCCACTGCACTCCAGCCTGGGTGACATAGCGAGACTCCGTCTCAAAAAAAAAAAAAAAAAAAAAAAACCATTTGTGTGTAACTATTCTAATGTCCCTTTTGTTTATTTTTATTTTTCAAAGACAGGGTCTTGCTCTGTCTACCAGGCTGGAGTGCAATGGTGCAGTTATACCTCACTGCAGCCTCAAATTCCTGGGCTCAAGCAATTCTCCTGCCTCAGCCTCCCAGATAGCTATGACTATAGGCATGCACCACCATGCCCGGCTAATTTTTTTATTTTTATTTTTTTAAGAAACAAGATCTTGCTATGTTGCCCAGGCTGGTTTGGAACTCCTAGTCTCAAGTGATAGTCCTGTTTTGGTCCCCCAGAGTGTTGGGATTATAGCTGTGAGCCACTGTGCCCAACCCCTTTTGTATTCTTCCTTCCTTTTTGTAAAATCTTAACATTGGTAAAGACCTGAGAATTCAGTTAATGTAGGGACCCACTTGAAGAATCCTTTCTCTGGCATCTACAACAGATGGGCATTCAGCTTGTGTGAGTATTTTTGGTGATAATAAGTTCACTATTCCCAAGCAGCTCATTTAATTATTAAGAATTTCTTCCTTTTATTTTATTTAGATGAAAACTAAGTCTTTGTAATTTCTGTGGACTAATGAATTCTACCCTTAGGAGTCACATGAAATTGAGCAGGTCTTGAAATTTGTTAGAGCTGCAATAACTTTCCTGCTTTGAATTCTCTTTTTCTAGGCGAAAGGTCCCAATATCGTTCAGTTATTTATTTTATGACATGGTTTCAAATTCCATTATTATCTTCTATCTCTAACAGATTCTTTCTCTCTAAAATAGATTGCTGTATGTAAAATAGAATGTAAGATTTAAGATGCAGTATAAATACTGAGAACTGAGGGGCTATTACTGTCCACAATCTTCAGATAGAGAATCAAATCCAGGAGGTCAGAGACTAAGTTTGTCTTTCTTACTAGAGTAGCCCCACTACTTACTGTAGGAGTGTTCTGGTCACTATAAGTCTAGAAATGCAGATAAAGATTGTAAGCTGTTTTAGAATTTCATTTCTGTTGGGGCATGTTCAGTCAAGGACTTAAGATCCTTTTTAGTGTGTGAACTATTGTCAAATTGGGTAACCTCCAAGGGCGGAGGTTAGTGAGGCAGGCAAAAGCCAAATCATTCTAGGATGTGATTTAAGTGAGAAGTGAAGAAGACTCATACAAACGTAATAGCAGTAGAGAAGCTGAAAAATAGACTGGTTCTAAATATATTTTGGTAGTAGACTGTATAGGGTTAACAGATGGATTTGGTTAGGAGGGGAAATGGAGAAGGCTAAGAGAATGACAGCAGCACTTAGGATTCTGCTTTGAGATACTGGATGGTATGATTGAACCACTTATGGGAACAGAAAAAACAGAATTAAGAATTTAATTTTGAACATGTTTTATTGAGATACTTGCCAGATGTTAATCTCTCTTCTCTATTTTATTTCAGTTCTTTTTTTTTTTCTTTTTTTTGAGATGGAGTCTTGCTCTGTCACCCAGGCTGGAGTGCCATGGGGCAATCTCGGCTCACCGCAACCTCTGCCTCCCGGGTTCAAGCAATTCTCTTGCCTAAGCCTCCCAAGTAGCTGGGATTACAGGCACCTGCCACCACGCCCAGCTAATTTTTTTTTTTTTTTGAGACAGACTTTTTTGCTCTTGTTGCCCAGGCTGGAGTGCCATGGCATGATCTCAGCTCACTGCAACCTCTGCCTCCCAGATTTAAGTGATTCTCCTGCCTCAGCCTCCCGAGTAGCTGGGATTACAGGCATGTGCCACCATATCTGGCTAATTTTGTATTTTTAGTAGAGACAGGGTTTCTCCATGTTGGTCAGGCTGGTCTCGAACTCCTGACCTCAGGTGATCACCTGCCTCAGCCTCCCATAGTGCTGGGATTACAGGCATGAGCCACCGTGCCTGGCCAATTTTTTTTTTTTTTTTTCTATTTTTTGTAGAGATGGAGTTTCACCATGTTGGTCAGGCTGGTCTCGAACTCCTGACCTCAGGTAATCCACCCGCCTCGGGCTCCCAAAGTACTGGAATTACAGGTGTGAGCCACTGTGCTCGGCCTTATTTTGGTTCTATTACCATTTATCAAAGTGGGCCAAAGGAGGTATATTATTAAAAAATGCCTTTAGGCTCCAATATGCAACTGCCTGCATTAATAAGAAGTGTGCTAGTGAGAGTAAGCTAGAGAAACTAAGGGCAGCAGGAGTTCTTAAACCTTGGTTGCAAGGCTTTTCAAGTTTCTCTGCTCAGTATTGATTTCAGCTTCCCTAGGGATTCCCATTGTGAATATTCACTGATAACCTGAATTTACCCAGTCATTTGTTGAATTTCCCTCTGTCTCTAGCCTCTTCTGCCTCCACTTTATCTACTTCCCTACTTAAAAGCTTTCAGTGGCTCTCAGGAATCAAGTCCCAACAATTTAGCATGATACTCAAGTCGTTTCATAATGTATCTTTGCCTGCCTCTTCCTGTCTCATTCCATCTTCACGTACACTCTGGAAAGAGTTAAAAAAAGAAATATGTACATGAGTCAGAAACTTGAGACTGGTGGAAATAGAGGTGGTCTTGGCCAGATTGAATAGCCTGTGTGTAACTTCTCAACAGACAGAGGTTTTGTTAACAGAGAAGCATCTCTGGGGTAGAAGCATCTGAAGTACTGGGTTTTACAGAGACAGATACTAGCCTGAGAATTTACAACAGAATCATGACCATGTTTAATGGTTTCATTAATGCATGACTCCAAGATCTAAAAAATCTAAAAAATTTTTTAACCACCCAGAGTTTGTTTTCTGGGAAGTGAGAATGTCTACCTTGTAGAGTGGTTGTAAGGCATATAGAATAATATGTGGCATTTAGGTACTCAATACATGCTAGCTGCTATTATTATTGTTGCTGTTGGAATCTAATTTTTTTATTTTTGAGAGATAGGGTTTCACCTTGTCACCCGTGCTGGAGTGTAATGGTAGGATCATGACTCACTGTAGCCTTGACCTCTGGGCTCAAGTGATCCTCCTACCTCAGACTCCCAAGTAGCTGGGATTACAGGGGCATGTCACCACACTTGGCTAATTTTTTATTTTTTGCAGAGATGAGATCTTTCTATGTTGCCTAGGCTAGTCTCAAACTCCTGGGCTCAAGCTATCCTCCTGCCTTGGCCACCCAAAGTAATGGGATTACAGGTGTAAGCCACCGTGCCTGGCCATGGAATTTTAAACGGTAGCTCTGTTCTAATCTTATCTCCCCCTACTGCCCTATTGTAGCCCTATTTCAGCTAGTCTGGAATTGTTACTAGTTTCTTTGGACTTAAAATGTTCTTAACAATACTGGTTCTCCTGCGTGGAATTCCATTTGCCCATTGCACTTCAAGTCTCTTTCTATTGACATCTATAGTCCTCCCTCAAAGCATTATTTATTTATTTTTTGAGATGGAATCTTACTCTTTTGCCCAGGCTCGAGTGCAGTGGTGCCATCTTGGCTCAGTGCAACCTCTGCCTCCTAGGTTCAAGCCATTCTCCTGCCTCAGCCTCCCAAGTAGCTAGGATTATAAGTGTACACCACCATGTGCAGCTAATTTTTGTATTTTTAGTACAGACAGAGTTTCACCCTGTTGGCCAGGCTGGTCACAAACTCCTGACCTCAGGTCATCTGCCTGCCTTGGCATCCCAAAGTGCTGGGATTACAGGTGTGAGCCACTGTGCCTGGTGGTTTTTTTTTTTTTTTTCCAGTGAGCTAATTTGAAGAGTAATACCTCGAATTAAATCATCAAACTTCATCCCTAAATGGTGATTATAAAGGAAATTTTGTTAATGCTGCCAAACTGCAATGTTTTTGTGAAGTTTTCCACTCAAGAAGCATTAATGGAGCACTGACTCAATGTTACAAAGAGATGTAAAAAAAGATGAAAGAAACCATTCAGTCTTTTCAGTCTGCTCAGTATGTTTTTCTTTTTTCTTTTTTTTAAGGTTTGATTTGTCTGAAATTAACAGATGCACACTTTTTTTTTTTTTTTTGTGACAGAGTCTCACTCTGTTGCCCAGGCTGGAGTGCAGTGGCGTGATCTCTGCTCATTGCAAGCTCCACTCCCTGGGTTCATGCCATTCTCCTGCCTCAGCCCCCGGAGTAGCTGGGACTACAGGTGCCCGCCACCATGCCCGGCTAATTTTTTTTTTTTTTTTTTGTATTTTTAGTAGAGACGGGGTTTCACAGTGTTCGCCAGGATGGTCTCGATCTCCTGACCTCGGGATCTGCCCGCCTCGGCCTCCCAAAGTGCTGGGATTACAGGCGTGAGCCACTGCGCCCAGCTAGATGCACACTTTTAAAACAAGTGTATCTTTGATACCAGATGGGGTGTAATTCATAGGGTTTTGAGGATTAGGATTGAGATGGAATGGTAACTCATCACTTTTTCTTCAGAGTTGGGTAGATTCTTTTTTTGTTTGTTTGCTTAAATCAAAAGACCTCTTTCTGACATTAAATAAATGGATACCTCCTTTTGGATTTTATATCCGGAATGAAAATAGTGTCATTTACATAGGAAGAGCCTGTTTGCAGAGCATTTATCCTGTTTGTGCTGCCTGACTTCTTTGTATCTTTTCATCTGTACCCATCCTATCATTTGTAACACAAAGAACTTGACTGCATGGTATTTGTCCGGAGAAGTTTATTTGAGCTTTTAGTAAGTGATCCATAGGATTTTTCTTTTTGCTATTTATTTTTTATTTGTTTAATTCATATTAACCTCAGAGCTAATTGAAAGTATCAGTGAGCTTTATCAGTTTCATTTTATATTTTCTCTCTCTCTCTCTCTCTTTTTTTTCTCTTATTAATAGCATTGCTACCGATGTGTACAGGGCTGGAAAGAACATAGATGCAAACTCTCCTTAATCATTCATTTTTATGTTTTTTCTTGTATAGACTGAGTTGTAGCATCTTTGCTGAATACTGCATTATTTGAATTCCTGATTGTTTTCTAGCATTTAATGTATGGTATTAGCTGAAGTTGGTTTCAGTATGTTTCAGTAGAATTCTTTTGCCTTTTACCTATGTGCCTGTTCCTTAATTATGTTTTCATTTATTCTTATGTTCAGCTTGTTTTTTACATATGTCCCAATATGTGGCAAAATGTCTCAGTTCTGTACTCATAGATGTTATCCTCTAACTCTTCATATGTCTTAGTTGGATTTGGATCATAATCCCAAAAGACACAATCCTAAACACCATAATCTGAAATGTTAAAATCCTGAATGATCAAAATCTCTGAAGCCTAAATCTCTGAAGTCTAAAATCCCTAATGTCTTCAATCCCCAAAATCACAATCACAGGATAGTTGCTTCATGTTAGGCAAAACTATTACTTTGTTGTGTTTATTTGGAAATTCAATATGGTTTAAGGAGATGCATATAGATGCCAGGTTGACAAGGGGTAGAGTTATAGACTTAGTTTTAGAGATGTCAGTTTGACTGGATTAAGGAATACCTAGAAACCTGGTAAAATATTGTTTGGGGTGTGTCTGTGAGGATGTTTCCAGAGGAGATTAGTGTGTAAGTCTTGTGGATTAGGTGGGGAAGATCTGCCCTCATTTTTGGTGGGCACCATCAAATTGGCTGGGGGGCCCGGAAAGAACAAATACAGAAGGCGTGTGTGTCTCTGAGAGCTGGGACAGACTTTTCTTCTGCTGTGTTGGACATCAGAACTATAGGCTTCTCAGCCTTTGGACTCAAGGACTTATACCAGTAGCACCCCAGGTCTCGAGGATGAGAGTTATACCATCAATTTTTCTGGTTCTGAGGCCTTCAGTCTTGGACTGAGCTATGCCACCGGCATCCCAGAGTCTCCAGCTTGCACACAGCCTGTTGTGGAACTTCTCAGCCACCACAATCATGTGAGCTGATTCCCCTAGTAAATCCTCCATCATGTATCTATGTACGTATCCTATTGGTTCTGTCGCTCTGGAGAACCCTGACTAATAGAGATTTGGTATTAGAGAGGCTGAATGTCATTCCTTCTTACTGTATTCCTTACAACACAGTGAAAGATCTGTGAAATTGTTTCCTCGTAGAAAGGCTGTGATAAGTTAAGTGTATGAGGCTACTTAATGGTGAAAGATAAAAGTTTAAAAGCTAATTATTATTGCTGCTGTGAAAGCAGAATGTTGCTTAATTGCAATGGCCAAGCAATAACAAAACTTTCCAATGGACCACATATACTTACAAAATTTGTAGACCACAACCACTCTCCAAAACAAGTGCAGTGAGTGTTTTGAACGTCATACAAGAATTGAAAATGCATGCGAAAAATACAGGAAATCTCCCCTGCCAAATTATATTCAATTGTGTACGAGTACTGCCCCTTCACACATGCCCCTTCATACTTGCCTTTAAAAAACACCCTTCATTACAGAATAAAAAGAATTTGACAAGCTCGGTGACCTTCTGAACCAAAAACTCTTGTCGATATTGAGGTTCCTCCACTGTTGCAAAGCACGTTAGATGGTGAATTATTTTTGATTAGGGATTTGACTGTTGAAGAGGATAGACTTCTTATATTTACCAGTAAATCTAATATAGCAAAACTAGCACATGCTTCACTTTGGCTAATGGATGGTACTTTTGAAACTGTCCTGACTTTTTTTTTTAATCACCTGTATATAATTCATGCCCGCATTGAATCTGAAAATTCTAGAACTTATCTACTAGTTTATGTATTAGTGACTAGAAAAAGTGAAACACCTTATAAATGTTTATTTGAAGATTTGGTAGACTTGGCAGAAGAAAATGGATTTTGATTGAATCCCTGAATCGTAATGACAGATTTGGAATGTGGTGCAATCAAGGCTTCTAAAAGTGAATTTCAAGATGTTACAGATAAAGTTTATTCCATTGAGCCGCAATGCATTTGGCAGAAACTTCAGATGAATGGATTGGCCACATAATACAGCAAGGATGAAAGTTTCAGTTTAAAAGTGCATTGTGGCAGGCTCACGTTATCCCAGCACTTTGGTAGGTCAAGGCAGGAAGATCACTTGAGCCTAGGAATTCTAGACCAGCCTGGCAACATGGTGAAACCCCATCTGTCCCCAAAATACAAAAACAAATTAGCCAGACTTGGTGGTGCATGCTTGTAGTCTCAGCTACTTAGGAGGCTGAAGTAGAAGGATGATTTGTGCTGGGGAGATGGAGGTTGCAGTGAGCTGAGAGTATGCCATTGCACTCCAGCCTGGGCCACAGAGCCAGACCCTGTCTCAAAAAAATAAAATAATAAAATAAATTTTAAAAATTTAAAAAGCACATTATGATGTCACTAGGGAAGGGTTGAGAAAAAAAAATAAAAGTGCATTATAGGTGTGGTGGCTCACTCCTGTAATCCCAGCACTTTGGGAGGCTGAGGCAGGATGATCGTTTGAGCCCAGGAGTTTGAAACTAGCCTGGGCAACATGGTGAAACTCCATCTTTAAAAAAAAAAATTTTTTTTTTAATTAGCTGGGCATGGTTGTGTGTACCTGTAGTTCCAGCTTCTTGGGAGGCTGAGGTGGGAGAATTGCCTGAGCTCAGGAAGTTGAGGTTGCAGTGAGCGAGATTGTGCCACTGCACTCTTGCCTAGGTGGAGTGAGAACCTGTCTCAAAAAAAGTGCATTATTTTTATTTTTAAAGCGCATTATTTGCCTGCATTGGCATTACTTCCAGCTGGTGATATTCTAGGAGCTTTTTTTTTGTTCTTTGTTTTTTGTTTTTTTGAGATAGAGTTTCACTCTGTCACCCAGCTGGAATACAGTGGTGCAATCTCGGCTCACTGCAACCTTGACTGCCTGGCTTCCCAAGTAGCCAGGATTACAGACGTCCACCACCACGCCCAGCTAGTTTTTGTATTTTTAGTAAAGATGGGGTTTTACCACGTTGGCCAGGCTGGCCTCGAACTTCTGACCTCAGGTGATCTGCCCATCTCAGCCTCCCAAACTGTTGGGATTACAGGCATGAGCCACCGCGCCTGTCCTCCAGGAGCTTTTAATAAATTAAAACTGCATCTGTCTGAAGAAACCAGTGAAGTTACTGACTGGTTCAAAAATAATTATGTGCACAGTAGGATAAGAAGACACACAATGGTGTTTCTGTTTGATCACCAGTATTGTTTTCACCAAGTTTGTGGTGTGCATATGAGTGCATATGAAACAAATTTCTGCATGCCTAAAACAACATATAAGCATGGCACAAAAGATGGGAAAATTTAACAGGAAATGCTCATGGCCATGTATGTCGAATCATAGAAGAATTTCAAAAAGAGCAGCACCATGTATAAAATGAATGTGAGTGTATTCTCTGAGGAGAGCCATTCTCTAAAAAGAAAAAAGCAGCTGTTCATTGTGATGCAAGACTTCAAAATATAGTTAATGACTGCGGAAGTCTGCCTGCTCTTATGGACCGCCTCTGCACAATTACCCAGAATCTATCACTGTAATATACTTTTTCATATGTTGAGTTTTCTTTTTAGTTTTTAAAAGTTTTTTCCCCACTTGTTCAAATTGCCAGCATTATTTTTTACAATTTGCTGTGCTCTGTATTTCAGCTTCACATCATTTCCATTACTGGAGGTATAAATTGTATAAAGACTTTTAGAGAGTTCGAATGTGTTTTATGCATTTTTTGCATATTTGCAAATTTGACTCTACAAGGTCCATTTTCACAACATTGACTTCGTGTGTAAGCATTGTGCATGTATGTACACGTATGTTTTATTGCAGCACTGTTCACAATAGCAAAGACTTGGAACCAACCCAAATGTCCATCAGTGACAGACTGGGTTAAGAAAATGTGGCACATATACACCATGGAATACTATGCAGCCATGAAAAAGGATGAGTTCATGTCCTTTGTAGGGACATGAATGCCGCTGGAAACCATCATTCTCAGCAAACTATCGCAAGAACAGAAAACCAAACACCACATGTTCTCACTCATAGGTGGGAACTGAACAATAAGAACACTTGGACACAGGAAGGGGAACATCACACACAGGGCCTGTTGGTGTGTGTAGGGTAGGGGAAGGGGGGAGGGATAGCATTAGGAGATATACCTAATGTAAATGATGAGTTAATGGGTGTAGCACACCAATATGGCACATATATACATATGTAACAAACCTGCACGTTGTGCACATGTACCCTAGAACTTACAGTATTAAAAAAAAAAAAGCATTGTGCATGTATGTAAAATACTCTTTGGGTAACTGTAATATATGGTAGCAGCCCATCATGTTTGATTTTTTTTTCTTTTTAATTTTTAATAACCAAAACAAAGCATCTAAAACCACAGCTTCTGGAAGGACCACTTTTTCTTGCCTGTATTGTATCTCTCTTCAAACTTGACCTTGGCTTCTCGTTGGGCCCTGTGTTTATGAGCAGGATCTCTGAAGACATCCTTATTGATGACAGTTTTTTCCAAGGGGATATCCATAGAATACCTTGTGGGCATTAGGTGATTGTAGTTATAAATTTTCACAAAAGATTTTATCTTTGACCTCTTGGCGGTCTTCTTCTTGCCCATGGCAACTGTCACTTTGCGGGGGTAGCGGTCAATTCCAGCCACCAGAGCATGGCTGTAGGTGCCATCTGAGGTGCCATCATCAGTGTTCTTCACGATGACGGCTTTGCATCCAGAGTAGCATCCACCCAGGACAAGCACCACCTTCTCAGGCTTCATGAACTTGCCCATTTCGGCAGCAACCACTTGGACCTACAGCAAAAAGCCCATCATGGTTTTTGATTGATCTTAAGACTTAGGTTGTTTGTCATGGTATTTCAGATGACTGCAGTTATCTAAGCTATTTTTTATGAATACACCTTGTCTGTTCATAACTTATACCAGTATGACTGTCATTAGTTACACCTGAGTGTTTATGCTTGTAAAATATGTATGTTGTTTTTGCCTATTTTATCATGTAAAGTGGCCTATGAAGTGTTCTGTTGTGTTTTTATGTTTCTCAAATAAATCCCCCTTAAAAATGTAAATAAATATCTTTTAAATTTTTTTTAATTCCTTTTTTCAGAATTATATTTTTGGGATTTTGGTCTTTTGGGATTTCAACACTTGGGATTATGCCATTGAGGATTGTGTCTTTCGAGATTATGATTGGCTCCTGTCCTAATCATTACTTCCTAAATGTGGCACAGAGATCTTATTGATGGAGATACTCAGAACACTGAATCTGGGCACTTGTCACAGCTGGGTAGGAAACCTACTCTATGGTTAAAGATTACAAAGTCTGATTAAGTGCCAAAAAGAGTTCTTAAAAATGTTAGTGGTTCACTTTTCACATTTAATATGTTGTATCATTTGCTTCATTAATTAACAAGCATTTGTTGAGCACTTACTGTGTCAAGTATTTCCCACTGTTCATATTCCACTTGCTAAAAGCAGTGTTTTACAGTCTTTGTCTCTTAGGCATTTTGAGGTACGTTCTCAAAGTTATTGTAATAGTGGTTTTCTGTGCTTCCTACTCAAAATGAGCTCAGTGGGCCAGCAGCATTGGCAACATCTATTAGAATTGTAGAATCTCAGGCCCTATTCCAGACCTATTGAATCAGACCCCTCATAGTGAAGCAGGATATTTCCCTGACCTCTTCATGGGAATTGTGACAGGCGTACCTTGTTTACTCAGCCTGCCACTCTCAACTCCTCGTGGGAAGGAGCGTGTGAGTGAACAAGACGGGAACTGGAGTGCACAAGTGCTGGAACCAGCTGGCTGCATCGGTGCTTGCAGGACTCAAAGCCATGTGGGTCCCACAGCAGTATCCGGGGGCAGTATCTGCATCCCTCGAAGTCCCAGCGGGCGTGTTACAGTGCTCTTTTAGCTCTGCCATCCGTGAACAACTTCAGTGTTAGCAGCTTGATGGGCCCTTTGCCTTTCTGAGTGAGGCAGAGGTCCAGTGTGATAGCCTTTTGTATCTGTACACATGGCTCCCATGCTCTTGTCCGGCATCCAGGAAAAATGAGGTCACAGGAATGAACTGAAGAATGGTAAATATGGGGGATTTTATTGCCAATGAAAGTGGCTCTTAGCAGGAAGGGGAGCTGAAAAGGGACCAGGGGTGGGTAGATTCTCTTCCTCTGAAGCCATCTCCAGCCGAATTCTTCTCCGAAGTTATGCCATCAAGCTATCCCTCTGAAGTCAAGCTGCTTCTCTCCAACATCCAGCCACTTCTCCTCCCTCCCAGCTGAGTCTGGGGTTTTTATAGGATGGGGTGAGGTGGGGCCATGGGTGGTTTAGGAAAAGGCAACATTCCAACGGGAAAACAGGGATATAAGTTCTCACTTTGGGCTGCAGTTTCATGCTTTTCCACTTGAGGGTGGGGTTTCGTCAGAGACTCGTCCTTTTCTGCCTAGAATTTCTCTGCCCCCTGTCTGTATCAATAGTGGGTTTAACCAAAAATTTTTTTGAAATTTTCTTTCATTATACTGGTTAAAGTTGAAACAAGAATGTAAACCCCATGATGACATAGACCTTGACTTGTGTGTCTAGCACCTAGCATCAGTCCTGTGCTAGGTGCCTGATAAGAATTTGCTGAATGAAACAATTAGTATCATGCATTTGAAGTAAATTTACTTGAATAAATTTAGAGAATGCCTTTGTAGTTTGTATTTATCAGATATATTCAGTGAAATCAATTAATATTTTTAAAAACTTAGGGTTTTTTTTTTTTTTTTTTTGGGACAAGGTCTCGCTCTGTCACCTAGGCTGGCATGCAGTGGCATGATCGTGGCTCAGTGTAGCATCAGCCTCCTGGACTCAAGTGATTCTCCTGCCTCAGCTTCCCAAGTAGCTGGTACTACAGGCACATGCCACCCATGCCTGGCTAATTTTTAAATTTTTTATAAATATGATGTCTTGCTGTGTTGCCCAAGCTGGTCTTGAACTCCTGAGCTCAAGTGATCCTCCTGCCTCAACCTCCCAAATTGCTGGGATACAGGCGTGAACCACCATGCCCAGCCCCAAAAAACTTTTTTTTTTTTTGAGATGGAGTCTCGCTCTGTTGCCCAGGCTGTAGTACAATGTCACGATCTTGGTGCACCACAACCTCCGCCTCCTGGGTTCAGGTGATTCTCCTGCCTTAGCTTCCTGAGTAGCTGGGATTACAGGCGCCTGCCACCATGCCCGGCTAATTTTTGTATTTTTATTTTTATTTTTTTATTTTATTTTATTTTTTTTTGAGACGGAGTCTCGCTCTGTCTCCCTGGCTGGAGTGCAGTGGCGCGATCTCGGCTCACTACAAGCTCCGCCTCCCGGGTTCCCGCCATTCTCCTGCCTGAGCCTCCCGAGTAGCTGGGACTACAGGCGCCCGCAACCGCGCCCAGCTAGTTTTTTGTATTTTTAGTAGAGACGGGGTTTCACCGTGGTCTGGATCTCCTGACCTTGTGATCCGCCCGCCTCGGCCTCCCAAAGTGCTGGGATTACAGGCTTGAGCCACCGCGCCCAGCCCTAATTTTTGTATTTTTAGTAGAGACAGGTCTTCACCATACTGACCAGGCTGGCCTCAAACTCCCGACCTCAGGTGATTGGCCCACCTTGGCCTCCCAAAGTGCTGGGATTACAGGTGTGAGCCACTGTAATAAAAGTGCCACTGCACCTGGCCTAAAACTTTTATTAATACCTATTATGTGTCAGGTACTATTCTAGGCGTTGGATATACAATGATTAAAAAAAAAAAAAATCAAGGTTCATATCCTTACAGAACTTTTAGCTGGAGAGAGGGAAGAAAGACATTTTAGCTGGAGAGAGGGAAGAAAGACAATAAACTGGTAAACAAATATGTTAACAAAATAATTGCAGATAATAAGAGCAGGAGTCCTGTGAGGGTATCTGGAGGCATGAAGGCCAATACTTTTAGCCAGATTATGTGGGGAGGCCTCCTAAGGCCTAAGACAGTAGTGATATGAAGGAGACCAGCCTTCAAATAGTCAGGAGAAGAGCATGGTAAGTAGAGAGAGCAGCAAGTGTGAAAGGCCTGAGGAGGGAATGAGCTAAATATAGTTTGTTCATTCATTCAGATTGTTAACATCCAGATAAAGTTACTTCATTTAGGCTGGTCCAGTGCAGTGGTGCTTACAACTAATTGATCACAACCAGTTATAGATGTCTTTGTTTCTTCTTTACTCCCACTGCTTCACTTCACTAGCCTTAAAAAAATTTTTTTAAATTACTTTATTTAGTATAGAGAAGATGAGAAGACAATGTAAATGCTTTGTGAGTGATGGTGAGGAAATACTTTTAGTGATAGCAGAGAATCAAAGCATAAGGTCATCAACAGTCAACTTCATTGCCCAGTGTTTTCAAAGTCCCCACGTGTGTTGATTATTCTTTAGTAAAGTAGACGTGACAATGCTTGTTGGCTGTTATTGTGAAGCTTGACTGATAATACTGGGATTTTGAGATCAAGAGGCTAGAAGCCAAGATGTTGGAAATATGTAAGGTCAGCTGCGTGCTTTTTCCTCCTCCCCTACGAGTGAATCAGCACTTGCTTTGTAAGTTTTTCTTCTCTATCTTCTTTCTCTGTTGTTAGTTTCACTTCCTATTCTTAAAAATGCTGAGCTTTCAAAATCGTATTTATCAGGAGAAAAAAACAGACTGAAAGAGCTTAAAATGGGATACCTCTGGCTAGGCGTGGTGGTTCATGCCTGTAAGCCCAGCTCTTAGGGAGGCAGAGGCAGGTGGATAGCTTGAGCCCAGGAGTTTGAGACCTGCCTGGGCAATATAGCGAGACCCCATTCTCCACAAAAAGGAAAAAAAAAGGGATACCTCTGAAAGAGGTTGTAATTTGGAATTGTAACACGAAAACCTAAGGAATTTTTTTGCAATTATTTCAACTGTATACTTGTCATTGCTGTTGTCCAGTCTTACAGCAGACTATCAGAATTTTACTTTTGCAATTTTAATAGAGAAGTCTCTGCATCCTAAGAAATGTAAAGAAAAAGAACAATAAAGACTTGGGGAACTTGTAAATTTCATTGTCTCTTGGGGTGTGGAGAAATTTGCAGGGAATAATTCCTGCAAATCCTACACCTTCAGATTGATACCTTCAAAGGTATCTAAACCACGATCCTTTTTAAAGGAAGGATAAAACTGTATTTACTATATACAATTCTAGGCATTGGATTTAGTATGTGATGTATTTCACTAAGGTGGCCTCGGTGGGTACTATTTTAAGCTACTCTCTCTTTGTGCATATATCTTTAGTGACTCAAGGCATTAATATTTTATTCAGAATGTGTAGATAAGATATTTTTATAATTTAATGGAAAGTCTCATGTTTAATGGGTTGGAATTCTGTTTGTTGGCAATTAAATACCTAAGTATATTAATTTTTTAGGGTTTAGGGTTTTGCCAACAGTATTGCTTATGAGAGCCCCCCTTTTCTATCTTCTTTTTAATAGCAACATCATGACAACAGAGAAGAGTTTAGTGACTGAGGCTGAAAATTCACAGCACCAACAGAAGGAAGAGGGTGAGGGAGCTATAAACTCAGGCCAACAAGAACGTCAGCAGGAGGAATCTTGTCAGACAGTAGCCGAAGGAGATAATCAGTTTGAACAGAAGCTGAAAGCTTCTAATGGAGACACTCCTATACATGAAGACTTGACTAAGAACAAGGAGCGGACATCAGAAAACAGAGGGCTTTCACGACTGTTCTCCTCGTTTCTCAAAAGGCCCAAATCTCAGGTGTCCGAGGAAGAAGGAGGCAAAGAAGTAGAGTCAGATAAAGAAAAAGGTGAAGGACGTCAGAAAGAGATAGAATTTGGAACCAGTCTTGATGAAGAGATCATTTTAAAGGCCCCGATTGCAGCTCCTGAACCTGAACTCAAAACAGACCCATCTTTGGATCTTCATTCATTAAGCAGTGCAGAAACACAGGTAAGGATGTGTGGATATGGGAGGTGGGCGAAGGAAGGCAGGTTGTACACTTTATTTTTCATTTAAGAGTATTTGGGCAGGGCGCAGTGGCTCACGCCTGTAATTCCACCACTTTGGGAGGCTGAGGCAGGCAGATCACCTGAGGTCAGGAGTTTGAGACCAGCCTGGCCAACATGGCCAAACCCTGTCTCTACTAAAATTACAAAAATTAGCCAGGTGTGATGGCGGGTGCCTGTAATCCCAGCTACTCAGGAGGCTGAGACAGGAGAAGTTTGAACTCAGTAGGTGGAGGCTGCAGTGAGCTGAGATTGTGCCACTGCACTCCAGCCTAGGTTACAAGGGCGAGATTCTGTCTCAACAACAGAAAAAAAAAAAGAGTATTTGGTTTTATTTCTTACCAGCTAGTTTTGATAGTGATAAGTAGCATCATGAAGCTTTATAGTTTCTACTCTATTTTTTTTTTTTTGAGATCGAGTCTTGCTCTGTCATCCAGGCTGGAGTGCAGTGGTGTGTGGTGCACTCTCGGCCCAATGCAACCTTCCCCTCCTGGGTTCAAGTTATTCTTCTGCCTCAGCCTCCCAAGTAGCTAGGATTACAGGCTCTGGCCACCATGCCCAGCTAATTTTTGTATTCTTAGTAGAGACAGGGTTTTGCTCTGTTGGCCAGTCTGGTCACAAACTCCTGACCTCAGGTAATCTGTCCACCTCAGCCTCCTAAAGTTCTGGGATTACAGACGTGAGCCATCATGCCCAACCTATAGTTTCTACTCTAAAAAAATTAATGTAGTCATTGGAAATTTACTTTTTAAAAAGATACTTACACTTTATATGTTTATATAAAGGGTCTTGCTATTTTGCTCAGGCTAATCTCAAACTCCTGGGCTCAAGTGATCCTCCCACTTCAGCTTCCTGAGCAGCTGGCATTATAGGTGTGCACCACCATGTCTGTCCATTTACTGTTTATAAATCAAAGAATAGAAGAGAAAAAAAAAGTATCAAATGAATGTGTTCATCCCATATTTCATTTTATTATAATAATGTAACAAATTGAAGATTTTTAATGAGAGAAGAAAATAAAAGTGAGATGGTTTAGAGTTCATTTTTGTGGAATTATTAGGAACAGGACAGTTATCAGCAGATGTGGTTCTTTTATGTAAATCTTCCTAAAATCTATGTGATGAATTCAAGCCATCTGAAGATATGTGATAGATTCAAGTCATGTCTACCTTATTTTGATCATCTTCTTTAACTAGATCATATTGCCACAGAGTGTAAGATATATATGAGGAAGTCTAGCTCTTTCTATCACCTGTATAATGTATATTAGTCTGGGGCCTTAATTGTGACATAGTGTTGTTAAACTAAACACGAGTTGTGAGTCTGTTTATTTGTCCAAAAAAAAAATGGGAAAATATTAGTACTGTAACTCAGACTATTTTCTAAGAATGTCATTTATTTTCAGCCTTCCCATTACAAATTAAGAATTATTTTCAAAGTCTTCTTATTTCTGAAGCATGTGAATATTATCTGCATTGTTAAAAGCGTAAGTCCTTCTAGAACTCTAACAGTGTTAGAGGGGAAAATGTATAAGTCCTACATGTTTTTGTTATAGGTCTGAGATTTGGACTCCGTAGTTTTATTAGTGTCTTATTAGAATACTACATGTATTTATAGAACTATTACTTGTATATTCAAAGTGCTGAGAGTAAAATTTAGGATAAAATTATAATTACACACTTGCTATTAGTGAAACAAGGTTGAAAACAAGATTTACTATATTCTGTAATAGTTAAGATGCAAACTATGGAATCCAACTAGAGGGTTCAAATCGGAGAAAAGTGACACTTTTCACTTTGTCAGTTTCCTCCTCTGTACAATGGGGATAATAATATCCACCTCATTTGGGATTGAAAGGGTTAAAAGAGAAAAATGGGTAAAAGCTCTTAAAACATTGCCTGGCATTTAATAAATACTCAATGAATGTTAGTAAATAAACACAAACAGTAAAGGCAAAGAAACCATTCATATCTTAATACCATTTTATTTTAAGAATACCAAAAGAATTAAATTATAGGCCGGGCGCGGTGGCTCAAGCCTGTAATCCCAGCACTTTGGGAGGCCGAGACGGGCGGATCACGAGGTCAGGAGATCGAGACCATCCTGGCTAACACGGTGAAACCCCGTCTCTACTAAAAACTACAAAACAAAACTAGCCGGGCGAGGTGGCGGGCGCCTGTAGTCCCAGCTACTCGGGAGGCTGAGACAGGAGAATGGCCTAAAACCCAGGAGGCGGAGCTTGCAGTGAGCTGAGATCCGGCCACTGCACTCCAGCCTGGGCGACAGAGCAAGACTCCGTCTCAAAAAAAAAAAAAAAAAAGAATTAAATTATATTATCAGCCAGGTACAGTGGCCCGCACTTATAATCCTAGCACTCTAGGAGGCCGAGGCAGGCGAATCATGAGGTCAGGAGTTCGAGAACAGCCTGGCCAACATGTTGAAACCCTGTCTCTACAAAAAATACAAAAAATTATCTGGGTGTGGTGGCAGGCGCCTGTAGTCCCAGCTACTCAGAAGGCTAAGGTAGGAAAATTGCTGAGAGCCAAGATCGCGCCACTGCTCTCCAGCCTGGGTGACAGTGGGAGACTCCATCTCAAAAAAAAAAAAAAAAAAAAAAATTACGTTATCTTTCAGGAAGCCTGGTACTTTCAAGAGTTTTTAAAATTCCCTTCCTTCCTTCCTTCCTTCCTTCCCTCCTTCCCTCCTTCCTTCCCTCCCTCCCTCCCTCTCCCTCCCTCCCTCCCTCCCTCTCCCTCCCTCCTTTGTCCTTCCTCCCTCCCTCCCCTCTTTATTTTCTTTTTTTCTTTCTTTCTTGACAGGGTCTCTCTCTGTCACCCAGATTAGAATACAGTGGTGCGATCATGGCTCACTACAGCCTCAACCTCCTGGGCTCAGGCTATCCTCCCATCTCAGCCTCCTGAGTAGTTGGGACTACAGGTGCATGCCACTATGCCCAGCTAATTTTTAAATTTTTTGGTAGAGACGGTCTTGCTTTGTTCCCTAGGCTGGTCTTGAACTCCTGAACTCAAGCAATCCTCCTGCCTCAGCCTTCCAAAGTGCAGTGATTACAGGTGTGACCACTGTGCCTGGCCTCAAGAGGTTTTTAACTGCTTTTTTCTCCTTCAGCTTTATATAGAGGAAAATCCATATCTTGTTTTAGTTAACATTTGAATCAGAACTTGTCTGTATTGTCTAAAGGTCATAGATTCGTACTCAAGTTGACACAGATGATGGACAAAGTTAATTTTAGATTTAACTAAAATCTCATTCATTAAGATTTAATTCGACTAGGTGCGATGGCTCACGCCTGTAATCCCAGCACTTTAGGAGGCTGAGGCGGGCGGATCACGAGGTCAGGAGATCGAGACCATCTTGGCTAACACGGTGAAACCCTGTCTCTACTAAAAATACAAAAAATTAACTGGGCATGGTGGCGGACGCCTGTAGTCCCAGCTACTCAGGAGGCTGAGGCAGGAGAATGGCGTGAACCCGAGAGGCAGAGCTTGCAGTGAGCCGAGATCGCACCACTGCACTCCAGCCTGGGCGACAGAGCGAGACTCCGTATCTAAAAGAAAAAAAGATTTAATTCAGAATTGAAATAAATTGTCCATAGGTATTTGTTTTCATGTGGAGAAAAAGAAACGATATTGTTAATAAAATTTAAAGGAGATATTATTTAAAGGAACAAACTATTTTAGGCCTTTTGGAAACTAATATTTATAGTCAAAACCTTGTGGATCAGAGCCTTCTGGATAAAGGTTTATTTGCCTAACCATATTTCTGTATATGTAATAGGATTTTATTTAAATGGTCCTTTTTTATCCAGAATTTTTTTAAAAAGCGTTTTTGCTTTATATTTTAAATATATAAATATGTATTTATATTACATATAAGTATATAATATATAAAAATATAGGATTGTACCAGTCTTCATCCAGAGGAGCTTGGATTTTTTGGAAGCTTATGTAAATTTTTAATGTTTGTTTATTTATTAATTCAACAAATATTTATTGAAAACCTACCATGTGTGCCAGGCCCAAGGCTGGATATACCTTGGCAAATAAAAACTACAGTATGGTGAAGAGGTTTAAAATCATGGATTTTGGGGCTGAGTGTGGTGGCTTATGCCTGTAAGTCCAGCACTCTGGGAGACTGAGGCGGGAGGATCACTAGAGCCCTGGAGTTCGAGACCAACCTGGGCAACATGGAGAAGCACTATCTTTGCAAAAAATTAAAAAACTAGCTGGGCTTGGTGGCTGTCCTGTAGTCCCAGCTACTTGGGATGTTGAGGTAGGAGGATCACTTGAGTCTGAGAGGTCGAGGCTGCATTGAGCCATGATTATGTCACTGTACTCCAGCCTGGATGACAGAGTGAGACTCTATCTCAAAAAAAAAAAAGAAAACAAATATGCCAGACTGGTATGTGACTTATGAATTGTATGATCCTAGGCAAGTTACTTAATTTCTCTGGCCTCAGTTTTACAACCCTGCAGGCCAGGTACTATTATCCTCTCTCTGTCAAGTGGGGATGTAATAATAGTACCTGCCTCGCAGGGTAGTTATGAGGATTGAGTGAGTTCACATAAGTAATTTTCTTAGAACAGTAACTGGCCCATTGTAATTGTTGTATAAATGTTTGGTATTATTATTATAAAACAGACATGATTTCTACCCTTGCGGACTTCAATAGAAAAGACAAAAAAAGTAGTAAATAAAAATACTTATTTATTGTAATAAGTTATGAAGGCACCAGAGTACTGATATGAAAGACACTAGAGTGGGCATAGATAGCCAATGAAGGGCCTTCCTGAAGTTGCAGTGAGAAGGTCATGAAAGATGGGAAGGAGTCTTTTAGATTACTTCCAGTATTTAATGCAGGAGTCAAATAATTAATTCCTTTTTCCTAATTGTCAACCATGCATTCTTTTTTCTTTTAATTTTTTTCCGGCTGTTACACAAGGAAGTAACATATTCTTTTAAAAGAAAAGAATTAGTTGGGTTTAGATAAAAATATGTCAGTAGTTTTGTTATATTGAAAGTACAAGTAAAAATGTATGCTGGCTGGGCACGTTTGCTCACGCCTGTAATCCCAGCACTTTGGGAGGCTGAGGCAGGCAGATCATGAGGTCAGCAGATTGAAACCATCCTGGCTAACATGGTAAAACCCCGTCTTTACTAAAAGTAGAAAAAACTGAGCCAGGCGTGGTGGCGGGCACCTGTAGTCCCAGCTACAGAGTCCCAGCTTGAGAGGCTGAGACAGGAAAAGGGCATGAACCCAGGAGGCGGAGCTTGCAGTAAGCCGAAATCGCACCACTGCACTCCAGCCTGGTCAACAGAGCGAGACTCCGTCTCAAAAAAAAATGTATGCCAAAAATGTTATCCTACTTATCGGTATTATTTGGGGATAATTTAAGATTGCACCAGGAAACTCTTCCTTCATTGAATCTTCTTTGCATTTAACATGATTAATATTGGGTAGAAAGGTGTTAACTGGTAGTTAAAATTTTTAGCCTACTATATATGTTTGCTTAATGATATAAAATTAGTCCTAAGCATTTCTCTTAGAATTAAAATTAATTTAAAAGTTAGAATATGTAACAAGTCACACCTTATTTTGCAGTTTGTAAGGCTACCTTGCTAAAATTGAGGAGCATGGGCAGAGACAATAACGTTTTTGTAAACTTTAATAATGGCATGTAATGGCTTGGTCAGGAGGAATATATAATGCTGAGAGCAATGGATTGGTAACCTCTGGTTTGCCTGAAATTTTCATTTATTGATTTGATGGGATTCTACCTGAGAAGTTTTAATACAAGCAAAGTCTTTAGGTCATTTGGGGGATCATATTACTTTTTATAGAAAAATAATTATTTAATATTAATGTCACCTATATTTGTTTTAGTTCGTGCTTTTGTTGGTAAGATTATTATAGGTAAAAGCATATGCAGCATGTTTTGTGAAATGTCTTTATTACTGACTTGGCGATGTCATGGATATGTAGCCTGCTCAGGAAGAACTCAGAGAAGATCCAGATTTTGAAACTAAGGAAGGAGAAGGACTTGAAGAGTGCTCCAAACTAGAAGTAAAAGAAGAAAGCTCTGAATCAAAACCAGAAGGAGAATTAAAAGCTTCCCAAAAATCAATCAGAAAACACAGGAACATGCACTGCAAGGTTTCTTTGTTGGATGACACAGTTTATGAATGTGTTGTGGAGGTGAGTATGTTTTCATTTCCAACAATCAGAACTCTTACAGGTTGTTTCACCTAGAGTTGGGTAAGTGGTGATTTTGCCCACAATAAGACTCACTCTAATGATGATTTCTTTTTTCGAGACAGAGTTGTGCTCTGTCACCCAGGCTGGAGTGCAGTGGTGCGATCTTGGCTCACCGTAGCCCCCAACTCCCACATTCAAGTGATTCTACTGTCTCAGCCTCCCGAGTAGCTGGGATTACAGCCATGTGCCACCATGCTGGGCTAATTTTTCATACTTTTAGTAGAGACAGGGTTTCACCATATTGGCCAGGCTGGTCTTGAACTCCTGGCCTCAAGTGATCTGTCCACCTCTGCCTCCCAAATTGCTGGGATTACAGGTGTGAGCCACTGCGCCCAACCGCTCATGATTATTTCTGTGGACAGAAGTATTAATGGTGATTTTCTGGAGGTGGGGTTATGGGAAGATGATGAGTAAGTCTTTAAGCCCAGTAAATGCCATTTCTTAAAATTTTCTATTTTCTGAAAGAATAAGTGATTGAATCAAGATTGAAGAAAAATATCAGTTATTCAGTTACTGTTTTTGCTCCTTCAGGGCAAGTTGAAAATTTTTAAAAATCTAACTGTTTTTCAAACTAGAACAGTAGTTATTTATTATGATATTCTTGATATATAACCAATTGTTTTAATTGTTACTAGTAACAGCTTTTATTGACAAAGCATATAATTCACATATATGTGCAACAAATTATTTTATTTATTCATTTATTTATTTATTTATTTATTTGAGACAGGGTCTTGCTCTGTTGCCCAGGTTGAAGTGCAGTGGTGCAGTGACAGCTCACTGCAGCCTCAACCTCCTGGGCTCAGGTGATCCTCTCACCTCAGCCTCCTAAGTAGCTGGGACTACAGGCACACACCATCACACCTGGCTAATTTTTTTTATTTTTTTGTAGAGACAGATTCTCACCATATTGCCCAGGTTACTCTTGAGCTCCCGGGCTCAAGCGATCTGCCCGCCTCAGCCTCGCAAAGTGCTAGGATTATAGGCATGAGCCACCGCACCCAGCCTTGTTTGTTAATCACCTTATTTATGAGCAAATGCAAATATGTTCAAGCACAAATCATCTAAAATATTACGCTATATTTACTAATAGGTATTCTCTAAATTTAAAAAGGAAATCAAGAAAGATGTAATTGTACTTTGAAACAGGTACTATACACCTAACTAGAGACTTAGGGTCTGCTTTTTCTGCTTCTTGCACTAACTAATTTAGAGATGGGGAAAGCTATTTTACACTCATTCTTCCCATTCAGACCAAGATCCAGATATGGATCTCTTATATATGAAGCCGTTGGGGACAGATGTGTTTTAGAATTCAGAATATTTTGAGGCTGGGCACAGTGGTTCACGCCTGTAATCCCAGCACTTTGGGAGGCCGAGGCAGGCAGATCACGAGGTCAAGAGATTGAGACCATCCTGACCAACATGGTGAAACCCAGTCTCTACTAAAAATACAAAAATTAGCTGGGCATGGTGGCATGCACCTACAGTCCTAGCTGCTTGGGAGGCTGAGGCAGGAGAATTGCTTGAACCCGGGAGGTGGAGGTTGCAATGAGCCGAGATCACGCCACTGCACTCCAGCCTGGCGACGGAGCGAGACTCCATCTCAAAAAACAAACAAACAAAAAACTAGAATTCAGAATATTTTGAAGTTTAGCAAGGGAATAAGTACATATTCTGCATATTTTATAATACACCCAGCAGTGTCTGTAGCAGCACCCACATGATCAAACATAGTATTTCTATGGTAAGATATATGAAGATTCATTCTAAGATGGATAAATGAAGATTATAAATAGCCTCTTTACAGTTCAAGTCCAAATTTGGATTTCAAAAATCCATTTGGATTTTAGAATTATGAATAAGGGATTAGGGAAAATACATGAAGCATTTTCAAATCATCTTCTGTCATTTAGAATGAAAACGGGAGAAAAAAGAAGAAAATGATTTGATATAGATGAGTTAAAACTGACAATGGATGAATATTTATGTGAATTATTAAGTCATTAAAAATAGCTCATCTCACTGAGAGGAGGACATGTCATATATATTTGCCCAAAAAATGATTCTAATTTTTTGAAGTATTTTCATATGTATTTCTCAGAAGACATTCACATATTTGAATATTTTTAAATAATTCCAATAACGAGGTAGGATGAGTGTAAATATTCTTATCATTTCACAGCTGAGCAAACTAATGTTCAGAAAAGTTAATTGAATCTACTCAGCTTGTTTAGCTAGTAAATGGAGGAGCCAGGACTTTCTGACTAAATCTCAGTCTTTAAGTTAGGATATTTTCTTCCTATAAATAGGAGTAAAATAACCCAAATTTGGAAGTGGTTTGACTTTCTAGGTTAAGAAACATTAAGAAAATGATTCCTAGCACCACTGAAGGAGCCACTCCAACAGGTAGTGTCTGTTGGCTATCTAGAATTTTACTTTATTCATTTTTCTGAAAGATATTGTAGGGAGTTGAGGCATAGCTTATTTTCTTTGGGACATTTGGTCTGAAAATGATACAGTCTAATGATTTCCACAGCTACAATTAAATGTCACTCTGGACAGTTGATTCAGTAATTTAAGTAGTCACAGTAATTGAGAGTTGCTCATAGCATGCTATAGGAAATATTGCACCAAAAATAAAGAATGTGATGTGTAGGATGGAGATGGGGAATATGAGATGGAAGGAAGGTAGAATTTTACTTTGAATCGTAACACAATTTCCAATCTAATATATGTGTATTACATATGTAAACTGACAAACTGAAGAACAGGAATTTTATAAATCATCCTTTCTGCTTAAACTGTGTAGCCACCTGAAAGTTTGTTGGTAACCAAAGATAAAAGAAGAAATTGGAAAGTGACATTTTATTTTATTTCATGAAGGGTATAGAAATAAGAAGAAACCTCAGGCCAGGTGCAGTGGCTCATACCTGTAATCCCAGCACACTGGAAGGCTGAGGCGGGGGGATCACTTGAGCCCGGGAGTTCAAAACCAGCCCAGGCAACGTAATGAGACTGTCTCTACAAAAAATTTTTAAAATTAGGCATGGTGGTGCATATCTGTAGTTCCAGCTACTCTGGAGGCTGAGGCAGGAAGATCACTTGAGCCCAGGAGGTTGAGGCTGCAGTGAGCTATGATCAGGCCACTGCACTCCAGCCTGGGCAACAGAGTGAATCCCCATCTCTTCTGGGAAAAAAATAAAAGAAGAAGAAACCTGAACTCAACTAAGACACGTATATCTTTGCAGAAACATGCTAAGGGACAAGATTTGCTTAAACGAGTATGTGAGCATCTCAATCTTTTGGAAGAAGACTATTTTGGTCTAGCCATTTGGGATAACGCAACCTCTAAGGTGAGGAGACTGCTTGCAATTTAAGAAGCTGACAAAAAAATTGTTTTAATTCTTTTGTTGTTAAGAATGTATTTATACCTGCTTCTCTAAGCCAGTATTCTTAGAGTTATTCCTGTCTACCCTTATTTCTTAGATTTTTCTGCTGTTTTTCTTCTAGAATTAACATTTTAAAGAAAAGACCATTGCTGGTGTATTCTTTCATCATTGAAATAAAGTATATATTATATGTTTTTAAAAGGCAAGGAAAGTAAAGAGGTATGATGCACTGATTAGCAAGTACTGTAGATGTCAATAACTTAATATATTATGCAATTGGTATTGTATCTAATGCATGGGAGGTTTATAACAAATATTTGTTGAATAGATGATCTGTTATTAATATTATGACATATAATTAAATATAATTATAATTTGAAAGCAACATTATGAAACAGAATAAAATCCCAATATTATTGAAACAGTCATAACAATGAATCTGACATTTCCTCCAACCTAAAAGGAAACCAGTTGTTAACTTTTGAAGGAAGTAAAAGAATGGACTTGGAGGAGGGAAGAAAGGTTAAGGACTTGGAGGAGGGAAGAAAGGTTTAAAGTCAGGTATTTCACTTCAGACTACTTGAATTATTTCCTGGGCCAATTAATCGAAAATTGCAAATATTTAACATAAATCTAATGATGAAAGCTTTAGTCCAGTTTAACAAGTATTTGCAGGTGCTGTACTAGGTGATATGGATGCAGCTGTGAATAAGGTAGACATAGTCCCTGCCCTCTGGAACTTCCAGTTTATTATGAAGATAACATTAATTACTGGTTTGATGAGCACTATACAAAAGGAAATACAGGTTGTCAGGGGAGAGTATGGCCCGGGAAGTCTCCTCTGGGGAGGTGATGCCTTAGCTGAGAGAGACCTGAAGGATAAAATGGGCAAGTGAGGTGGAGAGAGAATGGCTTGTGTAAGAACTGGAGTTGAGAGAGTGACATTTCAGGAACTGAAAGCCATCTAGCCTAGGTGAACACAGGGTATGAGGAATAGAGTAACAGATGAATCTGGAGACGTATATGGCCAGGTTGGGGGGTGGGTGTAAAGTGGGGGATCCTGGAGTATTGTAGACACTGAATTTAAGCCATTTAAGTTCATCCTTTCTCCAAGATAATTTAAGTGTATTAAGAAAAGTTGAAGGGTAGCAGCCTTTAATATCTGCAAACTGTAGATTAGGTTGTGTGAGTTTGATAATGCAAACTAGAAGACATGGAATTATCCTTTGCCTAAACAAAGTCTATTTGTAGAATATACCTAGTAGTTTACAAAAATTTGTTCCTTCTATGAATGACTACTAACTCAAACAGAACTGTGTTTGAGCACTAAGTTAATATTATTCTTTAAAGACTTAACCTTTACTTTGTCTCCCTTAAGGCCCAAACTAGCTTGTACTGGTAAATATAGCTAATATTTGATTACTGTACATTTCAATATCATGAAGAGAGTAAATCTCAAATGTTCTCATCACAAGGTCAAATATTTGAAATGATGGATAGTTTGATTAATTTGATTTAATCATTTCACATAGTATTAAAAAAATCATAACATCACTTTCTGCTCCATAAATATATACAAATATAATTTTTCAATGAATAGTTTAAAAAATTCTAGCCTTAATTGAAACCACTATTTCCCATTAGTAAGGGAACACTGAAGTTAATTTAAAAACAAAACAATGCCCTCAAAACTACAGTGAAAAACTTTCTACAACTGTGAGCTAGAAAATTCTCCCATGAATTGGCCGGGTGCATTGGCTCACGCCTGTAATCCCAGCACTTTGGGAGGCTGAGGTGGGCGGATCACGAGGTCAGGAGATTGAGACCATGCTGGTTAACCCGGTGAAACCCCGTCTCTACTAAAAATACAAAAATTAGCCGGGCGAGGTGGCGGGAGCGGTGGCGGGCGCCTGTAGTCCCAGCTACAGAGTCCCAGCTTGAGAGGCTAAGGCAGGAGAATGGCATGAGCCCGGGAGGCGCAGCTTGCAGTGAGCTGAGATCGCGCTGCTGCACTCCAGCCTGGGCGACAGAGCAAGACTCCGTCTCAAAAAAAGAAGAAAATTCTCCCATGAATCAAGGGAAATACTCTGAAAAGTGTTTTCTGTAAGCTCAGCGAGATAATTTTGATTCCCAGAAATTGAATAGTTACATTGTGGGGGAAAAACAACCAAAATTGATTTGAGAGTAATTAACAATCCTTTAATTTGGCATGTAAAGTCACCGAGTACCTACATCTACAAAATATGGCTGGAGATATTTTTTTCTGTGATCCAAGCATACTTACATTTCTAGAAGCTGACTCATCTAAAGCCATTCAGCAGAAGAAATAATTTCCGCTTACAGTTGAGCTTCTAGGGCCCACATTGGGACAAAAATTTTCAGTTACACTGAAAAATTTTCACCATATTGGGATTTATATTCTGTCCTGTCACCAAGTTTATTTTCTTTATAGTGGTTTTCACTTTTTTTTTTTTTTGAGACAGGGTCTCACTCTGTTGCCTGTGCTAGAGTGAAGTGGTGCAATCTTGCTCACTGCAGTCTCTGCTTTCCACGCTCAAGCGATCCTCCCACTTCCGTCTTCCGAGTAGCTGGGACCACAGGCACGCACCACCATGCTTGGCCAATTTTTAAATTTTTATATTTTGTAGAGACAGGGCCTCACTATGTTGCTCAGGCTGGTCTTGAACTCCTGGGCTCAAGCAGTCCTCCTGCCTCAGCCTCCCAAAGGTGCTAAATTACAGGCATGGCCCACTGTGCCTTGCCACTATTGTAATTAGTTTTTGTTTGTTTGAGACGGAGCTTCACTCTTGTCACCCAGGCTAGAGTGCAATGGCGTGATCTGTGCTCACTGAAATCTCCACCTCCTGGGCTCAAGTGATTCTCCTGCCTCAGCCTCCCAAGTTGCTGGGATTACAGGCATGCACCACCATGCCTGGCTAATTTTTTGTATTTTTAGTAGAGATGGGGTTTCACCATGTTGGCCAGGCTGGTCTTGAACTCCTGACCTCAGGCGATTCGCCCACCTTGGCCTCCCAAAGTGCTGGGATTACAGGCGTGAGTCACTGCACCTGACTGTAATTAGTTTTTAAAGAGCAAATGTTAAATTGCTTTATTTATGTTCACTTATATATTTAGGTGTAAAGTGTTGTTAAAAGTGCTTAATATAAAAGCTTAATAACAAAGTACAAACCTGGCTGTGTCAGAAAAGTGCATTATTGTCCTTGGTAAGTATTTTTGGAAAAGAAAAGTTGGTACCTCTGAATCATAATCTGGCTTCAACTTCCCTGATAGTTTATAAGAGCCCCTACTTGGGAAGTCAATGGGCAAGTGAATCCTGGGAAATACAGACCTTGTCATAGTTAGGGCATCGGCAGGTCTGTATGGACCAGGTTCTTATAGGACATCCAGCGGGACGTCGTCAAAGGGAATGGGCTACTCTATATTTTATGCTTCTAAGTTTATTATGGTCAACCTCTGGCTCAGAAGTAAGTCAAAACAGAGGGTTTTTTTGTTTTGTTTTGTTTTTTTTATTAAAACAAGAGTCCTTAGCTGATCTCCAAAGCAGAGCATGGAAGGGAAAGTAAGAACTTCATTAGCACATGGCCTGGGTAAATCTTGTACAAAAATGAATCTGGGGAAGATTTACCTTAGGATTGTCAAGTTAATGGGTCAATACAGTAGCAAAAACACCTTAGTGATGGCAGGCCTTCCTTAATATGCTGTCTCTTGGCTGGGTGCGGTGGCTCATGCCTGTAATCTCAACACTTTGGGAGGCTGAACTGGGTGGATCTCCTGAGTTCACCACCAGCCTGGCCAACATTGTGAAACCCCATTTCTATTGAAAATACAAAAATTGGCCGGGCGCGGTGGCTCAAGCCTGTAATCCTAGCACTTTGGGAGGCCGAGACGGGCGGATCACAAGGTCAGGAGATCGAGACCATCCTGGCTAACACGGTGAAACCCCGTCTCTACTAAAGAATACAAAAAAAACTAGCCGGGCGACGAGGCGGGCGCCTGTAGTCCCAGCTACTCGGGAGGCTGAGGCAGGAGAATGGCGTAAACCTGGGAGGCGGAGCTTGCAGTGAGCTGAGATCCGGCCACCGCACTCCAGCCTGGGCGACAGAGCCAGACTCCGTCTCAAAAAAAAAAAAAAAAAAAAAAGAAAGAAAATACAAAAATTAGCCAGGCATGGTGGCACAATCCTGTAATCCCATCTACTCGGGAGGCTGAGGCATGAGAATCACTTGAACCCAGGAGGCAGAGGTTGCAGGGAGCCAAGGTCATGCCTTTGCAGTCCAGCTGGGGCAACAGAGTGAGACCCTGTCTCTAAATAAATAAATAAGTAAATAAATAAATAAAGCTGTCTCTTAAGTCACAGTTGTCTCTTAAGCCACAGTTGTCTAGTCTAGATGGGTATCACGGTCTGTTTTGTACACAGCTGTCCCGGGTATCTCCCATCACTATCATCCTGCAGATGTGCTTTGCCTCTTTCCTGTGATGTTATTCCTGTTTCCTTTATCCTTGTTTTTCCTTGTGTTTTGATAGAGTGCTACTCCTCAGAAATGGTACATGGGATGCAATTATTTTTGAGACATTACATGTCTGAAAAGATGGCTTTATTCTGCCTTCACATTTAATTGTGAATTTTGTTGGGTATAGGATTTTAGGCTTGAAATTATTTGCCTTCAGAATTTTGAAGGCATTGCTTCATTGTCTTCTAGTTTCCAGTGTTGCTCTTGAAAGGGCCAGAGCCATTTTGATTTTTGATCTTTTATATGACTTTTGTTCCTCTCCCTCCTCCTTTACACAATCAAGTGAGTATGATCTTTTCTTTTTTCTTGTCCTTATGAAGTTGAGAGTTCACAATTATATATCTTGGTGTGGGTTGATTTTCATCTATTATTCTGGACCCACGTCTTTTTTTTACCAGACTGATTTCCTAAAGAATGTTATTTAGCATATTGCCTGGCCATAATGTGGTAGGCCTTCAACAAATGTTTATTGAAAAAGTGAGACACATTGTTACACTTGAGAGAATAGCTTTGCCACATACTAGTTGCAAGTTAGGTAAGTTACTTGTCCTGTTTTCCCATTGGTAAAATGGGAATGGTAATGATATAATCTATATGAAAGCATGTAGAATCATGCCTGACATATAGTAAGCATTCAATAAAAATAAGGTATTATCATTATTATTATGATAGTATTATTGGCTGGGCATGGTAGCTCATACCTGTAATCCCAGCACTTTGGGTTGTAGAGGCAGGTGGATCACTTGAGCCCAGGAGTTCGAGACTAGTGAAACCTTGTCTCTACCAAAACTGAAAAAATTAACTGAGTGTGGTGGTGCATACCTCTAGTCCCAGCTACTCGGTAGGTTGAGGTGGGAGGATAACCTGAGCCTGGGAAGTTGAGGCTGCAGTGAGCCATGAGTGCACCACTGCACTTGCCTGGGTGATAGGGACAAGACCCTATCTCCCAAAAAAAAAAAAAAAAAAAGAGATGCTACTATTGTTTTCAAATGAAATTACCAATTAATCAAGGCCTTGACTTTAAAAGAAAAGATCTGTGTGTTGTAATCTAGAGATGCATTCTGGAGCATCCTTCGGGTTGAATATTCTACCTGTTCTTTTCTTAGGATGTACAAAAGAATAGTGTATCTTTTACTTAAAATTGATTGTATTTAGCAAGACTATATGGCTTTATTTTATCTATTAGAAAAAAATAAAATCACCACAAATTTAGTTAAAGATCTAATTGGCTTTTATTTGTGATTCAAGTATTAGGCAGCCTCCATTCTACAAAATAGAATGAGGGCTCCCAATAAGCAATGGCAGAACAGTGGGTTTTGTAAGGTAGGAATAAGGAAACCAAATAATAGGAAAAAGCTGATTAGTTTATGTCGTTACTTTTCTTCTAAATGCTAAAGCAGAGAGGGCTTCCTTGTTAAACTGACTCAGGTAGACTGGAATCTCCTGTTTTCAGGAAAAACTGGTCTGTTTAGCATCTACCCACTTCCTTTAGGTTTCAGTTTGATTATGTGGTATTTAGTGTGAGTGACTCCATTTTGGTTTGGCCTGATCTGTTGGAGCCAGTGAAGAAGCTTAGACCAAAACAATGGCCTTCCATAATTTTTGTTTAACACTATCATTCCATGTATATGTACTGTCAAGCCAAATTTCTAGATAAGACCCTCTCTAGAAGTACACAGATACTTGTTAAATGATTGAATCCATAAAGTTCATAGTAAATCATGGTCATCTAAGTTTTCTGCCATTCTGAAAATACAGAAGGTAATAGAGCTATACAGGCTTTGGGGGCTCACCCTCCCATTTTACAGATGAGGAAACTGAAGGACATAAAGGCAGAGTGACATCCTCTAGTTGCATAGTCAGTTTACTCCTGTAGCTCCTTGCCTGCTGCCCCTTCCTAAGTTATTTTCTTATTTAGCTTTTTACTCCTTTCCTTGATTTTACATTTCACCTGTAGTTTTTTTGTTTCCTCTACAGAATTAGTTTATGTTGTAGAAAAAAATGTGAGCCATAATACAATGAGAGAGAACTGTTTTCTTTCCATTCTCTGGTGTCTTCTTTTTGTGTATGTAAAGATTTGTCCTTTGTATATGTAACTTCTGTCATTAACAGCTTTGTGCTTTGTTTGTAGACAGTTGAGTACATTTAGCAGGGAGGAAAGTTTTCCCTCATATGGAGTGGCTTGCTTGTTCACTTTTCCTACTCACTGCATGATAATGGGCCTATTGCTAGGGTCTGGCAAGATAAGTGGAAACGCAGTAAGAAGCAAACTTCTTTTTTTTTCAGGCTGGAGTGCAGTGGTACCATCTTGGCTCACTGCAACCTCCACCTCCTAGATTCCAGCGATTCTCATGCCTCAGCTGCCCGCATAGCTGGGATTACAGGCACCCACCACCACACCCAGCTAATTTTTGTATTTTTAGTAGAGACGGGGTTTCACCGTGTTGGTCAGACTGGTCTTGAACTCTTGACCTCAGGTGATCCACCTGCCTCGGCCTCGCAAAGAGCTGGGATTACAGGCATGAGCCACTGCGCCCAGCCCAGAAGCAGCCCTATAGCTCTGTGAGAGATTTGTTGCCACTATGAATCAAGATTGTCAGTTAAATAGTTGCTTCCTATATTTTATTCCTGCTTAGAATTATTTACTAATGAATCAAGGACTTTTTCCTTGGGAGAAAAGTCACTTACATTAATTCCCCGTCCCTCCAAATTTCATCTGTAAGCAGAAAACTTGTGCTCTTCTGGTCAATAATGAGAATTTTAAATTAGGACTACATTCAATTCAATAGTATGTAGGCATTGTCTTTTTCCATCCATTTTCTATGTCGATGAATTTTCTTACCTTTAGAGTCAGATAATCAGCTCTGAAAAGATCGTCAGTCAAACCAGAAGTCTTTTGCTCACCTTCACGGGCAAAGAGCAACCACCAGTGGAGTGACTATTAAATCAAGAGTATGAGTAATTTAGTTTATAGTCATCTGAAAGGATTGATTGTTTCTCATTGATTCATGTCTGGCCTTGAAGGCAAGTGGCAGTCACGGTTGTGTCTTTATTTTCTGGCAAATTAGAAAGATGAAGGGGAATTTTGTAAATATACTTTCAGAGTAGGGAGGCTGCATTTGTGATCTTGTCTTTTGCTACAGAGATTTGGGTCAACACCTCTAGTGAATTTAAATGTAGTTTTATTATTATTATTATTATTATTATTATTATTATTATTATTATTATT
>NC_045434.1:193514350-193534891 GCF_002776525.5 Piliocolobus tephrosceles | reverse complement strand
TTATTATTATTATTATTATTATTATTATTATTATTATTATTATTATTATTTCTGTGTTAGCTTAGTACTTAAAGAATGAGACCTAGAATTACCTGTGCTCTAGAGTTTCTATAACATATCTTGGAGCAGTGATTTGAAGTCAACATCCTAACAGCAGCATAGATAATTGTTATTCCTTGAGTTAAGACAGGTAGACTTCTGGAGCTGTAGAAAAGTCTTTTACCTCAAATGACAAGGATTTGTATAGATCTCTTATGTGTATGTGTGGGGGTTTTAGGACCTCCATGTAAGGGTAGTTGATGACTAACTCAGGGAATGGAGTTCTTTTTTTAAAACATTATGACCTAAGGTTGTAAATGCTGCAAAAGATATGAAAGGCTCCTGTGTTAGTCTGTTCTTGCACTGCTATAAAGAAATACCTGACTAGGTAATTTATAAAGAAAAAAGGTTTAATTGGCTCATGGTTCTGCAGGCTGTACAGGAAGCATGGTGGCATCAGTTTCTGGAGAAGCCTTAGGAAACTTAGAATCATGGCAGAAGACTAAGGGGAAGCTGGCACGTCTTATACGTGGCCAGAGCAGGAGGAAGAGGGGGTGGGATGCTACATACTTTCAAACAACCAGATCTTGTGAGAACTGTTATCACGAGAACAACAGCAAAGGGGGAAATCTGCCCCCATGATCCAGTCATCTCCCACCAAGCACCACCTCCAACACTAGGGATTACAATTTGACATGAGATTTGGGTGGGGATACACATCCAAACTATATCTGCTCCTATTCATTTTACCTCTTTAAACGCCATCTCTCTAGTTGAAACTTTATTAATCTATCCTGGTTTACTTCAGTAGCATCATTCATCTATTCTTTGTTCATTCATTCATAAACATTTGTTGTTCAGATAGTATCTGCCTTGTGCTGGGCAGAGCTATAAAAGACAGTCTCTTTCCTCATGGAGCTCCCAAACTGACTAGGCAATAGCAGTAAGATGGACACCCACATAGATGGGGAGTCAGAAGTGTTTTTCTGGAGAAGGTAATAACAGATATGAATTATAAGAGACAGTCAGGAATCTTCCAGATGAAGAAATAGGGAGAGAGTATTTCAAGTAGAAGAAACCACTTGTGAGAAGGTGTTTTGAAAGAAGAACCCATGGGAGACAGGTAATACTTCAGTTGAATGAATGAGTATCTGTATCAGGATTTTGCTACTCTTCATCTCTATATTATTTGGAAACTTGTTTTTTAAGCCAGAGAAGGAATGTAATTCTTTTTAATGCACAAGCTTAAATTCTGCTTAAAATGTTAATATATTTAATTCTCGAGATATGATTGATAAAATGGACTCTTCAAAAAGAATCCATACCAGTGAAAATATTCAGATAGAACTAGATTATTCAGAATTGCTATTTTAGGGGACATCTGAAGATCCTGCTTTTTTTTCTGTAGCTCTAACCCTTTTTTCCATGCTGTAACCATACTCTTTGAGAAATTGGTTTATATATATTATTCTCTATTTCCTTACTGCATATTAGTTTAACATAACACAAGAAAGGTGTAAATCATACATATATATCCCAAATAATTTTTTTTTTTTTGAGATGGAGTCTTGCTCTGTCACCCAGCCTAGAGCGCAGTGGCTCGATCTTGGCTCACTGCAAGCTCTGCCTCCCGGGTTCACGCTGTTCTCCTGCCTCAGCCTCCCAAGTAGCTGGGACTACAGGCACCCACCACCACGCCCAGCTAATTTTTTGTGTTTTTAGTAGAGATGGGGCTTCACTGTGTTAGCCGTGATGGTCTTGATCTCCTGACCTCGTGATCCGCTCGCCTCGACTTCCCAAAGTGCTGGGATTACAGGCATGAGCCATTGCGCCTGGCCAGAGAATTTTTAAAAAGTGAACACATCTTTGTAAACGCCTCCAAGATAAGAAAAATGAACATTACCAGAACTCTAAAATCCCCTATTGTGTCCCTTCCAGTCACTACCTCCAACCCTTTATCTGTTGTTACTCCTCCCCACTCCCCGTCAAAAGTAACTTCTTCCTCCTGCCTGGGCAACATAGTGAAACTCTGTCTCTACAAATACAAAAAAATTAGCCAAGTGTGGTGGTGAGCACCTGTAGTCCCAGCTACTCAGGAGGCAGAGGTGGGAGGATTGCTTGAGCCGGAGAGGTGGAGGTTGCAGTGAGCCGAGATTGTGCCACTGCACTCCAACCTGGGTAACAGAGTAAGACCCTATCACAAAATTAAAAAAAAAAAAAAAAAAGTTACTTCATCCTGATGTCTAGCACCATCAATCACTTTTGCCTGTTTTTATACTTTGCATAAATAAAATCATACAGTGTCTTCTCTTAGGTCAGGTTTCTTTGGTTTCATTCATTATGATGTTTTTGAGATTCATTCATGCTGTTTTAAATAGCAATAGTTCATTTTCATTACTGTATAATTTTTTTTTTTTTTTTGAGACAGGGTCTCACTCTGTTGTCCAGGCTGGAGTGCAGTGGTACAATCTTGACTCACTGCAACCTCCACCTCCCTGGCTCAAGCGATCCTCCTGCTTCAGCCTCCTGGCCTCGTTACTGTGTAATATAATATTTCATTGTTTGACTACACCACACTTTATGTACTCTACTACTGATAGACATTTGGCTTGTTTACAGTTTGGGGCTTTTATGAATACTTCTGCTAGGAACATTCTTACAGGTGCCTTTTGGTATACATCTTACACTAACCGTTTCTGTTGGACATGTTCCTAGGTGTGAGACTGACGGATTTTAGAGAAGGCATATGTTCAGCTTTAGTGATACTATTGAACAGTTTTCTGTAGTGGTTTTACCAGTTTACACTCTCACAAGTAATGAGCGAAAGTTTCAGCTGTGCCATGTTCTCATCTGCACTTGATATAACTCATTGTATTTTGATTTCTTCCCTTATTGCTCTGCTGAAACTGCTCTTACCAAGATAAATCTGACATTTTTTATCCTCATGTTACTTGTCCATTTTGCAGTATTGATGATCTTAATTACTCCCTCCTTGAAACTTCCTATTCCTTTAGATACTGTGATACCAGCCTTTCCTGTCTTTCTCCTACCACTGTAGTCTCTTCTCCTCAATTTACTTCTCAGCTCTTTGTTCTCTCTCTATCCCTTAAATGTAAGGGTTCCCCAAGTGTTCCCCTTTATTTTCACTCTAATACATACTCCTTGGGTGATTTTTAAATCTTCTTTAATGGGTTCATCTACCACCTACATGAGGAAGGTGTCCAAATGTATATCTGGCCCAAATTTCTTTTCTGAGTGCCAGACCTGCTTATACAGCTTTCTATTGAAATATTCCACTTGGATTTCCAAAGATACTTTAAACATATACCTATTTAAATTATTCTATAATTTATTCATTCAGCTGTTTGGTGTACATGTAGGTTGTTTCTTGTTGTTGCTATTTTTTCTTTTTTATAACATTTGTTCATTTTCCTTTATTTCCTGTTTTAGTGAATAGTGCCACATCCACCCAGTTGCCCAAGCCAGCAACTTGAGAATTATTCTTTACCACTATACCTTACCAACTCTCATCATGAGCCCACCCTTCCCCTACATCCCATTTACTTAGTCACAAATCCTAATAGCTTTAACTCCTGATTTTTTTTTCCTCTGTCCCATAGACTTTATTCCATCAGACCCTTTTGATTATCAATATCAGTACCATTTATTGAATACTGGCTATGTGCTTTTAGTATACATCAAATAATTTAACCCACAATAACTCTGTGAGGATGATAGTTTTATCCCAATTATACATATGAGAAAATTGAGGCTCAGAAACACTGTCTTATATAAAGTTACACAGCTGCTAAATAGTAGAGAGGGTGAGGCAGGATTGGAATTCAAGACTGTGTGACTTCAAAGCCTGTACCCTTAACCATTATCCTCTGCTGGGCCACAGTTATCACTCTGAACAACAGTGTCTTTTTTGGTCCCCCTGGCTACAATCATGCTTTCTCTAATTGATGTCACTCCTTTATTTTAAATCCTTCTATGACTCCTGCTTGCTAAGAACTTGATAAAGTCTAAGTTCTTAGCATGGAATAATCTCCCTCCATATCTGGTCCTTACTGTTCTTTTCAGTTTTACATCTCTCCTCTTTGCCTCTATGGTCCAGCTATGCTGAACCATATGCAACAACTCAGGTGTATTGCAGTCACTTTTATACTTTTGTGCCTTTCTAATTACTTCCTTTTCTTCTTTGCCTGGCTAACTCATTTGTCCTTCAAGACTCCATTTAGATCCCCCAGACATTCTATTAAGAAACATTTCCTAACTGACTTTTAAACCATTTTGGTGCATGTCCTCTGTGCTCTCAGAATACCCTGTGCTCTATCATAGCACTAGCACATATTTTTATCATTGTAATTATCACACCTCGAACAAACTGATTGTTCTCTTTTTGCCTCCTGATTAGAATGACAGCTCCCTGAGGACCAGTGCTAGTTTTCAATCTTTCTTTCTTTCTTTTTTTTTTTGTAACCACAGTGCCTAGCACATGGAAGCATTCCTCAAATATTTGTTGGCTAACTAAAATGCTAGGAATTCAACAATGTAAATTGAGCATAAAAGTACCTGTTCTTTTACACATTGATTTTTATTATCTCCAGAAGATTTTGTTTTTTATTTTGATTTGGAGGTGCAGATAATTGAAGCAATAACAATTTATTCTACATAGTAGCTTATACCCTGCAGTCTTTATATGATTGACACAAAACTGGATTTGCCTTCCCTACGTCAAGTTAGTAGAAATTCTAGCACAGACTCAGAATGGCTCATAGAATCCCTGGAAGGAACTTGGCAGCTTCAGCTTACCTAGGGAGATTCTCTTAAAATAATGGAAAACATGGAGTCCTCTATGGTAAGAAATATCTACTCCAAAGTGGTAAAAAGTGGTAGTAGTTCTGGATTGCGTGGTGTAAACCAAGGTTCTCAGAGGTTTCATGAAACTCAGTTGATGCTTTTAAAGTCTTTCTTTGCGTTTGAAAATACAGCAACTTTTTTAAAACTTTCTTTTCTTTTTTTTTTTTTTGAGACAGAGTCTCGCTCTGTGGCCCAGGCTGGAGTGCAGTGGCCGGATCTCAGCTCCCTGCAAGCTCCGCCTCCCGGGTTTACGCCATTCTCCTGCCTCAGCCTCCCGAGTAGCTTGGACTACAGGCGCCCGCCACCTCGCCCGGCTAGTTTTTTGTATTTTTTAGTAGAGACGGGGTTTCACCGTGTTAGCCAGGATGGTCTGGATCTCCTGACCTCGTGATCCGCCCGTCTCGGCCTCCCAAAGTGCTGGGATTACAGGCTTGAGCCACCGCGCCCGGCCAAAACTTTCTTTAGTGTAAATGAAAGACTAAGGAGAAAACACCCAGGTCACCCCTTTCTGACAGGGCTTAAGCAAGTATGTGCTTATTTTTATACCTTAGAATAATTTAATACTATGTGGCATTTATTTATGTATATTAATGTTCTGGTTTAATTGTGGTGGGAGTATAAAAGAAAACTAGTCCTCTTACGTTTATTGTCTGTTGTAATGATTATATAATAGTCAAAGTAGTATATAATCAATTTAAGAAATGTGTTCAAGCCCATTCCTTCAGTAGGGCAAATGGTATGGTCACCATATGCTCTGCCCTTGTTGGTAGAGGGTGAGGAGGGGGACATCTTACTCCTTTTTTCTAAATACCACTGTCTCTGGGTGCGGGGGCTGACACCTGTAATCTCAGCACTTTGGGAGGCCGAGGTGGGCAGATCACTTGAGATCAGGAGTTTGAGACCAGCCTGGCCAACATGGTGAAACCCCATCTCTACTAAACATACAAAAAAATAAGCCAGCCATGGTGGTGGTCGCCTGTAATCCCAGCTACTCGGGAGGCTGAGGCAGGAGAATTGCTTGAACCCGGGAGGTGGAGGTTGCAGAGATCCAAGACTGCATCACTAAACTCCAGCCTGGGCCACAGAGCGAGATCCTATCTAAATAAATAAATAAAATGCCACTAAAATTCAATTTTAAATATTTGGACAAGGGAAGGGGAGGGATTAGGAAGAGGCAAGAAAGGGGTTCCTGAGGTGCTAGTAATGTTATAATTCTTGTATGTTCACATTGATATTTTATTGATCTTTATACTTATGTTTTATGTACTTTTTGATATGTATCTTATATTCCACTAAAATGTTTTAAACATTTCTAGAAATTTAGAAATTTCTGTCTTTAAACATTTCTCAAAGGGATCTATGAACAATGTTAATGGTGAGGTTCTTTCCCAGTGCCCTTATTTTGCATGGTCCACCATGGGTTGAGGAGCCCTAGCCTAGTGGTGTGCTGATTCTAAGTGGAGTGGGAGAATAGTGAAGGACAACATTGGCGTGGGCAAGAGTAGTTTGGGAAAACAAAATATTTATTCATTCAGTAAACTGGGCACAAGCCATGTACTGAATACTGTGCTGATACAGAAAACTTTGGCCAGGCGCAGTGGCTTATGTCTGTAATCCCAGCACTTTGGGAGGCCGAGCCGGGTGGATCACCTGAGGTCAGGAGTTGGAGACCAGCCTGACCAACATGGTGAAACCCCATCTCTACTTAAAATACAAAAATTATCTGGGCATGGTGGCACGCACCTGTAATCCCAGCTACTTGGGAGGTGGAGGCAGGAGAATCACTTGAACCTGGGAGGCAGAAGTTGCCGTGGGCTGAGATTGAGATTGTACCATTGCACTCCAGCCAGGGTGACAAGAGTGAAGCTCTGACTCAAAAAAAAAAAAAGAAACAAAAAAAGAATTTGAGACCAGCTTGGCCAACATGTTTGGCAAAACCCCATCTGTACTAAAAATACAAAAATTAGCCAGGCATGGTGGCGAGCGCCTGTAATCCCAGCTACTTGGGAGGCTGAGTCAGGAGACTTGCTTGAATCTGCAAGGCAGAGGTTGCAGTGAGCTGAGATTGTGCCAGTGCACTCTAGCTAGGGTGACAGAGCGAGACTCCTTCTCAAAAAAAGAAAAGAAAAAACTTGAAGGTGACCAAAGGTCAGGGTTGGAGAAGAAAATAAAATGTGGATGCTGTCAATTAATTCTGGTTATAGCTATCTACTAGTCTTTATACACTAATATAAATAACCAAAGCTTACTTAGCTTTTGCTGTTTACTAATGTATTTACATGTATTAACTCATTTTATCTTCACAGTAACACTATGAAGTAGGCAGTACTACCAATATCTCATTTTATAGATGAGAAAACTGAGGTACAGATTTCCTAAAGTCACTCAGCCAGGAAGTAGTGGAGCTAATATTCAGCCCAAATGTCGGGGTCCCTTTTTGTCTGCTCAAAATCACTATGCTTTGTGAAATTAATGCAAAGACTATCAAAGGAAATGCAGGCTGATCTGGAGGCACTATGTGAAGATAGTCAGTGATCCAGCTTCCAGTACCCTGTTGTTTATGTGTTTTGGAGCTCTGTGTGAATGCCTTTTCTCCTTTTTACAGACGTGGCTGGATTCCGCCAAAGAAATAAAAAAGCAGGTTCGTGGTAAGTGGATATAGCTCTTTTTATAGTTCTTTCTTTCTTTTAGTAGGTCAGAGGATTTCCAACCATTTCTGGCTGTGAGTCAGTCACTTTAGAATCCTGACTACTGCAGATTGCTTTGAAATCGAGATAAAGCCTTCTCCTGGAAGGAGGAGATTCCATAATAGAAAAATATAGCAGAGGTGGATACTATTGAGATGTAGGTCAGATTTTGTTGATTTTTTTTTTTTACAACTGGGCAAAGCTGGGGAAGATAGGAAGAGTTGAGAGTAACAGAAGGTGGAAAAGAACAAAGATTAGAAAAGAAAAAGGATATGGGAGTCAGTTCTCAAAATGGTAGTGACTGAAACTACAGTTGCCTTCTGGGAGTTTGCTGCCGTGTCCTATTCCTTTTAAATTGTTCTGAACTATTGCATTAAAATTTTATGTTTTCCTCTTTATGGTTGTTTTCATCCCTTTTAACAGTCCTCTTCTAAACTGTAGTATAAAGGACTGTGGAAGAAAAAAAGAATGGAAGGACAAGAATTGCTTGCTACTGACCCTTCTGACATATTGGCTTTGCTCCTACCTGTAACTCTAATGTATGGTCCCGCTTTACACCCTGATCCGACTGGTATCCTGGGATAAATATTTCTGGATTGAAAAAAATATAGATGGCCCGGTGAGGTGGCTCAAGCCTGTAATCCCAGCACTTTGGGAGGCCGAGACGGGCGGATCACGAGGTCAGGAGATTGAGACCATCCTGGTTAACACGGTGAAACCCCGTCTCTACTAAAAACTACAAAAAAAAAAAAAAAAAAAAAAAACTAGCCGGGCGCGGTGGCGGGCGCCTGTAGTCCCAGCTACTCCGGAGGCTGAGGCAGGAGAATAGCAGGAACCCGGGAGGCGGAGCTTGCAGTGAGCTGAGATCTGGCCACTGCACTCCAGCCTGGACGACAGAGCGAGACTCCGTCTCAAAAAAAAAAAAAGAAAGAAAGAAAAAAGTATAGATTAGTATTTTGCAGTCCCAGGCCCAATGGCTAATTAAAACTGCCTGTCCTTTTAGTTTAGTTTTGAAGAAACTTCCAGGAAGTGCAATAGTTGTTATTTATCATGATTAGTAAGTTTTAACACTACCTGAAAACAAACTTTGCTTTTCATTTGTTTCTTAGAAGAAAACACTTTTGTTACGGTGAAATGTTTTTCTTTAGACCCTGTTTGTAATTGTTTAGTTTTCTTAAGTGAAGAAACAAAACACTCTTTGAGACTGATAACTCTATGTTTGCTTTCCACCTATAAAAAGCTTGTTTTGGCCGGGCGCGGTGGCTCAAGCCTGTAATCCCAGCACTTTGGGAGGCCGAGACGGGCGGATCACGAGGTCAGGAGATCAAGACCATCCTGGCTAACACAGTGAAACCCCATCTCTACTAAAAAAAAAAAAAAAAATACAAAAAAGTAGCCGGGCGAGGTGGCAGGCGCCTGTAGTCCCAGCTACTCGGGAGGCTGAGGCAGGAGAATGGCGTGAACCCAGGAGGCGGAGCTTGCAGGGAGCTGAGATCCGGCCACTGCACTCCAGAGAGCGAGACTCCGTCTCAAAAAAAAAAAAAAAAAAAAAGGTTGTTTTAAAATGCAAGTCAGAGCAAACAAATATTTAGAATATTTGAGACACCACAAGAAAAATGTAACTCCTTGCCCCTTTCAATGAAAATACTTTTAATATGAAATATTAGGAACATATGATTATACAAGAAGATTCTTTAGGAGAAAAAGTTAACAGAGTTTATGATGAGTAAAAAAGCATATCTAGTGGATTATCTTCCTGGGTATTTAAAAAAAAATCTTGCTAAGAAAAGGAACCTTAATATTTTTCAGTTAAAAAAAATTATACCATCCTGGCCAACATGGTGAAACCCTGTCTCTACTAAAAATACAAAAATTAGCTGGATGTGGTGGCACATGGGAGGCTGAGGCAGGAGAATTGCTTGAACCAGGGAGTCGGAGGCTGCAGTGAGCCGAGATCGTGCCACTGCACTCCAGCCTGGAGACTCCATCTCAAAAAAAAAAAATTACGGAATAATAAAAACACTTTCTTCAACATGGGGGGAAAAAACCCAAAAAACAATAACAAAAAAAACCATGTCCCTTACAAAAACTTTAATAGAGAATCAAATTGTAAACTTTTTTTTAAGACAAAGGGAAGAATGACATTTATTGCAAAGGTGGGAGTTTAAGTTTTTTTTGTTTGTTTTGTTTTTGTTTTTTGTTTGTTTGTTTTGAGACGGAGTTTTGTTCTTGTTGCCCAGGCTGGAGTACAGTGGTGTGATTTCGGCTCACTGCAACCTCCACCTCCCAGGTTCAAACGATTCTCCTGCCTCAGCCTCCCAAGTAGCTGGGATTACAGGCATGTGCCACCATGCCCGGCTAATTTTGTATTCTTTTTAGTAGAGACAGGGTTTTGCCATGTTGGCCAGGATGGTTTGGAACCCCTGACCTCAGGTGATCCACCCCCCTTGGCCTCCCAAAGTGTTGGGATTACAGGCGTGAGCCACCATGCCCAGCCCTTTTTTTTTTTTTTTTTAATCACGCAGGTGATATATACCCATTGTAAGAAATTTAAACATTATAGGAAATTATCATGAAGAATGTAAGAGTCCTCTAAATCCTGTCCTCTGGATACAATCACTGTTAAACTGATATAATCTGCAATATTTTTTTCTAGGCACATAAAAATTTTACATTTTAAAAACACAAGTATATGGCCGGTCGCGGTAGCTCACGCCTGTAATCCCAGCACTTTGCAGGGCCAAGGCAGGCGGATCACCTGAGGTCAGGAGTTCAAGAGTAGCCTGGCCAACATGGTGAAACCCTATCTCTACTTAAAATGCAAAAATTAGCTGAGTGTGGTGGCAGGCACCTGTAATTCCAGCTACTTGGGAGGCTGAGGCAGCAGAATGGCATGAACCTGGGACGTGGAGCTTGCAGTGAGCCAAGATCGCGCCACTGCACTCCAGCCTGGGCGACCAAGCAAATCTGTCTCAAAAAAAAGAAAAAAAAATTGTTATAGATATTCAACAATAAAATTTTTTCCGTATTTCAAAAAATACAGAAAATAGAAGAATGACATTTATCTATTGCAGAATTAACATTTTTTATTAAAAATAGAACAGTACAGGTAAGATTTGTCTGTTTTCCTCTCAGTCCCATCTCCTTCTCTCCCTATCCATAGAAATCTATTGTTATGAATTTGAGGTGATACCTTTCAATCCATTTTATATATATATTTTTTCATATATCCATACTTACATACCTGTAGTATCGCTTTGTCTGTTTTTTTTTAAATCTCCCTCAGACCCAGCCTTACCCGTTTGGACCTTTTTCTGAGGTTTGTCAATCTCTTCTTCCTCCTAGCTTAATTTTTAGCTTTGATTATTCTCTTGGTTCTGGATAAGAAAGATCACCCTTCCTGGATGGGCATGGTGGCTCATGCCTGTAATCCCAGCACTTTGGGAGGCCAAGGAGGGTGGATCACGAGGTCAGGAGTTTGAGACCAGCCTGGCCAACATAGTGAAACCCCATCTCTACTAAAAATACAAAAAATTAACCGGGCGTGGTGGCACATGCCTGTAATCCTAGCTACTCAGGAGGCTGAGGCTGGAGAATCAATTGAACCCGGGAGGCGGAGGTTGCAGTGAGCCAAGATGATGCCATTGTACTCCAGCCCAAGAGACAGTGCAAGACTCCATCTCAAAAAAAAAAAAAAGAAAGAAAGAAAGATCACTCTTCCTTTTTGGAATAGTACAGAGCAAAAGCAAGAAATCTGTATACCTTCTATATATATTGTAAGTTACTGATACATAATTTCTACAAATTATGTCTTAAAATATAACCCATGTCTTTTCCTTCCTTCTCTTCTTTCCCTGCAGAGGTCACTACTGTCCAGAATTTTGTGTTAATGATTCCTTTGAATTTTTCGAAATGCTTTTTATTATCTATGAATGTATACCTAAAAATATAATGTTTTGTTTTATCTTTTTGAACATTGTGTAAATTGAATTATGTAACAGGTAATCATGTGCATTTTCCTTTTCTTACTCAAAGTAATTTTTGTAATTCCTCCCTGTTGAAAAAGAAACTTTGCCGGGCGCAGTGGCTCACGCCTGTAATCCCAGCACTTTGGGAGGCCAAGGCAGGCAGATCACCTGAGGTCGGGAGTTTGAGACCAGCCTGACCAATATGGTGAAACCGCGTCTCTACTAAAAATACAAAATTAGCCAGGTGTGGTGGCATGCGCCTGTAATCCCAGCTACTGGGGCGGCTGAGGGAGGAGAACTGCTTGAACCTGAGAGGTGGAGGTTGCAGTGAGCCGAGATCACACCATTGCACTCCAGCCTGGGCAACAAGAGCAAGACTCCATTTCAAAAAAAGAAAAGAAAAGAAAAGAAAAAGAAAATTTAACAAGCAATTTTTTTTTTTTTGAGACACAGTCTGGCTCTGTTGCCCCAGCTGGAGTGCAGTGGCTTGATCATGGCTCACTGCAACCTCTACCTCCCAGGCTCAAACCATCCTCCCACCTCAGCCTCTTGAGTAGTTGGGAATACAGGCACGTGCCACCAGGCCTAGCTTTTTTTTTTTTTTTTTGTAGATACTGGGCTTCACCATGTTGCCCAGGCTGGTCTCCAACTCATGAGCTCAAGCGATCCACCTGCCTCAGCCTCCCAAAATGCTGGGATTACAAGCGTGAGCCACTGCACCTAGCCAATAATTCTTAATTTTTACTGTGAATGATATGAGTGACATCCTTATTTCTTCTTTTGCATTCCATTTCATGTTTTGAATGCTGACCTTTTACCCCACTAAACTGATTTCACAACAGATCATGATCCACAGTGTAAAAAATACTGATTTAGGAAATGTACTTGGAAGAAACAATTGCTAGATTATGGGTTATGTTTATTTTCATCTTTACAATAAGATATTGCCAAATTGCTCTCTTTTAAATTGTTTGTGACAGTTTATACATCCCCACCAATATTATGTAGGAGTTCTTGGTTTCCTGTGTCCTTAGAAGGCAGCAATTTTTTTTTTTTTTTTTTTTGAGACAGAGCCTTGCTCTGATGCCAGTCTGGAGTACAGTGGCATGATCTCGGCTCACTGCAAACTCCGCCTCCCAGGTTCAAGTGATTCTCCTGCCTCAGCCTCTTGAGTAGCTGGGACTACAGTCATGCGCCACCATGCCCAGCTAATTTTTGTATTTTTTAGCAGAGACGGGGTTTCACCATGTTGGCCAGGATGGTCTTGATCTCTTGACCTCATGATCCACCTGCCTCGACCTCCCAAAATGCTGGGATTACAGGCATGAGCCTCCATGCCCAGTCAGCAGCTTTTTTCAGTTATTAATTTTAAAACATTTTTTGACATAATTTCAGACTTTCAAAAATGTTGAAAGAATGGTATGAGTTCGTGGGGCCAGGTGTGGTGGCTCATGCCTGTAATCCCAGCATTTTGGGAGGCCGAGGCAGGCAGATCGCCTGAGGTCAGGAGTTCGAGACCGGCCTGACCAACATGGAGAAACCCCATCTCTACTAAAAATACAAAATTAGCTGGGCATGGTGGCGCATGCCTATAATCCCAGCTCCTCAGGAGGCTGAGACAGAAGAATCTCTTGAACCTGAGAGACGGAGGTTGTGGTGAGCCAAGATTACGCCACTGCACTCCAGCCTGGGCAACAAGAGCGAAAGTCCGTCTCAAAAAAAAGACAAAGAAAAAGAGAAATGTTTGAATAATTTGAAGTACTTCCAACAATTAGAAACTTAGGTATAAATATTAAATTATTTTGTGTTTATTTTTATAGGTGTCCCTTGGAATTTTACATTTAACGTAAAGTTTTATCCACCTGACCCAGCACAGTTAACAGAAGACATAACAAGGTAAATAAGTAATGGTTACACATGTAATTTTTCATATAGTAATGTATATGATGAGATAGTAATTCTTACCACCATAAGCTCTGCTAATTCCCTATTCAGAATGGAAGAAAAATAATGATATTAAGCAGTGTAAGATTGAAAATTTCTGGTCACTTCAAGGCAGGCATGCAAATAAGTGAACCTAAAAGCCTTAAGTATCTGTGACCTGTATCACAAATATCAGCAAATTGGCAGGGGAACTGGCTTTGCTTATCATGGATATGCCAAGCTGTGGGCAGGGCTCCTACCAGCACCCTCCAAAGGGCAAGACACAAATATCATGGTAAAATGGCTCTACTGGGTTTTTTTTGTTTATTTTTTGGGGTCTCTTTTCATACTGCTTTCCCACCATGTTCCTTCTTTTTGTTGTTGTTTTTTGTTTTTTGAGATGGAGTCTCACTCTTCTCTCCCAGTCGGGAGTGCAATGGCGCGATTCTGGCTCACTGCAACCTCAGCCTCCTGGGTTCGAGTGATTCTTTTACCTCAGCCTGCTGAGTAGCTGGGATTACAGACATGTGCCACCACGCCCTGCTAATTTTTTTTTTTTTTTTTTTTTGTATTTTTAGTAGAGACGGGTTCTCACCGTGTTGGCCAGGCTGGTCTCAAACTCCTAACCTCAGGTGATCCGCCCACCTCGGCCTCCCAAAGTGCTGGTATTACAGGCTTGAGCCACCACACCCTTCTTATAGGTATCAAAAAAACTGAAAGTCTAAGTGTTATTATTTCTTCCTATCTGCTTTTTAAAATATTTGATGAAGTACTTGATGCCCTGAACTGAATCTTCCTTGGAGCCCACCTAATTTATGAAATCTTGTACTCTTTAAAAATAGCCTACTGATGTCTTAAGAAAATGGCTTTTATTGGATTCTATAAAAATACTAACTAAAAAAGAAAATAGAAAATCAATATATTATAAAGTACTACTGTGCATATTTATATTCATGACATCTTGTGTAGGGTCTTATCCATAGTAGATGCTTGGCAAATGTCTGTTAAATTAAACTGTTGGTTGTTGAGTAACTGCTTTCTATTTCTGATTTTGCTGCCAACTGTCTGATTCCAGGCAGATTTAGTCTTTAGGCCTAGATAGTTTCTATACTCTCAAATAAGAGAATAGACTAACCTCTTTAAAAATCTGATTATTAAGTTCTATACAAAGTCAATACCATTTTTTTCTTATTATTTGTCATCTAGTCATCCTCAGTACATTCTTGAAGTTGAGTTGCCAGATCTCTGCCTTAAAAAATTCCTTTGGTTATTTCTTTTTCACAGTAATATTTGTCTTTTGGAGTTGCTACTTAATCATCTTTCTTCATCTAGGCTTATGTATAAAATAAAACACATTTCTAAAAATCTTTCCTAATTATTTACATTTTAGAGGAGTTTAAAATTTGTGTGCCTTGTTTGGCATTATTCGGACATTTAAAAAAACATGTATGTTGTGACTAATTAGAGCAAAATGTTATTTACTATCTTATAATAGAAGCAAAGATATGATTCTAATTAATTTAGGAATTGTCAATTTAATAATACTTTCCTGTTTGGTAAAACAGTCTGAATTGGTCAACTCAGTCAATTAGAACACGTGGTAAGGAAGTCAGGGCCATAGGTGGCGAACGTTACACTGACGGAGAGAAAAGTGTCTGAACCGTGGTAAGGCACTCAGTTGGTTTGTTGGACTGAACTGTTTTAACTGCAAACTGCAGTTCCCAGCAGTGTAGCACACAGATGGAATTAGTCTTACAAGGTGGCTAATAGTATGTAGAAGGCTGCATGCGACTTAACTCATCTTGGAGAGAAGATACACCAGAATGTTTATATCCTAGTGAAAATATGTCAGTAATGTCATCTTTATATATGAAGGACTATGTCTGCACACTTGGCATAGCAATGTGACAGAAAAGAAAGGGCCTGGTTTTGGAGCCAGTCTTTATTACTACCTGACACCGAGCACGCTAAGCTTCTGAGCTGCTTCCTCATCTACAATCTGGCAATGATACCCACCTCACAAGTTTTGTGTGTGTGTGTGCGTGTGTGTGTGAAGATTAGGTGAGATAATTTATGTATCTGTGGTACTTAGTATACTTAAAAAAAAAAAATTAGTTTCATTACTTCCTTTAGACTTCCCCAGCTTTTCCTCTTTCTAAACATGTGTCCAATATAGTTACAGTATTTTTTTAAGTTTTAATATGGAAAAATTTTAAACACACAGAAAGATAAAAATAATAGTGCAATGAACTACCATATACCCACTACCTAGATCAAACAATTATTAATATTATCTCATATTTACTTAATCGCTTTTTCTTGTCTCCTTATTTTTTCTCTCTCTCCCTTTCTCTTTCTCCCCTTTTCTCCTTTTTCTCTCTCTATATTTTGTTGTTGTTGCTGACATAACATTTTTTCTCTTTTGCTGTAGATATTATTTATGTCTTCAGCTTCGGCAGGACATAGTTGCAGGACGGCTGCCCTGTTCCTTTGCAACCTTAGCATTATTAGGTTCTTACACCATCCAGTCTGAACTGGGAGACTATGACCCAGAACTCCATGGCGTGGATTATGTCAGTGATTTTAAACTGGCTCCGAATCAGACCAAGGAACTTGAAGAGAAGGTCATGGAACTGCATAAGTCATACAGGTGAGTATGTCTACAGGGTTTGTTCGGTGTTTGTTTTGGCAATGAGTTTAAACACTTAACATGGTATTGGTTCAGTGTTTGCCTAAGAGGGAGCATGGTGCCACGGGAAGAGTCAGTGTGAACTCAGTTTCCTCCACTGTTTGACTTTGGACAGGTTACTTAACCTCTCTTAATCTAAACTTTCTCATCAGATTAATGGTCATTGCATTGTAGGATGAAAACTAAATGAAGTAATATATGTAAAGCACTTAGCACAGTGGCTGGCCCAGTGCTCAGCAAATGGCAGCTATTATTATTTTTGTTTCCTTATCTTTTATTTTTTATCAGATTTGAAGCTTATTATGCTGCATTAGGTACCTTGAGATCCTTAGAGCAGGGGTTTTTAATTTGAGATCTTTATACACGGATAGATTTCAGAGGGCCCATGAAACTCTTGAAAGTATTTTTAAAAGTCTTTATTCACCGACTATACTGCTTTTATACATGAAAATGATTGGCAATATTGGGCGTTATCAAGTGATCAAGAGCAAGAGTTTACAGTCAGTCTGAGCTGGGTTGAAATCTTGACCTTGGTTCCAACCTTGTGAGCTTAGGTCTTTCAATTATAACTTCTCTGAGCCTCAGGTTTCTTGTATTTCTGATGGAGATTATCGCCTCAGAGAAAATAGGGGGACTGCTAGGTTTAGAAAAGGTGTTGTGGGCTGGGCGTGATGGCTCACACCTGAAATCCTAGCACTTTAGGAGGCCGAAGCAGGAGGATCACTTGAACCCAAGTGTTTGAGACCAGCTGGGCAACATAGCAAGACCTCATCTCTACAGATAATTTAAAAATTAGCCAGGCATGATGGTGCACACCTGTGGCAAGTAGCTGAGGTGGAAGGATAGCCTGGGAGGTCAAGGCTGCAGTGAGCTGAGATCACACCATTGAAAGGTAATGTGTGTAAAATAATGAATACAATGTCACAATGTCTTTCACATGGTAAAAAATTCAGTAAATATTAGCTAATATTAAAGTGCCAGAATAATTTGTGTTTCTTCCTACCCATGCATTCATTGTTACTTGAGTGACTTGCTATAGCTTAGTTCTATAAACTGCCTTAGCATATTAATGTGAAAGTCTGACCTTGGCCTTGAGTTAGTACCCTGAGTTATGTTAGCATGAGTTAGGTTACAAAGCTTCAAAGGATCACACTGCTCAAAGAGAAATCCAAAGAGTGGTGTTGGTAGGCTTGCCATGGTAGTAAAAAATATTTTTTCCAGCCTTTGAGCCATTTTGTTCTGCTAAATAGGATTGCATGGATTGGGATGCTTCAAATGAGAGAGTTGTAACTTAAGGTGTCCCATTCTAGGTGTGTTATTACCCCTGTAGGTTCAGGTTCCTCAGTCATGAGGACCATACTAAGGACTTTAAAGTCTACAACCCACATAGCAGGAGTCTTTTATAAGAGTTACCCATCTCTCGGGGTCACACTATTTCCAAAGAGAACTGCACATTTGCTTTTTAAGTTTGGACTTATTCCAGTACCAATGTCTATAATCACTAAATACACCACTTTCAACTTGTTGATGATTATAACTTAAGCATGTCTTTTTTTTTTTTGACATGCTTAAGTTATAATCATCAACAAGTTGAAAGTGGTATATTTAGTGATTATAGACATTGGTACTGGAATATAATACCAGTACAATTTCTTTGAATACATTTTTATTGTTTTTATTTTTCATTTTTATTTTTATTTTTGAGACGGAATCTCAGTCTGTTGGCAAGGCTGGAGTGCAGTGGCACGATCTTGGCTCACTGCAACCTCCACCTCCCGGGTTCAAGCAGTTCTCTGCCTTAGCCTCCGAGTAGCTGGGATTACAGGTGCCCACCATCACTCCTGGCTAATTTTTTGTATTTTTAGTAGAGACGGGGTTTCACCATCTTGGCCAGGCGGGTCTTGAACTCCTGACCTCGTGATCCACCTGCCTTGGCCTCCCAAAGTGCTAGGATTACAGCACTTTTATTTATATTCTGGTTATGATTCTCAACATTTATATATATAAAGATATATGGATATATAAAAAATATATGCATATATACATAGAAAAGCAAGTACTGGAAAGAAAATAATTAGAATGTCAATACTGTAGGGAAATATTTTTATTATCTAATAATTTAAAAATATTTTTTATTAATTATAATATAACTTTGGGCATCAGTAAAATAGTAAAAGAAAATATTTACTACTGCCATAGAGCTGAACCGCAGAAAATGATGATGTCAGATTATGATTGATACTTGAAATCTGTCTCTGATTTTTTTTTTAAAGAGAGATGGAGTCTCACTCTTGCCTAGAGTGGAGTGCAGTGGTGTGATCATAGCTCACTGCAGCTTCAGTCTCCTAGGTTCAAGTGATCATCTCACCTCAGCCTTCTGAGTAGCTAGGACTATAGGTGTGTGCTAACATGTCCAGCTAATTTTTAAATTTTTTTGTAGAGCTGGTAGTCTCACCATGTGGTCCAGGCTGGTCTCAAACTCCCGGCCTCAAGACTTCCAAGGTGCTAGGACTACAGACATGAGCCTCTGTGCCCAGCCTAATGAGTCTTTTAATGGTTATCTGATCATAATAGAGTCTCAGGTTTGAGAGGACTTATAGTCTCTCATCTAATGCTTGATTCTTCTTTATAGAATTGTTACATAATCATCATAATAAGTAGCCAGTTATTGTGCATCTATTCTTACATGCCAGATACTATGATAAGCACTTTATGTACAGCATCACGTTTAATCTTTATAACCACCCTTTGAGTTAGGATAACGGTTCTCAAAGGGTGGTCTATAGACCCTGGAGATCTTCAAGATTCTTTCAAGGGGTCCATGAGGTCAAAATTATTTTTGTAATAATGCTAAGATGTTATTTGCCTTCTTCACTGTGTTGAAGTGGGTGGGGCACAAATCAAGGCAGTTACGGCAAACTGTACTAATAGTCATTATATTGTTCTCCAGCATACACTTGCAGTTAAAAAGAAAGCCAGCTTACCTTAGAATTTTCCTAATGAAGCAGCAAAAAGTATGAATTTTATTAAGTCTTGAATACACTTCTATTTAATATTCTGTGTGATTAGATAGGAAGTACACACAAAGCATTTCTGCTGCATACTGAAGCACGACAGTTGTCTCAAGGAAAAGCAAGTGAGTTGTGATTGTGCAATTGAGTTGTGAGCTGAATTGGCCATCTTTTTTTTTTTTTTCTTTTTTGAGATGGAGTCTCACTCTGTAGCCTAGGCTGGAGTGCAGTGGCAGGATCTTGGCTCACTGCAAGCCCTGCCTCCCGGGTTCATGCCATTCTCCTGCCTCAGCCTCCCACGTAGCTGGGACTACAAGCACCCGCCACCATGCCCAGCTAATTTTTTGTATGTTTAGTAGAGATGGGGGTTTCACCATGTTAGCCAGGATGGTTTTGATCTCCTGACCTTGTGATCCGCCTGCCTCGGCCTCCCAAAGTGCTGGGATTACAGGTGTGAGCCGCTGCTCCCGGCGGCCATCTTTTCTGTGAAACACCATGTTTTCTTGAAAAAATGACAAACTATGATTATTCGGACTTGGTTATTTGACATACATTTTCTCAAAAATGAAATAAGCTACTACTTTTAGGAAAGCAACTGACAGTATTTGTTGCTAATGACAAAATTGAAGCATTCCAGTAAAAATTACAATTTTGGAAAACTTTTATATATCCCCATGATCTTGACAGCTTTTAAAGACTTTTCTGCTAAGGTTGGTGGTAATTTTAATGAATGTGATTTTTTTATACACATATTGTATCAAGGTTTGGAAGATTTTCCTAATTTGGTGAACAAGTATTTTTCAGATTAGAAATGCACAATGTTAAATCATGCCCAGGTAAAAGATTCAAAATGCGAGATAGACCAATGGATTTTAATATAACAGTACAAAAAGTTCATTGATAAATTTCTACATTTCACATTGAAAATTATCTTTAAGAAACTGCCATTGATAAGTTTTAGTGTAATACCAGAAAAGAATATTTTAGGCCAGGCCTAGTGGTTCATGCCTGTAATCCCAGCACTTTGGGAGGCCGAGGCAGGCAGATCACAAGGTCTGGAGTTCGAGACCAGCCTGGCCAATATGGCGAAACCCCGTCTCTACTGAAAATACACAGGTGGATCACGAGGTCAGGAGATCGAGACCATCCTGGTCTACACGGTGAAACCCCATCCCTACTAAAAATACAAAAAACTAGCCGGGCGAGATGGCGGGTGACTGTAGTCCCAGCTACTCGAGAGGCTGAGGCAGGAGAGAATGGCGTAAACCCGGGAGGCGGAGCTTGTAGTGAGCCGAGATCGCGCCACTGCACTCCAGCCTGGGCGACAGAGTGAGACTCCGTCTCAAAAAAAAAAAAAAAAA
>NC_045434.1:193435352-193513950 GCF_002776525.5 Piliocolobus tephrosceles | reverse complement strand
GACAGAGTGAGACTCCGTCTCAAAAAAAAAAAAAAAAAAAGAAAATACAAAAATTAGCTGGGCATGGTGGCGAGCACCTGTAATCCCAGCTACTTGGGAGGCTGAGTCAGGGGAATCACTTTAACCTGGGAGGCGATGGTTGCAGTGAGCTGAGATCGTGCCATTGCACTCTAGCCTGGGTGACAAGAGCAAGACTCCATCTCAAAAAAAAAAGAATATTTTAAATTCATAGTCACCCCTTTTCCAACTACATGTCTGTGTGAGATCAGATTTCTTCACATACTGCCAAATCAATATATTGCAACAGATTGAATGCAGAAGCAATTGGGAGAATTCAGCTGTCTTCTATGCCAGACATTGAAGAGATTTGTAAATATGTAAAGCAAAGTTACCTTTTCATTACTTTTTCAGAAAATATTGGTATTTTTCAGAAATTATGTTATTTATGTTAAAAAATAATGGGATTACTGTTATTTTATTTTATTTTGAGATGGAGTTTCACTCTTTTCACCCAGGCTGGAGTGTAATGGTGCGATCTCGACTCACTGCAATCTCCGCCTCCTGGGTTCAAATGATTCTCGTGCCTCAGCCTCCCAAGTAGCTGGGATTACAAGTGCCTGCCACCACACTTGGCTAATTTTTGTATTTTTAGCAGAGACAGGGTTTCACCATGTTGGCCAAGCTGGTCCTCAACTCCTGACCTCAGGTGATCTGCCTGCCTTGGCCTGCCAAAGTGCTGGTATTACAGAAGTGAGCCACCGTGCTTGGCTGGATAACTGTTACTTTTTAGAAATTTAATAAGCATTTTAAATTTTCCTTAGTTAAAACAATTTTAATATAGTGAATACTAATAGCTATAAGCCACATAAAGAAAAGCTCTTGGCCAGGTGCAGTGGCTCATGTCTGTAATCCCAGCACTTTGGAAGGCCAAGGCGGCCAGATCACCTGAAGTCGGGAGTTCAAGACCAGCCTGACCAATATGGAGAAACCCTGTCTCTACTAAAAATACAAAATCAGCTGGGCATGGTGGCACCTGCCTATAATCCCAGCTCCTCAGGAGGCTGAGGCAGAAGTATCACTTGAACCCGGGAGGTGGAGGTTGCGGTGAGCCGAGATCGCGCCATTGCACTCCAGCCTCGGCAACAAAAGTGAAACTCCATCTCAGAAAAAGAGAAAGAAAAGCTCTTTAGGGTCCTCAATAATTTTTAAAATAATTGTTAAGAGAATAAAGAGGTCCTGAGATCAAAAAAGTTTGAGAACCACTGAGCTAGGGCAATAGGGCACCATAGTTAAAAGCTTGAGCTCTGGAGTCAGCCTTTCTTTAAATTCAGACTCCATTCCTTGTTAGCTGTGTGCCTCTCGGTAAGTTACTTAAGTTCTCTAAGCTTTTTTGGTTTTTTCATCTGAAAAATAAGGGCAATATTTTGAATTTTCTAATTGTTAAATCAGAAAATTTATATAAAGTGATTAGTACAATGACAGTATATAGTGAGAGTTCAAATATCTGCTAGGATAATAGTAATTCTCGGCCGGGCACCATGGCTCACACCTGTAATCGCAGCACTTTGGGAGGCCAAGGCAGGTGGATCACGAGGTCAAGAGATTGAGACCATCCTAGCCAACATGGTGAAACCCCATCTCTACTAAAAATAGAAAAATTAGCTGGGCGTGGTGGCGTGCACCTGTAGCCCCAGCTACTCTGGAGGCTGAGGCAGGAGAATCGCTTGAACCTAGGAGGCGGAGGTTGCAATGAGCTGAGATCATGCCACTGCGCTCTAGCCTGGGTGACAAAGCGAGACTCCATCTAAAAAATAAGTAAATAAATAAATAAATAAATAAATAAATAAATAAATAAAAATTCTTATCCTCACTTTACAAGTGACGAATGTATGTGTCTTGGTTTGGAGAACTAGTTTTAAACTTTTATCAGAATTTAAACCCAGTTAGGTGAAACAATCTCAAGGGACAAATGGCTATAGTTCAGTTGACGTTCTGTTAGGGATGTGGTAGAAATTGAGCAATAATGGATCACCATGACCAGAACATTTAGGAGTCTGTCATCTTGGAATTTACTTGCTCGTTTTTGGAAAGATTTGCAACCCTCACAAACCCAAAGGAACAGTTTAATTATGTCCAACAACATGGGATTTTAACTAATCCAAAGAAACTTCCCGCTGATGCATATGCATTTTACTATGCATTGGAAAGTGCAGTATAAGCACTTCTCAAATAGAAGACAGCCTGCGTAAATGGAATCCTTAGTAGTGGCCCTTTGCCCAGACTGGGATTTTAAAGCTATAATTAACACTTTAAATTTACACTAGCAAATCAAGCTTTAAAATTAATCGCCCTCCATTTATGGGTATTAGGAAGGTAGGTAAACTTGTCTATTGTCCCCCACTTAATTATTTGAAATCACAATCCTTAATTAGGAGATATAGCAAACATTATTAAAAGGCGGTCACGTAACACTGGAATTCACTGAATAGCTCTATCCTGATCCCACTTGCTCGAAATAAATGCAGGGAAACTTTATTGTAACTTCTGTTTTTAATGAGCAAGAGTTAACCAGTGCCAGAGCTTCCTCGTCAGGTACTTTTGTAAGCTCAGTACTTGCAAGTAGTCAATTATTAGGTGGTACTGAATAAATTCAAGACAGTACTTTTAATGGTTTAGAGGTGTCTAATCTCTTCCCAGCTGGTTTGTTATGACTTTCAAAGGTCTTGGAAATTTTAGGGAAAACCTTGATCATTAAAATTTAAGGCAAAAAGTAATTTATTTTATGGTATTAATTTTTCAAATATGCATGTTGTGTTAACATGCACAGATGTCTGTGGGTGGTGAGATTATAGATTTTCTTTTCTGTGCTCTTAATGATATTTTCCAAATTTTATACAGTAAATGTGTATGATTTTTATAATTGGAAAAAGCTTTCTGGCAACACTAGATGGGGCAGAGCAAGGTAGTCATCCATGCAGAGGGGCAGTCAGGCTTGGAATATTGAGGCCTAAGCAGAGTGAGGAGTGGGTTCATGCGTTGGAGGGTAGCCTGGCATGAAGAGTCAGAGCTCAAGTGGATGAGGATGGTAGTCATGTGTGGGCACCTGGTGGTGGGTTTCAGAAGCCAAGCAGAGCAAGAAGGGCATCCATGTGGGGGAAAGGCCTACACAAGATGTGGAGGGCATCCATACGGGGTGGTGCTTGATGCAGAGTGTCAAAGCCTAAGCAGGGTGAAGAGATGGTCCCACACCAGCAGTCAGATCCCTGGTGAGGTAAGGAGGACATCCACGTGTGCTGAGTAGCCCAGAATAGGGAATTCAAGGTTTAAGTAGAGTGAGGAGGGCATCCACATACGGTAGGGGTTTGTGGCTGCAATGAGAGATTATATGATTATATAGAGGGAGTGATTAAATTAGTCAATGTATTCAGGGTGATGGGAGCCAGGTTTCTCACTGTCAGTAAAGGGAGACACAAATTATGGAAAGGGAGAAACTAAAATGAACCCGGTTAAGATATTGCGTTAAAACTGGAAGCTTCAATGTGAACTTGTGGTTTCCAATATATAGATAGGTAGATATAGAAATATAGATGTGAAAAGGTAGATACATACACAGATACATACTCTAACTCTACATTGTGTCAGAAGGAAGTACTGGAAAAATGATGGGAAATGGTCAGGACACAGAATCCAGCTTAGAGAGGTTCCCACTGACCATATCTGGGGCAATTTAAGCATTAAAATAGATAAGGAAAAGAATTGATATAATGCATTAAATAAAACGAAAATTCATGAGTCAGTACTGATATAAATAAATAAATTGAAATTTTAAGGCTGTGCATGGTGGCTCATGCCTGTCACTGCAGCACTTTTGGAGACTGAGGTAGGCTGATTGCTTGAGCCCAAGAGTTCAAGACCAGCCTGGCCAACATGGTGAGACCCCATCTCTACAAAAAAAAAAAAAAAAAAATTAGCTGGGTGTGATGGCACATGCCTGTAGTCCCAGCTACTGGGGACTGGGCAACAAAGGGAGCTCCTGTCTCTACAAAAAATAAAAATATTAGTAAATTAACTGGGTGTGGTGGCACACGCCTGTGGTCCAGCTACTCAGGAGGCTGAGGTGAGAGGATCAATTGAACCCAGGAGGTCAAGGCTGCAGTGAGCCATGATGGTGCCACTGCACTGCAGTCTGGGTGACAGAGCAAAACCCTGTCTCTTAAAAAAATTTTTTTTTGACTTGGCATGGTGGCTCACGCCTTTAATCCCAGCACTTTGGGAGGCTGAGATGGGCAGATCACGAGGTCAGGAGTTTGAGATCAGCCTAGCCAATATGGTGAAACCCCATCTCTACAAAAAATGCAAAAATTAGAAAAAAAAAAAAAAAGTCATTAAATTAGAATTATATTTTTTAAAAAATTGTAAAGGGACCTTGTTGTGTTATGCAACCTGAAGTACAGTGCTATTTACAGGTGTGATTGTAACTCGCAGCCTTAAACTCAAGCAATCTACCTGCCTCAGCCTCCCAAGTAGCTGAGACTACAGGTCACCACACCCAGCTAAAATTATTCTTTTTCTTTTTTTAGAGACGAGGTCTCTCTGTGTTGCCTGGGCTCATAGACTCAAGCAATCCTCCTGCCTCAGCCTCCAGAGTAGCTAGAACTATAGGTGCGTGCCACTGAGCCTGGCTAAAAATTAGGTAAAAAAATTTTAAATGCAAACATCAGCCAAACTTCAAATATAAATGTTATTTTCAACTAACAAGGAAGTTTTAAAGATCTCTCCTTATTTGTTTGTTTGTTTGTTTGTTTGTGAGATGGAGTTTCACTCTTGTTGCCCAGGCTGGAGTGCAATGACGCAGTCTCAGCTTACCACAACCTCTGCCTCTGGGGTTCAAGCGATTCTCCTGCCTCAGCCTCCTGAGTAGCTGGGATTACAGGAATGCGCCACCATGCCTGGCTAATGTTGTATTTTTAGTAGAGATGGGGTTTCTCTGTGTTGGTCAGACTGGTCTTGGATTCCCTCGGGTGATCCACCCGCCTCAGCCTCCCAAAGTGCTGGGATTACAGACGTGAGCCACCGTGCCTGGCCTGATCTCTCCTTATTTTTTAAAGCATGCTTATTTATAGAAGCATGTAACTACATACTATGAAATTTAAATCTGTATTCAAATTGATTGACCCCCATTAATGTCCCTTAGGGTAGGGTAGGAGGAGTGAGTATAGGGAAGATTTTATCATAATTACTTTATTTAATGTTTTAAAATTTGTCTTCACATTCAAGTGATCCAAATTGTGTCTCTTAATTTTATGATTTGTGTGCAGATGAACCACTGGACTATCAGAAAACTAAGGCTGCAATAATAACTATTCATGTCTATAAAGCAGTTTTACAACCATTATCTCATTTTGATCCTAATAGTAACATTCATTCATTCAGCAAAAACAAAAAAGTCATTGCCTATCCTAGTATCTGGAAATATGCATTATTATGATTGTTTCATAGAGGAGATGGAGTGAGACACTGGCTGGCCACTCATAAGTACCAAAGCCTGGATTCCAGCCCAAGTGTTGTGACTTGAGTTCTGACTTAAGTCTGCTGTCTCAATTAAGGGTCCTAACTTGCCTGTGATAATGTAATCCCTGAGAACCTGTTTCTTCAACAGCAAAATGAAATTGTTGTACTCTTTGTTCAAGCTCCTTTCTAGCTTCAAAATCCTAAAATTCAGCTGGAGTGGTGACTCACGCTTGTAATCCCACCATTTTGGAAGGCTGAGGCTGGAGGATGGCTTGAGCCTAGGAGTTCAAGATCAGCCTGGGCAATATACCAAGACCCCTTCTGTACAAAAAATAAGAAAATTAGCTGGACATGATGGCATGCACCTGTAGACCCAGCTACTCAGGAGTCTGGAGGTGGGAGGATCACTTGAGCCTGGGAAGTGGAGGTTGCAGTGAGCTGTGTTAGCACCATTGCACTGCAGTCTGGGTGACAGAGTGAGACCCTGTCTCAAAAAACAAACAAACAAAAATTCTAAAATTCATCTCGTCGATAATGGTAACAACAACAACAGAAACAAAATAGGAGTGATGTTAACTAGAAAAAAATGTAACTTAGATGGAAAAAAATTAAAAACTACAAAACTTTCCTGAAATGTTTTTAATGACTTGAATATACAAACTTGCATAAGGGGCTAATTTTCCCATTCTCCTTTTTTTAATCTTCAATTTCAGGTTCATTAATAAATAGAATTAGGTGTGATGCTTCAGTGCTTGTGAAAATAAGTTTGTTCATGAAGGCTAAGTCAGTAACAAATCCACAGCCTCTCTCCTGTTATATACATATTTTGGTGGTTGTTGTTCCAAGGAATCCTTTGTCCTTTTAATTAGGGTAAAGACAGATGGATTTGGAAGACACTTTTCCTTGTTAAATGAAGAGACCCCTGCAGCTTTCTGTAGCTTGAGGCAGTCTTATGGGAAACTGGCATTTACATGTTTTTCCCTTAGGGATGTGGCTACCTTATTGTTACTGTTAAGTTATACTTGATTGGTCTGAATTGTGCAGCATTAGAAGTGAAATTTTTGTCTTGAAAGCTCTATATAACAGCTCATGAACACTTTTCAAAAGAGGGGAAATTTATAGAGGAGAAGAAAAGACTCACAGCGAGTGTTTAGACAGTGAGACTGACTGTTTTCAAACAAATCTAATTCATTATATGCCTGGTAATGAAGACATATTAATAACAGAGAAAGCAGCCCCATTATCTATGTGCTACTGTTAACCAGTTTATTTTGTTTATATCAGTGGGCAGGACACCATCTGTTACCAGAAATTTTCTTTTCATCAAGCCTACCCCGATTAAGAGTCCTCAGTTAAGTAACATCAGCTGCCCTCTTGTTTAATTTCCATAACTCAATTCAGGGGTATGGAGAGAAAAGGGCAGCTATAAGAGGATATTGTAAATTATACCATGCCCTCTGAGGATTTAATTTGGTCATCTCCTTGGCAAGAAAAATTAGTGGGAGGAGCTTATGTGTGTTGGAGAAAAAGAGTGAAGAGAAGGGGGCAGAAATAATGATAGATGAAATAGCTTTAAGGAAATTGTTTAGTAGGATTAAAAAAAATTTTTTTGTAGCTTTTTGGTCACTTTTTGTCTGCTCACATTGTCTTTTTCTAAGGTATATTTTAATTATTTAGATACAGGTAGTGATGAGTTCTGTTCCATAATAACCTACTTTCAGGACTAGGAAATATAGCTTATATACATAGTGGTATGTATATGTTCATGTGTTAAAAATACAATGAATATGTAAATGTTACTGTAAATGATGACACTATAACACTGAAAGAATTTTATGTTTTTATTCTATCAAAGGTCCATGACTCCAGCTCAGGCTGACTTGGAGTTTCTTGAGAATGCTAAAAAGTTGTCTATGTATGGAGTTGATCTTCATAAAGCAAAGGTAATGATATCTTTGTCCTTTATTAATATGCCTGTGGAAGACATTATATGATACATGTCTGTTATGTATGTATCACATCTGTGTCATATAATACTTCTTACCAACATCTGGGGTATTTTAAAACATTCAAAAGAGATAGTAGACTGGGCACAGCAGCTTATGCCTCTAGTCCCAGCTACTTGGGAGGCCGAGGTGGGAAGATCACTTGAGTCTAGGAGATGGAGGGTACAGTGAGCCATGATTGTGCCACTGCATTCCAGCCCTGGCGACAGAGCAAGACCCCGTCTCAAAAAAAAAAAAAAAAAAAGAGTACTTCTTGTTATCGTTTTAAGTGTATCAGTTAAATCAGTCAACTGTATCAATTGAATTTGCCCCTTAGCAATTCCACCCTCAGAATAAAGTTTCATATGCAAACTACTGTTAAGATCAAAAGATAGCCCCTAGAGAAAAAGAAATTGATTTTCCTAACATGCAGTAACATTTGAAAATAGAGTAGTGGGCAGCAAGGCCTGTTTCACAGCTAGCATCACCTACATCGAATCACCGAAGATGTTCATTCAATATGTAGATCCCTGAGCTTCTCTCAGATGTATGGAATTAATTTGGAGGAGAGGTTCTAGAATCTCCAGATTTAAAGAGCATCCAAATGATTCCAATTCACGCTTGAATCTGAGAACCATTGGCCTAGAGTAGTGGTTCTCAAAGTATGGTGTCTGAGTCAGCAACATTTAATATCACCTAGGAACTTGTTAGAAATGCACATTTCAGGCCCGATCCCAGGCCTGCTGAGTTAGACTCTCTGGGGGTGGAGCTCAGCAATCCATTTTAACAAGCTCTCCAAGTTATTCTGATACACACTGAATGAACCACAGTGGCTCATTCAAAAACCAGTTGGGTAGGGCCCTGGAAACTTGAACTTTAATCCTAGTTCTACCTAATACAACCTAACAGAATGAATACTTAAGGAAAGTCTCCTTACTTCTCTTATCTTCAGCTACTAAAGTTGCTGGGGAGGTTCAGTGCCAGTGTGGTGGCTCACACCTGTAATCCCAACAATTTGGGAGGCTGAGGCGGTTGATCGCTCAAGCTCGGGAGTTCAAGACCAGATTGGGGAACATGGTGAAACCCCGTCTCCACAGAAAATACAAAAAATTAGGCATGGTGGCACGTGTCTTTGGTGGTCCCACCTACTCAGGAGGCTGAGGTGGGAGGATTGTTTGAGCCCAGGAGGTAGAGGCTGCAGTGAGCCTAGATTGCACCACTGCACTCCAGCCTGGGTGACAGTTGAGACTCTTATCTTAAGAAAAAAAATTTGTTCTGGATTGTTTTGGGCTGAGTACTACAACTTCTATGAATCTCTAACGTATAAGAAGATCCAGTACATCAGGTTAGGTATGTTTGTAAAACTGAAATGGTTAGATTTTGCTTCACAATTCCTGCTGGAAACTGGTGTCAATTCAGGTATTGATGGAGTCAGGGAGCATGTTCCTTTCCCAAATATTATAAAGCAAATTGTTTCTCCAAAGTGAAATGTAGTGATACCCACAAGCTTTAAAAATTTAAGAGGGCATCTTCTCAGAAATTCTCAGTTACATAGTCACTGAATTGGAACTGTATGTAATTCCTACTTCTCTGTTATAACACGGGTAGGCACTAATATATTTCTCTATACTCATTTTTGAGGAAAGAGTAGTCAAGAAGCATTTAACGGCCGGGCGCGGTGGCTCAAGCCTGTAATCCCAGCACTTTGGGAGGCCGAGACGGGCGGATCACGAGGTCAGGAGATCGAGACCATCCTGGCTAACACGGTGAAACCCCGTCTCTACTAAAAATACAAAAAACTAGCCGGGCGAGGTGGCGGGCGCCTGTAGTCCCAGCTACTCCGGAGGCTGAGGCAGGAGAATGGCGTAAACCCGGGAGGCGGAACTTGCAGTGAGCTGAGATCCGGCCACTGCACTCTAGCCCGGGCGACAGAGCAAGACTCCGTCTCAAAAAAAAAAAAAAAAAAAAAAAAAGAAGCATTTAACTTTGTGTTTTGATTACTTAGCTAAACAAACTGTTAGCTGTAGGGACTAAGGTGAAATTTATTTTCTTTGAATTACAGACATAGATGATTAATATTACATATTTAATTTTTTAAAGTTGTCTTTAATAAAGAGGCATGTAAATATGATTTCATTGTGCCTTAATGTAACTTCTTGACTTAGGGATCATATTTTTAATTTAATATACTTAACATCAATTTTAATAACCTAAGATTGTCTTGTGCTGAGTTTATACAGGAATAGTCAACTCCTACACTTAACATGATTTCTGGAGCTGTTAACACTTTATCATAAAAAACAAGAATTATATTAATAATTGTGAATGTGTATTTGGTAGTATACATAGCTCCAAGCCCTGCTCTCCAGGAAGTCATGACTGCCGATTTAAACATAATAGGTCCATAAATTATAATTGTTAGGCTGACCTTTATTATTCATTGTATGTTTTACAACTGTTTTTGATTGTTATCTTCAGATTATCTAGTAATAGTCAACAGCGTATTGAATACTTTGCTCCAGACTGAAATGCTAACATTTTTCTTTTTCAGGACTTGGAAGGAGTAGATATCATCCTAGGTGTCTGCTCTAGTGGCCTTCTGGTTTACAAAGATAAGCTGAGAATTAACCGCTTCCCTTGGCCCAAAGTGCTGAAGATTTCTTATAAACGTAGCAGCTTTTTCATCAAGATTCGGCCTGGAGAGGTACAGAATTTGTATTTCCTTCCCCCCAAACCAGACACAGACTGTATTTGAAATATCTACATTTCCATTTTCCTTATTAAGTCATCTGAGAAGTCTCTCTGTAGTTAACTTTTCAAGGGCTGATAATTCTGTTTTCTAAGTTGATTAGTCCTGTGATGCGGCTGCTTTTCCTTACGACTGGTCTTCTGAACATTTCACTTTTTGTATGTAAATATACCATTGCAAAAAAGTTAAAGTTGGACTGATAGATTTGTTCCTTACTCCAAGCAAAAACTTAATGGAAAAATATTTTTAAATTGAGTAGCATGAGATTTTAAAATTATTTATGGGGATAAATTACTCATGTTTGGCACCACCAATCCTTTACCTTATATAATTAAAATTTATTTGTATGCATAGCTTCTTGTGGTTACTGAGAGTGGGTTCTAGGGCCAAGTTCTAGATTTGTAATAGAGTTGGATGTTCAACTTTGTACCAGTTAATTCATTTATTAGTTGGTTTCAGGATATACTAATGCTGGCCAAATTTAACTTTTGTATAGAAGAGCCGTTATGGAATAGCATAAAATTGTTTAAGTAGGAATTAAAGTTTTTAAAACAGTTCTGGCTTCTTTTCTGCTACATACTAAACAAAAGACTGTACAAATCTAAGGCTTGGCTTCCTTATCATTTGAGCAGATAATACCTTCTCCATCATAGTTATTTGAAGATCAAATGAGATGACAGCTGTGTAAGTTCTATATAGGAAATGATACTAACCTAAGGTGGCTTTTTTGTGTGTTTATCACCATCTGCTGGCGAAAAATGGCTCATTATTTCTGCCTGCAAATTCTGAATGTGAAGCCTTAAAACTCTTGGATAGGAATTACCATAGAAGCATTTATTTTGTACCATAATTATTTACCTTTGCCTAACAACAGAGCAATCAGTGTCTTCCCTTAAAATTTCAAATTCAAGAGTTATTCAATCAACAAATACTTATTGAGAGCTTTCCTGTGTCAGACACTATTCTAGGGACTAGAAATATAACAGCAAATTAGAATCCCATCCCTCACACATGTTAATATGATAATGGGAAGTCCTTGACTTCTAAAAATGTAAAATTCTTATTTAAGAAGGCAATCAGGAACAATAGGATTTTGAGAAACAGTATTGTGGCAGCAGTAGATGATTTAGCAGTGGCATGGTATGGTGAAGAGGGTGAAAATCTGGTTCTGTTATTTCATAGCTGTGAGACTGAGCAAATAACTTACTGACCTCAGTTTCTTCATATGTAAAAATATAGATGATACTATCTAATCATAGTGTTACTGGCAATAGTAAGCACTCAAAATAAATGTCAGTTTCCTTTCCATCTTATAAAATATACTTAAAGTAGAAACAAAGAGGCAAGAGGTCAACAGAACAGTGTTTCTACTAGCCCTGGCAGAATATGGTTTGCTTCAGTAAGTAAGAGGAATCTAGATAAATTAATGATCAATCAGAGGAAAAAAGAAATATTTAATGATTCAAGAATCTGAGATTAATTCAAGATATCTATTGTACAACATGGTGACTAACATTGATAACAATGTATTGTATTCTTGAAAAATTGCTAAGAGACTAGATTTTAAGTTTTCTCACCTTGAAAAAAAATTATGTCAGGTAATTCATATGTTAATCAGCTCAATATAGCCATTTCACAATGTATACATATTTCTTGGGGTTTTTTGTTTGTTTGTTTGTTTGTTTGAGATGAAGTCTCACTGTGTCACCCAGGCTGGAGTGCAGTGGCATGATCTCAGCTCACTGCAACCTCCACCTCCTGGGTTCAAGTGGTTCTCCTACCTCAGCTTCCTGAGTAGCTGGGATTACAGGTGCGTGCCACCATGCCCGGCTAGTTTTTTTCGTATTTTTAGTAGAGACGAGGTTTCACCATGTTGGTCATGCTGGTCTTGAACTCCTGACCTTGTGATCTGCCCACCTCAGCCTCCCAAAGTGCTGGGATTACAGGCGTGAGCCACCGCACCTGGCATGTATACATATTTCAAAACATGTTGTAGATGATAAGTATGTACAATTTTTATGTGTCAATTTTAAAACTGGATTTAAAAATCTGGCTTGAAATAAAATCTTTAGCTCCTATTACTAATTTCTTTTGCTTAATAATATTGATTGATTGGAGGACTTGGTCAATATCCCATTCCCTCCCTGTTCATTGAATAGTGTCCCAAATGCAGATAGTGACTAAGGAAAAGTAGCGTCTGGACAATCAAAAGGTAACTTAATTGTGTCTCAGAAAAATGTATAGTGAATGTGTGTGTGTTTTCTGGAAAAAAAAAAAAAGCGTAAATTATATGAGATGCATTCCCTGGCTTTCTTACTTTGGAAAATGCCACCCTCAGTGAGTGAATTTCTTTCAATAAGTAGGACAAAATTTCAAATGACATTTTATGTCCTTAAATTGGTAACAGTGGCCTCTTCTGTGGCACCATATTTCTCTGGTATTGTATCACTGTAATCTGGTACTTTATCACATGTAATACTTCATGTCCCATGTTTATTTGTGTTTTTGTAGCAAGAACAATATGAAAGTACTATTGGATTCAAACTTCCCAGTTACCGAGCAGCTAAGAAATTATGGAAAGTCTGTGTAGAACATCACACGTTTTTCAGGTATTATTCTCACTTATTTTTCAAGGATAAATTATTTATAACATTTCTATTTTAAGCCTGCTATTAAAATTCCTTTCATTGTATGACTGGCACTGTTTTATTTAGCTCAGGTGAGATCATCTTAAGCAAGACAAAATGAATCCATTTCTCTCCCTTTGAGTTGAAAAGTATGCCTCAACATTTCCAAAGCACCTGTCTGTGTATGGTAGAAGGAAGAGAGGAGTAAGGAATGAGAACCTGTATTTACTAGGGACTCTGGGATTGCACTAATTGTAACTAAAGTCAGTCCAATTAAGGGGAGTTACCTTCACTTACCTCCACATGGAATTTTTTTTTTTTTTTGAGACAGAATTTCACTCTTGTTGCCCAGGCTGGAGTGCAGTGGTACGATCTTGGTTCACTGCAACCTCCGCCTCCTAGGTTCAAGCAATTCTTCTGCCTCAGCCTCCCAAGTAGCTAGGATTACAGATGCCCACCACCATGCCCAGCTAATTTTTTTTATTTTTAATAGAGACGGAGTTTCACTATGTTGCTCAGGCTGGTCTCAAACTCCTGACCTCAGGTGATCCACTCGCCTTGGCCTCCCAATGTACTGGGATTATAGGCGTGAGCCACCATGCCCGACCGGAATTTTTATTTTTATTTTTTTGTTTTGTTATGTTTTTGTTTATTTTTTTTCCACATGGAATTTCTGTAAGCAATGCTTAACTAATTTTTGTGGGGCTTTTATACTATAAGGTTAAAGATGTGAAGCTGATTTTTTTTTTTTTTTTTTTTTTGAGATGGAGTCTCGCTCTGTTGCCCAAACTGGAGTGCAGTGGCAAATCTCGGCTCACTGCAACCTCCGACTCCTGGGTTCAAGCAATTATCCTGCTTCAGCCTCCTGAGCAGCTGGGATTACAGGTGCACACCACCATGCCTAGCTAATTTTTGTTTTTGTATTTTTAGTAGAGACGGGGTTTCACTGTGTTAACCAGGATGGTCTCGATCTGCTGACCTCATGATCCACCCACCTCGGCCTCCCAAAGTGCTGGGATTACAGGCGTGAGTCACTGCGTTGGCCAACCTTGAAGCTGATTGTTAGCTTAGCTCTAATGAAACCCAGAAAGGGAGCACACAGAACCATATTTGAAGCCCAATAGTACCAGATAATCAGAAGACAGAAGAAAGTATTTCCTCTGCTGTTTGTTTGTGATGGAGTCTTGCTTTGTTGCCAGGCTGGAGTGCAGTCTGTGATCCTGGCTCACTGCTCCTGGGTTCCAGTGATTCTCCTGCCTCAGCCTCCCAAGTAGCTGGGATTACAGATGCCCACGACCACGCCTGGCTATTTTTTATATTTTTGGTAGAGATGGAGTTTCGTTACATTGGCCAGGCTGGTCTCAAACTCCTGACCTTAAGTGATCCGCTCGCCTCGGCCTCCCAGAGTGCTGGGATTACAGGAGTGAGCCACCGTGCCAAGAGGCCATGTTATTAACCCCTTGAATTCATCTACCAAGCATTTTCTGTGTGCTTACCCTTCTTGTATGCACCATGCTAGGCATTGGGAATATACCACAAGATAATTCTAGTCTCTCTCCTGATGGAACACCCAATCTAGTAGAGAAGACAGATCTTAGACAAGTAATTACTTGTATTGAAAGGAGAGTTAGCTAGTTATTTATCAGTTTGCCTTTTTTTTTTTTTTAATGAGACAAGAGTCTCACTCTGTTGCCCAGGCTGGAGTGCAGTCGCGTGATGCCTCAGCCTCTCAAGTAGCTGTGAGTACAGGTGCACACCACCATGCCTGGCTAATTTTTAAATTTTTAGTAGAGACTGGATTTCACCATGTTGACCAGGCTGGTCTCGAACTCCTGACCTTAGGTGATCCACTTGCGTTGGCCTCTCATAGTGCTGGGATTACAGGCGTGAGCCACTGCGCCCGGCCCAGTGTGCCTTTTTAAGAACGTTTCTTTATTATGGGAAATTTCATCTGTAGCAACAGTACAATAAAATCCCCTTGTGTTTATCACCCAGCTTCAATAAGTATCACCCCAAAGCCAATCTTGTTTCATCTATATCCCTACCCATTCCTTCCCCCTACTTCCAAGACTATTTTGAAGCAAATCCCAGGCCTCATGTCATTTCATTCATAAATAAACTTGATTCTTAAAGAGAGAGAAATAATCCTGATGTATTTTCCTTCTATTTATATTTTCATATAATAGCACTATAGCACAGTCAACAAGAAGAAAATTCAAGGAAATTAATATTTCATTTATTTCAAAATGAAACATGAGGGTACATTTTATACCCAATTAAATAATCTTAATTATTGGCATTAACACATTTATTTGTGCTTTTATCATCCCTCCTTCTTTAAAATCAAACCACAAAAGTAGAATTTTTTTTAAAAGAGCAAGGAGGAGTAAAAAATAGTGATTTTTGAATGTTTAATACCTGTGGTATAGATTTCAGCTGCATATTTAAATCCATTGCATCAAAATAAGAGGATACCTTAAAATGTAATGCTCCCTTACATAAAAGAAAGTGTATGTTTGCTGAATTGAAATTAATTACCTCAAAGGGAAAAAGTACTCTCTTTTTGTTAATATTTGATGTAGGAATTTATATATTTATTCAACAAACATTTATTGGGTATCATATTTATGCCAGGCACTATGCCAGAAGCAAAAACACAAAGATGAATAAGCCATGGTGTTTGTTCTTCACTCCTAGAGAATTCAGTCTTATAGGGAAGACCAGCATAGAAATAGATTGTTTAATTCAGTATGGTACAAAGAGTACATAGAATACCATATAGGAAAAAGATGGGGTTCCTAACTGAGTTTAAAAATATACCAAGGCCGGGCGCGGTGGCTCAAGCCTGTAATCCCAGCACTTTGGGAGGCCGAGATGGGCGGATCACGAGGTCAGGAGATCGAGACCCTCCTGGCTAACACGGTGAAACCCCGTCTCTACTAAAAATACAAAAAATTAGCCGGGCGAGGTGGTGGGCGCCTGTGGTCCCAGCCACTCGGGAGGCTGAGGCAGGAGAATGGCGTGAACCCAGGAGGCAGAGGTTGCGGTGAGCTGAGATCCGGCCACTGCACTCTAGCCTGGGCGACAGAGCAAGACTCCGTCTCAAAAAAAAAAAAAAAAAAAAAAATATATATATATACCAAATAACCTGTTAAATAGATTACCAGGCATTAATTGAGTTTGGAGTGCATTTGACAAAGCTGTCATTCTAGTAGAGTGGAAAAAGAACTCTGGGCTTGGACTTTGTTTCTGCCTAATATCCTAACAGCTGTGTGACCTTAAACAAGTAACTTCTTTTTTGAGGTTCAGTTTCCTTTATCTATAAAATAGTGAAAACATTACAAGGATGTAGTAAAAATACTGCAGTGCTGTAAAAACGTTTTGAAAACTGTAAGGCCCTTTCTATAGAGATACGAATGATATTATTAATGTAGGTCCCAACTAAATTATACTGGTTGCTTTGAGAAATGACAAAGAAGCCAAAATAATGATTACTTGATTGAAAATTTCTTAGTAACTATATGGAAACCCTAAGAATTGTTGAAACTTTTTTATTCTTGATTTTGTTTTTAATTTTACAGTTTTAGAATAAGATGAATATATAATAATATGACTATTATGATTTTCCCCCCAGATTGACATCTACAGACACCATTCCCAAAAGCAAATTTCTTGCGCTAGGATCCAAATTTCGATACAGTGGCCGGACTCAAGCTCAGACCAGGCAAGCTAGTGCTCTAATTGACAGGCCCGCCCCACACTTTGAGCGTACAGCAAGTAAACGGGCTTCCCGGAGCCTCGATGGAGGTTTGTATTGAATATTAATTATTTCTTGTGATCATAATTCATTTGGAAAGATAAAGGAAGTACAGTTATCTATAAGAGAACCAAATTAAAGCAGCTTAGGATTGGGCCTGGTGCGGTGGCTCACACCTGTAATCCTAGCACTTTGGGAGGCCAGGGTGGGTGGATTGCCTAAGCTCAGGAGTTTGAGACCAGCCTGGGCAACACAGCAAAACCCCGTCTCTACTAAAAATAGAAAAAATTAGCTGGGCATGGCAGCATATGCCTGTAGTCCCAGCTACTCAGGACACAGAGGCAGGAGAATTGCTTGAACCCAGGAGGTGGAGGTTGCAGTGAGCCAAGATCACGCCGTTGGACTCCAGCCTGGCTGACAGAGTGGGACTCTGTCTCAAAAAAAAAGAAGCTCAGTGGTAAAATGAAAGGGATCTTACTAATTGTCTAATCTTAATAGAACCATCTTAAGAAAAGGAAAATAGAGATTCAGAGAGTAGTAACTAGATCATGGTTCCACTGCTAGGTAGCGGTAGATCAAACACTACCAGAATTAGAATTATAAATCTACATCTATCAGAATCTTTACCACAGAGTAAAAATCTAATGTAGTATGCTGAACTGAAGCCCTCTTAGCGTTTAAAAATAGCTATTATATTTTTCTGCGGTCCTGGTAACACAGGAGGCTGAGGCAGGAGGATAGCTTGAGCCCAGGAGGTAGAGGCTGCAGTGACCTATGATTGCATCTCTATATTCCAGCCTAGGCCACAAAGTGAGAGACACTGTCTCTAAAAAATAAATAAATAAATAATAGCTATTTTCTATAGTAGAAAAGAGGAAAAGGGTGTCTGCCTTACTACAACAATCTTTTTTTTTTTTTTTTTTTTTTTTTTTGAGATGGAGTCCCACTCTGTGGCCTAGGCTAGAGTGCAGTGACGCAACCTCGGCTTACTGCAACCTCTGCCTACCGAGGTTCAAGTGGTTCTTCTGCCTCAGCCTCCCGAGTAGCTGTGATTACAGGCATGTGCCACCATTCCTGGCTAATTTTTGTATTTTTAGTAGAGATGGAGTTTCACCATGTTCACCAGGCTGGTCTCAAACTCCTGACCTCAGGTCATCTACCCACCTCAGCCTCCCAAAGTGCTGAGATTACAGGTGTGAGCCACTGTGCCCAGCCATACAAGAATAATTTAAAAAGAAGTTTGTCACGTGGCAATTATGGATAGGAAACTCCAATATCCTATTGTTGGAGTCGCCAAATGTTGTTTAAATAAAATAGGGAGGAAATACACAAATTTCATGATTGTATATACTGACAGAAGGTCCGTCTGAATTGATATATTGTGGGAGGATCTTCTAAGTTAGCATTTGAGACCATTACTGAAATGAGGTAATAAGCTACATTCAGTTCCTTATGTCACTAAAAAGAGTGGCTAATAAATAAAAATTCAGGCTGGGTGCAGTGGCTCACACCTGTAATCGCAGCACTTTGGGAGGCCAAGGTGGATGGATCACATGAGGCCAGGAGTTCAAGATCAGCCTGGCCAACATGGTGAAACCCTGTCTCTAATAAAAATACAAAAATCAGCTGGGCATGGTGGCGCACTCCTGTAATCCCAGCTACACAGGAGGCTGAGGCATGAGAATTGCTTAAACCTGGGAGGCGGAGGTTGCAGTGAGCCATGATTGTGCAACTGGACTCCAGCCTGGGAGACAGAGTGAGACTGTCTCATAAATAAATAAATGAATAAATGAAAGTTCAGAAGGGCTGGGCATGGTGGCTCATGCCTGTAATCTCGGCACTTTGGGAGGCTGAGGCAGGCGGATCACTTGAGGTTCAAGACCAGCCTAGCCAGCACAGTGCAACCCTGCCTCTACTAAAAGTATAGAAATTAATTGGGCGTGGTGGCACACGCCTGTAATCCCAGCTACTCGGGAGGCTGAGGCATGAGAATTGTTTAAACCTGGGAGGCAGAGGTTGCAGTGAGCTGAGATGGCACCACTTTACTCCAGCCTGGGCGACAGAGTGAGACTCTGTCTCAAAATAAAATAAAATAAATAAAAGATATAAGTTCAGAAGGCAATAACCCAAATCAGGTATTATTGATTACCTTTATTATTTGTTACCAGTGTACAACCCTATGCTAGCTACTGTAAAAGCAAGGTACATGTTGTTATGTGCATATATAGTGTAGAGGTTAAGGATTTGGGTTCTGGAATCAGACAGACCTGATTCCAATATCAACCCTAGCATTTATGAGGTATGTTCCTAGGCAAATTACTTCATTTCTCTGTGCCTCAGTTTTCTCATTTGTAAAATGGAGATGATGATAGTATCATACTACCTCAGAGTTTTCATGAGGAATAAATGAGGTGGCGTATGTATGGTACTTAGCACAATGGCTGGCACTTAATAAGTTCTCCCCCACAAAATGTTAGCTATCATTAAGATACTGTTTTTCTGGCTGCAACATTTGTATCATCCAGAACCATGCTACTCTATTCTGGTTTGTGATGTATGCAGACCCTCTCATGAGGTATGTAGACCATTATACAGCAGCCATAGTCACCATTTGGAAATTCCCTACTAATTGAGCAAGTATTTCTTTCCATGATGTGAGGAAATTTTTTAATAGAATGTAAAAAGATCCTTTTTACAATGTTTCTCTTGGTTTCATAGTTTAGTCATCTCTTGTGCTAGGTAATGTGCTAGGTGTGAGTCCCTGCCCTCATTGGATTCTTAACCTAATGGAGGATATTATAATATTTATCATAGTGAAAGAAACAAGGCATTATGAGAGCCTATATCCTTAATTTAGAGGAATCGGGAAGGGGTCAGCCACATTTGGAAAAAAGATCACCTAAGCAATAGGACTTTTGTGCTTCCATGCTGTGAGTCATGCTGTTTTGTTTTGTTTTGTTTGAGACAGAGCCTCACTCTGTCGCCCAAGCTGGAGTGCAGTGGCACAGTCTCAGCTCACTGCAACCTCTGCCTGCAGGGTTCAAGTGATTCTCGTGCCTCAGCCTCCCAAGTTGCTGGGATTACAGGCATGTGCCACCACACCTGGCTAATTTTTGTATTTTTAGTAGAGATGAAGTTTCACCATGTTGGCCAGGCTAATCTTGAACTCCTGGCTTCAAGTAATCTGCCTGCCTCAGCCTCCCAAAGTGCTGAGATTACAGACATGACATCCCCCACCCATTTTTTTTTTTTTTTTTTTTTTTTAGTATTTTTCTACTCTCCTGAGGGGCTGTCTTTAATAGTAACAATACAAGTCATGTTGTGTGCTCTGTCTTAATCCTCATGAAAACACTATGAACTAGGCTTGAAGATTAAATAACTTTTCTTGAGACATAACATCTGATAAATGGAAGTGCTAAGAGTGGAATTCAGGTTGATTTAACTCCAAAACTCATGTTCTTTCAGGTACATATTTATTACTTTGTTCAACAATTTTTCCTGTGGGCCAGGTGGTATTCCAGTCACTAGAGATACAGCTGTGAGCACACAAACATTGTCTCTGCCTTCATGGAGCTTACATTCTGTCACTGGAAACAGAGAAGAATAAAACAAAATAATTTCAGATGGTGATGAATGCTGTGAAGAAAATAAAACAGGATAAGGGATACAGACTATCTGGGGAAGGGGGAGATTAAGGAGTATTTCAGATTGGATGGTCCAATCTAATTTAGAAGGCTTCTCTGAGGAGCTTCATTTGAGCTGAGACCTGAATTATGCGAAGGAGCCAGCCATCTCAAAATCTAGGGGAAGAGCCTTGCCGAAGAGGGAGTAGTGAGTACAAAGTCCTGAAGGTAGGAATGAGCTTGCCATGTGTCTAGAGCAGTGCTGTCCCATGGACCTTTCCGTGCTGATGGAAATCTTTCATTTTGTGATATCCAGTTCAGTAGTCAATAGATACATGTTTCTGTCCACTAAGAACTTGAAATGTGGCTATGTAACTGAGGCACAGAATTTTAATTCCAATTTAAATAGCCACATGTGACGTGTAGCTCTCATATCAGACAACATAGGTCTAGATTCCAGAAAATGAAGCGGTGAGGAGTACAAAATAAGTGAGGTCAGAGAAGTAGTTGGGAGCCAGATTGCATAGGGCCTTGTGGGCCACAGTAAAGAGTTTAGATTTTATTTCATTTGCACTGGGAAGCTATTAGAGAGAGTGATGTAATCTGAATCCCATTTTTAAAAGATCGCTGACAGCTAAATAGTCCATTGAAGTGTCAGTGAAAGAAGCAGAGCGAAGGCTGTTGCAGAGTCTGGGACAGCTTGGACTTGAGTGTTGGCAACAAAGACAGGGAAAAGTAGTCAGGGATACATTTGGAGATAGGGCTGACTGAATTGCTGATAAATTAAGTATTGGAGATGATAAGGAAAAGAAACTTAAGTTTTATTGCTTGGCTTAATCATTTAGTAGAATGAGAAAATCTGGGAGAGTAGCAGAGTTGGGAATATGGAAAATAAAAACTTCTATTGTGGATAAGTTAAGTTTGAGGCATAATCATTTAATCTTCATGTCTTTGCTATATTCAGATAACACTATCGGGCATCTCCCTCCTTGCCCAGTAAATCACCTTACTTCCAGTTTACCTTAGGTATGGGGAATTATCTTTTTATCCTCATTTTTCAGGTGACAAAACTGAGGTTGGAAAGTTTAAGTGACTTGTTCAGCATCTCACAGACAGTAAGTTGCAAGCTATGACAAAAATCCAGGTCTGTCTGATAGCGTGTTCCATGGCTTTTCCTGCTAAATGAAGTTTCATGGTTATATAGATACTATGCCTGATGTATTGCCTTTTCCTGATAGCAAAGATAACCAGAGTCCAATGTTAATGAGCTTTGGTACTTTGAACAAGTTAGAACGTTTTACAGAAATCACATCTTGACTGCCTTATTACATTTATATTCTGGAAATTTTTTTAAAGATGCATGGTCTTAACTTGTCCTGGTAATTACCACAGTTCTTGCTACAGTGTATTTAATAAATAAATATTGGCTGAGTGTGGTAGCTCACACCTGTAATCCCAGCACTTTGGGAGGCTGAGGCGGGTGGATCATTTGAGGTCAGGAGTTCGAGACCAGCAAGGCTGACATGTTGAAACTCTGTCTCTACTAAAAATACAAAAATATTAGCCAATTAGCTGGGCATGGTGGCATGTGCCTGTACTCCCAGCTACTCAGGAGGCTGAGGCAGGAGAATCACTTGACCCCAGGAGGCAGAAGTTGCAGTGAGCTGAGATCACACCTGCACACCAGCCTGGATGACAGAGTGAGACTCCGTCTCAAAAATAACAATAAAGTAAAATAAAATATCATTCTGTCCCCACTGCATTTCAATGTCACCTTTGTTATAAATCAGGTGACCATAAATTTGGGAGTTCATTTCTGGTCTCTCTAACCTCTTGTATTCATCGTTGTCTATCCTTGTGTCAATACCACACTATCTTAATTATTCTAGCTTTTATAAGTGTTATCTAAGTTCTCTAACAATATTCTTTAAGATTATCTTGGCTATTTTTAGCCCTTAGCATTATCTTATATATTGTGGAATCAGATTTTCAATTTCCACTAAAAAAGTCTTAATAGTTTTATTGAGATTTAGTTGATTATATGAATCAGTTTCTCTCATTGATATTATTATAATATTGAATCTTCTGATTCACAAACATGCTATAACCCTCCTTTTGTTTGGGTTTCCTTTAATTTCTCTCAGTAATGTTTTGTGATTTTTGGTGTAGGTAACTTGTGCATCTTACATTAGATTTATTCTTAGAGATTTGATGTCGTTTGCTATTTCATATTAATATTATTAGACAGGGTCTCTGTCATCCAGGCTGGAGTGCGATGGAGCAATCATGAGTCACTGCAGTCTCGGTCTCCCAAGCCCAGGATCCTCCCACCTCAGCCTCCCAAGTAGCTAGGACTACAGGTGCACGCCACCATGCCCAGCTAACATTTTTTTTTTTTTTTTAGAGACAGAGTCTTGCCATGTTGCCCAGGATGGTCTCAAACTCCCAGGCTCAGGTGATCCTCCCACCTTGGCTTCCCAAAGTGCTAGGATTACAAGAGTGTGCCACCACACCCAGCCATCTTTTGCTATCTTAAATGATATCATTTGGTTTTTGGCTGGTTGCAGTTGCCTCGTGCCTATAATACCAGCACTTTGGGAGGCCAAGGTGGGAGGATCACTTAAGCCTGAGAGTTCAAGACCAGCCTGGATGCCACAGCAAGATGCTGTGTCTTTAAAAAAAAAATTAGCTGAGCATGGTGGTGCACACCTGTGGTCCTAACTACGTGGAAGGCTGAGGGAGGAGGATCACTTCAGCCTAGGAGGTTAAGGCTGCAGTGAACCGTTTCTGTGCCACTGCACTGCAGCCGGAGCGACAGAGGGAGACCCTGTCTCTAAAATAAAATAAAATAAAATAAAATAAAATAAAATAAAATAAAATAAATGGTATCTTAAAATTTTTATTTTTGTTCAGTTGTTTTGGTACATAGAAATACAATAGATTTTTCTAGTTTGACCTTATACTCAGTAATCTTACTAAAAAAATTTATCATTAATTTTAATGGTTTATCTGTGGATTATTTGGGGTATACATTATTGTGTACCCAGCATCAACTGAAAATAATGATTGTTGTATTTCTTCCTTTCCATCTCGCACTTTTAATTTCTTTAATTGCTTTGTTGCTGGCTAGAACATCCAATGTAATGCTGAATACAAGCGTTAATAACTGTCATCTTTCCCAATTTTAGGGCTAAAGCTTCAGTATTTCATCAAGCTTCCTTATATGGTATTTTCTTTATCATATAAGGAAGTTTTCATTCTAGTTTCCTACATGTTTTAATTGTGAATTAGTGTTACTTTTATGAAATGCTTTTTACTTCATCTGTTGATATCATAAAATGATTTTTCTCCTTTTTATGTGGTGGATTATTTTTACTTTCAATTTTTAAACCACCTAAGAATTTTTGGAGTAAGCTCAAATTGGTCATAATACACTTTTCTTTTTTATCATTTTAGGATTTTTCCTTTTTTGTCATGTTGTGGTCAGGCTTTAGTTTCAAATTTATGCTGGTCTCATAAAATAAATTGAGAAGAATTCCTTCTTCTTCTGTTCTCTGGAAGAGTTCGTTGAAGACTGTTGTCATTTCTTTGTTACCATTTAGAAGAATTCACCTTTGAAGCCATATCTTGTCCTAGAGATCTCACTGTGGGAGGTTCTTTACTTACAGATTCAGTGTCTTTATTAGATAAGGGACTATTAAAATGTTCTAGTTCTTGTTTCAGTTTTGATAAACTGTGTTTCTTTTTTTCTTTCTTTCCTTTTTTTTTTTTGGAGAAACAGTCTTAGCTCTCTCAGGCTGGAGTACAGTAACGCCATCATAGCTTGCTGTAGCCTTGACCTCCCAGGCCCAAATGATCCTCCCACTTCAGCATCCTGAGTAGCTGGTACCACAAGTACACGCTACCACACCCCACTAATTTTTTAATTTTTATAGAGACAAGGTCTTACTGTGTTGCCCAGGCTGATCTTGAACACCTGGGCTCAAGCAGTCCTCTCACCTAGGCCTCTCAAAGTGCTGGGATTATAGGTGTGGGTCATTGTACCTGGCCTAGTTGTGTTTTTCTAGGCAATGTGCATTTTATCTAAATTTCCAAATATATTTACATAAAGCTGGGTATCTTTTTAATACCTGTAAGAACTATAGCAGGGTCCACTTTTTGCATTCGTGATATTGGTAAGTTGTACCCTTTTTGTTTCAAATAGGCTTGCTAGAGATATATTGATTTTATTAATCTTTTCTTTCTTAAATTGTAAATTGACTATATATTTATTATTTACTTATTTATTTGTGAGATGGAGTTTCACTCTTGTTGCCCTGGAATGCAACAAGAGTTGGAATGCAATGGTTGCAGGCTGGAATGCAATGGCATGATCTCAGCTCACTGCAACTTCTGCCTCCCAAGTTCAAGTGATTCTCCCACCTCAGCCTCCCAAGTAGCTGGGATTACAGGTGTGCGCCACCAAGCCCAGCTAATTTTTGTATTTTTAGTAGAGACGAGGTTTCACCATGTTGGTCAGGCTGGTTTCTACCTCCTGACCTCAAGTGATCTGCCTGCTTCGGCCTCCCAAAGTTCTGGGATTTTGGGCATGAGCCACCAAGCCTGGCTGACAATTTATAATTGTATATAGTTATGGGGTACAAAGTAATCTTCTTAATTTTTTCAAAGAACCAACTTTTGGTTTTGTTGTTTTTTTCCTATTATATATACTTTAACTCATGTCAGCTCATATCTTTATTTTCTTTACACTTTTATTGAGCTTTTTTAAAAAAAATGTCTTGAACTAGATACTCATTAATGTTCATTATTTCTTTTTTTAAATTTGTTTTGTTTTGTTTTTGAGACAGAGTCCCGCACTGTCACCCAGCCTGGAGTGCAGTGTGGCGATCTTGGCTCACTGCAACCTCTGCCTCCCAGGTTCAAGTGATTCTCCTGCCTCAGCCTCCTAAGTAGGTGGGATTACAGGTGCACACCACTACGCCCAGCTAATTTTTGTGTGTGTGTGGTTTTTTTTTGTTTGTTTGTTTTAATAGAGATGGGATTTCACAATGTTGGCCAGGATGGTCTCAATCTCTTGACCTCGGATCCACCCGCCTCAGCCTCCCAAAGTGCTGGGATTACAGGCGTGAGCCACTGGCACCCAGCCAATGTTCATTATTTCTTACAACTTAATCTTAGAATGTAAGTGACTTGCCTAAGGTCACATAGCTAGTTGGAAAGAATTAGGAGGGAATCCAGGACCATTCTCCTAGGCCCATGCTTTTTACTCTTCACCGTGATTACTTTTTTTTTTTTAAGAAAGGGTAGAATAAAAGTTAATAGTCAATACTGGTTGAGCACTTAGTATGTTCCAGGCACTGTTCTAAGCATTTTGCATATCTTTTAAGTATGTGAAGTGCATATAAACTGAATAGGACATATTTTTTTTTGTAGTTCTGTTTTTAAATGTCTTTTTCTCTTTGTGCTATGGTATAAAAACTGGAAACATGTCTGTGGAACTATTTTTCCCTCCTTTCCTTAGGTACTTCTCCATGCTCCTTAAAAGATACTTTTTCCCGTTGAGTCACCCCTCCCTTTTCAAAAAATTAATATAACTCTGTAAGCTAGAGATGATGTATCAGGGAAACTTTTACAATAATTGCTTTATAATGGCTCTCATTTTAATGATAAAAATGAACATTCCCTTTCTCTTCTGTTATGTCTGGTGCTCAGAGCATCTGCCTTACCAGCTGGAGTACCAAAACTGGTTCTGATCCCAGTTTTATGATAGAGTAGTAAGTTGCAAGGGTAACTAATAATGATGACAAAGATTATATTTTTTTGTACTTTTTGCTTTTCAAAACATTTCCTTGTATTCCTTTTTAATACTAGCTACTTAGTGAATAAGAAAAAGCATTTAGGAATTACAGTTTTACTCATGAGGAAACTGGAGCACAAAAGAAAGGGCCACACAACCAGGTGGTTCATCCATTCGGTGAGCAGTGATTACAGTGAATCTTGCCAGGGGTGTACATCCTTATCACCTTTGGAGCTTTAAAACAAAACACATGCCCAAGCCTCACTCTTGGATAGCTCATCTCACTAGAGTGGGCGGATAGCTCATCTCACGCATCATCCGATTTTTTTGTTTTTCAAGATCCACAAATGATTTATGTGGTCCTCTGATAAAAGAACCACCCTACTGCACACTAGCAGAAATTGTGCTAGTAAATAACAGCTAGAAGTAGAAGTTGTTTGCCTTTACTCAGTCTGATAGTTTGAATTTTATTCTTTACTGCTCTAGTGTATAACTAAGTTTCTATTGTCAGCCAACAGCAATATAGTATTGAAATTAGTGGGTCACCATCAGCATTTTTCTTTGTGTAGACCTTCAGATATGGGAGATACTGGATTTTTAAGTTATGTATTGTCTATATATGCACCCAAATGTTGTAAATATTAATAACTGAATTAATAAAACTGAAGACCCACACATCTTTTTTTTTTTTTTTTTTTTTTGAGACGGAGTCTCGCTCTGTCGCCCAGGCTGGAGTGCAGCGGCCCGATCTCAGCTCACTGCAAGCTCCGCCTCCTGGGTTTACGCCATTCTCCTGCCTCAGCCTCCCAAGTAGCTGGGACTATAGGCGCCCGCCACCTCGCCCGGCTAGTTTTTTTTTTTTTGTATTTTTTAGTAGAGACGGGGTTTCACTGTGATAGCCAGGATGGTCTCGGATCTCCTGACCTCGTGATTCGCCCCTCTCGGCCTCCCAAAGTGCTGGGATTACAGGAGCCACCGCGCCCGGCCGACCCACATATCTTAAAAAGCAATCACTACCCCCAACACTGTAAATATACTAAAAAGCATTGAATTATGTATTTTAAATGATTCAACTGTATGGTATGTGAATTATGTCTCAAAACTGTTTTAAAAAGCCACGATCACTACCATGATATTATAGAGTTAATATCTTCCATATTTTACATATGATTAAACTAAAGTTCGTAAGATTAAGCTCCATGCCTTAGGTCACACTACTATGTGTGACTGAGTCTGGGCCTAAGACTCGTGATTTGGCTTTTGCCTCTGTTCCATGTAGCCTTTCACAGCCAGGGCTTTTTATTGTAATGTTATTATTTTTCCAATCTCTGAACTCTGTTTCTGTCAGTTTTCACACTAATACCTTCTTTTCCACATACAGTACAGATTGCCAAGGCTAGGAATGCTGAAGACATAAATCATTTGGCTCTGCAATATTAGTACTGGATTGAAACCAAAGACAAGTGGCAAAATAACACATGGTGAAAGCATGGGCTATGTTTCTGTGATGCCAGGCATAGTTGAATTAATTCTTTGAGAGGAGGTGTGAATACACATGTATAATGATACTTAAACACAACTGTGAGCAAAATATTTTGTCACATTCCCCTGTGTTGTCAGGTTTGGTCTGCCATCTGCCATTCTTGCAGTGACTGCTTAAAGCACCCATTAGTAGTAGCTCTGTGCTAATCCAGAGTTATTACTACTAAACCAGTAGTAGCAATCTGTGCAAGAGGCCACAGATTTTTCATGGAAAGATAAAGGAGAGACTTTTTTTTTTTTTTTTTTTTTTTTTGAGACAGAGTCTCGCTCTGTTGCCCAGGCTGGAGTGCAGTAGTACGATCTCGGCTCACTGCAAGCTCCGTCTCCTGGGTTCAAGCCATTCTCTTGCCTCAGCTTCTCAAGTAACTGGAACTACAGGTGCTCACAACCACGCCTGGCTAATTTTTTGTATTTTTTAGTAAAGATGGGTTTCACTGTGTTAGCTAGGATGGTCTCAATCTCCTGATCTCGTGATCCACCCGCCTTGGCCTCCCAAAGTGCTGGGATTACAGACATGAGCCATAGTACCTGGCCAATAAAGGGGATTCTTGAATTTCTGCTGTTTTTCCTATATATTCTCTAAGGAATTAGTTTTTTCATTGGAAATCACTACAGGGTAATGAGCATTTCTTTCTTTTTCTTTTTTCTTTTTTTTTGAGACAGAGTCTAGCTCTGTTGCCCAGGCTGGAGTGCAGTGGCACGATCTCAGCTCATGCAAGCTCCGCCTCCTGGATTCAGGCCATTCTCCTGCCTCAGCCTCCCGAGTAGCTGGGACTACAGGCACCCACCACCACGCTTGGCTAATTTTTGTACTTTTAGTAGAGATGACATTTCACCATGTTGACCAGGCTGGTCTCGAACTCCCCACCTCAGGTGATCTGCCCACCTTGGCCTCCCAAAGTGCTGGGATTATAGGTGTGAGCCACCGCGCCTGGCCAACCATTCTTTCTTGATATTGTTGTATGAAGTAGTTGAGAATTTAAAGTTTTTATCTGTTCAGATTTATGAAATTCCTTTATCTGATCCTTACAGTTTACAAATCTAAAAATTTCAGAATGAATTATGTTCAGTTATAGTCAGTTTAAGAATGCAGGAAAGTATATAATAAAAATTACTGATTTCCATGCAAATTGATTAAAATATAAATGTCTTGGCCGGGCGTGGTGGCTCACGCCTGTAATCCCAGCACTTTGGGAGGCCAAGACAGGCAGATCACTTGAGGTCAGGAGTTCGAGACAAGCCTGGCCAACATGGTGAGACCCCGTTTCTACTAAAGATACAAAAAATTAACTGGGGATGGTGGCACACGCCTGTAGTCCCAGCTACTGGGGAGGCTGAGGCAGGAGAATCGCTTGAACCTGAGAGGCAGAGACTGCAGTGAGCCGAGATCGTGCCATTGCACTCCAGCCTAGGCAACAGAGCCTCTGTCTAAAAAAAAAAAAAAAAAAAGTCTTAGTACAAAAGAGGATAACAATATGTTATCAGAAACACTAAATGTCGAAAAACACTTTCATTCCTAGATACTGTCAGATAAGTGAAGTTTTATTACAAAGTGTAAATGTTTTATATCCCTGAAAGAATTAACACAAAAACCACAAAAAGGATATGAGTGATTGTTTTGAAGTAAATGTAGATACCAAATATTCCAACACAACAATTAGCTCTTAGAAAAGATCAAGATTTTATCATAAGCCTGTATAGTTTATTCTCTCTAAAGCAATGTATACAGCTTTTCCCCTAAATTAAGTTTTCTCAACCTCAGTAACTTCAGCCTCTATGCACTGGATGCCAGTACCTTCTTTCTCTTCCCTCCTCAGTTACAACAACCAAAAATGTCTCCAGACATTGCCAAATATTCTCTGGGGACAATTTACTCCACTTGAGAACCACTGCCCTAAATATATTAGAGAATAAGAGCTATAATACAAATTGGTAAGACTGAGAGATAGTAGGACAGAACTCAAAAGATATTTTTGTTTAGGTTTGAGTACTGACAAAGATTTTGAGTTCATGTTATTTTAATCAAAGGATATATTATTAAAAGGGAGAGCATCTGGTTCAAAGATTTGTCCTTACAAGCATCAGAAAGTAGTTCATGTCTTACCAGAAGAGCCATTTATCAAGTTATTTTGTAATCATTCCAAGGAGGCTTACAGAAGAAATCAGACTTAATTCTTTTTTCTTACAATATATTTTTAGGTTCCTGAAATAACCTAAAAATGAACACATCTTTATTTTTAAAAGGCCGCATGGAAGAAATCACATTTAGTTGACCCTTTTTTTCCCACCATAGACAACATTGCAGGTTTTTGAAACTAAAATTACAAGATAAATGGATTTTCTATTTCTTTTCTTTGATCTTGTCTCCCCTGAATTCAGCATTCATGGAATATGATCATTAGCACATTTTAGCCTTTCTACTGATGGTACATTTAACTTTCTTGTTGCTGTCAGTTCCCTGGCAGAGCACTAATGATTTATTTTTTACCCTCTGTATGATAGCCCACTACACACTGTAACATTTGTGTGTGTCCTGGATTCACAGTTATTTTGCCTGGTGACTCTGAAATAATACAGTAGCTCTGGACTTTACTTATTCTTCCCTTTTCCCTTTCTCACATAGCAGCAGCTGTGGATTCGGCAGACCGAAGTCCTCGGCCCACTTCTGCACCCGCCATTGCTCAGGGTCAGGTTGCAGAAGGTGGCGTCCTAGATGCCTCTGCTGAAAAAACAGTGGTCCCTAAAGCACAGAAGGAAACAGTGAAGGCTGAAGTGAAAAAGGAAGACGAGCCACCTGAGCAAGCTGAGCCAGAGCCCACAGAAGCATGGAAGGTATGTCATCAGTCCAAATACCTAGCTAACTCACTTTGTGATTTAGAGGCCTTAATATTTTGACCAGGAACATGTTCAAAACAATTGCTTATTCTCATAGACTCAACAAAGTTATTCCTCATTCTTTCTAAATGAAGATGTCTCCCATGAACCAGTAAAATATTTTCATAAAGTTATGTCAATAAGACTGTAAGCTATCTCAGAAGTTATAAGGTGACCCACTCCTTGACCCAACTATTATTTTTCTAAATGAACTTATAAAAAACACCAGTATGATTGATCCTCTGCTTTTTAAAATAATTTTTACTCATCTAGAAGGAATCGCCACATAGATTTTTAAGACTAAGCTCTGTTATTGTGATTAAAATATAATTTTATTTTCTAAGATGGATATATACACAACATTTCCAAAGAATAGGTATTACATAAAGCACATCTATGTGGTTGCTCAAATCTTAAGTAGCGTTACAAAAAGGAGAAGATCCATTATGTAGGAGAGGTTATACTGCTGAGTTACCTATGGTTCTCAGTTAGTTGTATCCACAGTCACTGCACTGTGTTGAAAAATCACCAATTTAATTAGCAGATTTCCTAGACGGTGACTAGACTGACCTTTTTTTTTTTTTCTTTTGAGACGGAGTCTCGCTCTGTCACGCAGGCTGGAGTGCAGTGGCTGGATCTCAGCTCACTGCAAGCTCCACCTCCCGGGTTTACGCCATCCTCCTGCCTCAGCCTCCCGAGTAGCTGGGACTACAGGTGCCCGCCACCTTGCCCGACTAGTTTTTTGTATTTTTTAGTAGAGACGGGGTTTCACCGTGTTAGCCAGGATGGTCTCGATCTCCTGACCTCGTGATCCGCCCGTCTCGGCCTCCCAAAGTGCTGGGATTACAGGCTTGAGCCACCGCGCCCGGCCTAGACTGACCTTTTATGTGTTAAGCTTCATAAACACATTTAAGCAGTGATGGAATCGAAGTGCTAGCTCAGATTTATTGAAATAAATATAGGTCTTACTGTTGGCAACAGGAATTATGAGAAGCACTCTTTATAAGAAGAATTACATTTTTATATGTCTGTTAAGAAATTTAAAAAAATTTAAACTGCATAAGATCTTAGTAAGTGTCCTCGCTTTGGCAGATTGATTAACCTTGTTCTTTTGGAGCCAGATCTCCAATAAACAATATCTAGTTTATTTTTAGAACAGTGGACAATCTAACTCTGTTTTGATTGTATTTAAAAAAACAAAAAACAAAAAACTGTTAGACCAGGTTTGGAGGCTCTCACCTGTAATCCTAGCACTTTGGGAGAGCAAGGCGGGCGGATCCCTTGAGCCCAGGAGTTTAAGACCAGCTTTGGCAAAATGGCAAAACCCAGTGTCTGCAAAAAATACAAAAACTAGCTGGGTATGGTGATGCGTATCTATAGTCCCAGCTCCTTGCGGGGGCTGAGACAGAAGCATAGCTTGAACCTGAGAGATTGAAGAGGCTTCAGTGAGCCGAGATTGCACCACTGCACTTCAGCATGGGTGACAAAGTGATACCCTGTCTCAAATGGTGAAACCCCATCTCTACTAAAAATACAAAAATCAGCTGGGCGTGGTGGCAGGCGCCTGTAATCCCAGCTACTGGGGAGGTTGAGGCAGGAGAATTCCCTGAACCTGGGAGGCAGAGGTTGCAGTGAGCCCAGATCACACCACAGCACTCCAGCCTGAGTGACAGAGCAAGACTCCGTCTCAAAAAATATAATAAAGAAAGAAACAACTGTTAAATATGACATACAGTTTTACTGTCCATTTGGGACTACCTTGAGTCCAGAGAGAAAAACAGATTGAGTGAATGATAGGTATTTACATTTTTGTACCTAGCCAAATATTTATGACATTGGTCGTCAGGTTCAGTGTCAACAATGCCTGTTTAATGTTAAACTACCTCCTCAGTTTTTAATGTTAGAATATCTCACCAGGCGCTTTTGACTATCCCTCCATTTGTTATACTAACTAAAAAGTGTTAGATTGCTGGAATTGTCAGGGGAATCTTCGTAGTGGCTAAGATTCCTCTGGCTTTCTGCTGACTTACTTTTACTAATTTTTGCCTGTATCATAGACATAAATATCTTCAACAATAGGCTCCCTTTGTTCTTGGGAAGTTGGCAGAGTAAAGAGATCACTACCTGGGATAAGCTTTCCAAGCCAATAGGGGGTCTTTGTTGCCAATTAATTCTACATAAATATATGATTTGAGATACTTGTGTTGAAATGAGACTGAAGACCACCTCTGATAACTTATTATAGTAATGGTGGTGGCAGAATTAAGGGTGACTCTGAGCTGATTTTATATGTAGCAGTTAGAAAATAACTATGGCGGCAGGCACGGTGGCTCACTCCTGTAATCCCAGCAATTTGGGAGCCCAAGATGGGTGGATCACAGCCTGGCCAACATGGCGAAACCCTGTCTCTACTGAAAATACAAAAATTAGCTGGGCATGCTGGCAGACACCTGTAATCCCAGCTATTTGGGAGGCTGAGGCAGGAGAATCACTTGAACCTGGAAGACAGAGGTTGCAGTGAGCCGAGATCGCGCCACTGCACACCAGCCTGGGCGACAGAACAAGACACTGTCTCAGAAAAAACAAAACAAAACTATGGCATTTACTTGAAACCATATTTATTATATAAAGCAATGGTAGTGATAAAGTAGCCTTGTAACTGTAAATTTCATTATCTGACATTAGTTTGAGATAGAGAAAGCTTTTTGTTGTCATTTTAACAAGGTCTATTCTGCAAGTATGGCAGTAGGTACTGTCTCCCCCATGTATATTGTTATCTCATTTAATGTTCTATGTAGGGGCATACACAGAAATACTGTTGCTACTTGGCCTCAATTCTTTTTTTTGAGATGGAATCTTGCTCTGTCACCCAGGCTGGAGTGCAATGGTGCGATCTCAGCTCACTGCAACCTCCACCTCCCAAGTTCAAGCGATTCTCCTGCCTCAGCCTCCTGAGTAGCTGGATTACAGGTGCCCACCACCACGCCCAGTTAATTTTTGTATTTTTAGTGGAGACAAGGTTTCACCATGTTGGCCAGGATTGTCTCGAACTCCTGACCTCAGGTGATCCGCCTGCCTCGGCCTCCCAAAGTACTGGGATTACAGGCGTGAGCCACTGTGCCCAGCTTGCCTCAATTCTTAAACTGAAATAGAGGCTCTCAATTTTCTGCTATTGGATTGATAAAGATCCAAAACAAAAAGAAGTCATTATTCATTTGAACGAGGAATTTAAACTTTGTAAAATATTTTTTTTTTTGAGATGGAGTCTCGCTCTGTCGCCCAGGCTGGAGTGCAGTGGCGCGATCTTGGTTCACTGCAACCTCCGCCCCTCCAGGTTTAAGCAATTCTCTGCCTCAGCCTCCGGAGTAGCTGGGATTACAGACACATGCCACCATGCCCAGCTAATTGTTTTGTATTTTTAGTAGAGACAGGGTTTCACCGTCTTGGTCAGGCTGGTCTTGAACTCCTGACCTCGTGATCCACCCGCCTCGGCCTCCCAAAGTGCTGAGATTACAAGCATGAGTCACCGCTCCCGGCCTGTAAAATAATTTAACATTATTGTTTGCTAAATGCACAATTCTAGGAAGACATTATCTCCATTTTATCCATAAGAAATTTAAGCTCTGAGGGGTAAAAAAAAACTTGTTAATGACCACACAACAAGTATGCTGGGACTTAAAGTAGAAATGACCCAAAACGGTTAATTACCCCTGGTAGTTAAATTGCTGTAATGGGGTGTGCTTAACTTAACACTTGACAGTGTCACTAATTTTGTAGCTCTCTCAGATTTTTTAGACTCAGTCTAGGGAAAGTAGCACAATGACATTATATTCCAAAGTAATGCTGCTTAGTGTGATTAAAAAGAATATCAACACCACAGATTGATGCGGTTCTGTAAAGAACTTAATGATACAAAGTGATTTAGCCCTTAGTAAAAACAATCAATTTTTTAATTTAAAATACCCAATGCTTTGTGCGTTGCTCACTCTATTATGCTCCCTCTTAATAGCCTGTTGTTGTTGTTGTTTTCAATAATTACTCCATTTTCTATGTATAAAATGACATTACTAAAGGTATTTCAAAGCTAGGCAGGAGACCTTAGCTATTCTCTTTCTAATATTAATACTAAGGATGAATCATGCCCTTCTACCAAACACATAGGCTTCACCTTCCTAGAGAAGATTGCAGTGTGTTGAATGTTACAGCTGAATCCTGCATGTGTTTGTTTATAACCAGCCCTGGGAGTAATTTCATGTGTCAGTTACAATTTAAATTGGGTTTATTGTAATGTTTTGTTGTGTAATAAACTGAAGAATGAAGTGCCTCCTTAAGTATATTGTTCAACTAACAAAATCCTTTGTGTTTACCAGTTTGGTGTCATATGTGGTTTATTACATGTGTGCTTTAGCTAAAGATTTTCTTTTTCTTCCTGTCATATATGTCATACGTTGATAACTTCATATGTAAATTTGTTTTTAAATGTTACTTAAAGTACTTCCAGATTATTTTTTAAAGGCAAAACAAAAACATGGCTATTGCATTAAATAAGCCTAAATTATTCTTTTTAGTGGGTACTTTTTTATAAATAAGTATAAAAATATTTTTTCTTCATAAATAGAATACTTACCTTAATTTTCTTTTTTGATAATTTGGATATCCATATTACCTTTTCAGCCTTGAAAATGTGACGGTAAACACAGATGACTTTTGGGAGTAATATCCTTCCCTGTAACACCCTCCATAAGACTGCATCATGATGATTACATATCAGCGTATTTCACAAGCAGCTTAAAGATGCAGCTTGTTTGGAAACAACACTATTCATAGAAACCTACTAACCTAAAATGTTTTTACTACTTTATTTCTTAAATGTAGGTGGAAAAAACCCACATCGAGGTGACAGTACCCACCTCAAATGGTGACCAAACACAGGTTTGTGCCAATAGGCCACTTGTTCCTCTTTCCCTCCTCCCCCTCAATTTTTTTCTTCTCCCTTACTCCCTTTTCCTTAAAATTATAAAATGAAGGTTCAAACAAACTTCAATGAGCAACATTTTATCATTTTTCTTTCTTTTTTAAATTATGGCAAAACAGAAGCTTGCAGAAAAAACTGAAGATCTGATAAGAATGAGGAAGGTTAGCCATTTTTCACTTTCACAAAACTACATTGCCATTTCACCCATGCTGACTTACAATGCATTAAAAAGACAGTGATCCATTCTTTTCATTGATTTCTTTTAATCAGGAGTTGTTAATACTTTCAAATAACAGATATGGGCCAGGTGCATTGGCTCACGCCTATAATCCCAGCACTTTGGGAGGCCGAGGCAGGAGGATCCCTTGTGGTCAGGAGTTTCAGACCAGCCTGGCCAACGTGGTGAAACCATGTCTCTACTAAAAATACAAAAATTAGCCAGGTGTGTTGGTGCACGCCTTTAGTCCCAGCTACTTAGGAGGCTGAGGCATGAGAATCGCTTGAACCTGGGAGGTGGAGGTTGCAGTGAGCTGAGATCATGCCACTGTGCTCCAGCCTGGGTGACAGCTATACACATATATTTACATAAACTGAAGAAACCATAATCCTATACTATATGTTGAAAAGTTTCATTAAACTTTTCATTAAACAGTGAGAGTCAAACCTATCTTTTATATTTAAAAATGTATAAGAACTATTTCACAATGACATCATATTCTTAGAATGATTGATAATATTTTATACACATTTATCATAAAATGAAAACCATCATAGCTGGGTGTGATGGCTCACACCTGTAATCCCAGCACTTTGAGAGGTTGAGGCAAGAGGATCCCTTGAGTCCAGGAGTTCAAGACCAGCCTGGGCAACATAGGGAGACCTCGTCACTTCAAAAAAATAAATAAATAAATTAGCCAGGCATGGTGATACACTCCTGTGGTCCCAGCTACTTGGAAGGCTGAGGCAGGAGGATCACTTGAGTCCAGGAGGTTAAGGCTGCAGTGAGCCACAACTGCACCACTACATTCCACCTAGGTGACAGAGTAAGACCCTGTCTCCAAAAAAACACCCTCTGTAGCAGCAATCCCAGTACTGTGTTTAACTATGGGTTTAACTTCTCTCCCTCATTCTTTTCATCTATAGGGTGGGATGAATCAGTTTGAATCAGTTAACTGAATATATTTATTGGCTGGTCATGTATAAAATGATAATCTTTCTTAGATCTTTTTTATAAAAGAGGTCTAATTTTTTATTAGATTTTATAATTAGAGATTATAAATTCTCTAATTATACTCACTGTCACTAAGTATAAAATACATCCCAAAAGCTAAATAATGTTTTTAAAGCATTTCTTCACTCCATGATACCTGGAGTTTCAGTGTTTTTTAGAGTCATATGTTTTAAGGTAACCCTCAAACAGTTCAATTTCAAAAATGAACATAAAACAGCTTGTTACATAAGAAGCCAATGAAGCCAGGAGCACTGTCTGTTTGAATAACATCATCACATTCTTTCATCATTCATGAACAAGGTCATCGTTTTCTCGTGGTAATCATGTTCTCTGTGTGTCCTTGTGACTCTGACCATTTCATGTTGGCATATGCTGCGCTGTGGACATTTAATTTTAAATATTTTTTGGTTTGCCAATTTTCAGTTTTTTCCCGCAAGAACAACATTTTAATTTTTTATGCTTTTCTGTTTTTCCCCCCTTTCATTTTCACAGAAAAAGAGAGAAAGACTAGATGGTGAAAACATTTATATCAGACATAGCAATTTAATGTTGGAGGTTTGTATGAACTTGAAGCTTATTTCAGTTGGTTGCCTGGAACCTTCTGCATTCTTTGCTGATTCCCCTTTCTTCATTCTGTGCTGCATTTGGTTTTGCATGCCATTGCATGAAGGAACTTTAGGTTTAAAATGCTTCTGCATGTTGGTGAACATGAAGATATGCAAACATCTCGCCTTCTGATTCTTTTTAGTTTCTATCTGTCGTACTTACCTGGAAAAATATATGATTGGGACTACCTCTACCTCTCATGGTTCCATTGTTTTACCCACCTTTAGAAAGTTCTACATCATTGCTAAAAGTTCCTTTAATTTTCCAAGAGTGTAAACTTCCATGTGTCCCAAGATGCAAATTTACACTATTCTTTCATTTTCTGAACTAAGAGAGTGTGAAAAAGTAGGGAATTCAGAATGGACTTAAAATATTGGAGATAATAGAAAAATGACAGAACTGTCGAGGGGAAAAAGAAATAAGAAGGAAAGAGGGGAGCCTAGCATTTAATCAGTAGTTACTATAAGATGGTTTAATCATAAAAACAGGCCTGTGGGTATGGGATTGTTATTTTAAAGATGAGAAAATTGAAGCTCAAAGAGATTAAGTAATTTCCCTGTAATCCCAGAACTGGAAAGCCAAGATGTGAGGATCTATCCAACTCTATGAAACTACTCTGTTTTCCACTCAGAAACAGCAACATGCTGTCTGCTATAAGAGTTGTGAGATTATTTTCCCATTATATTCAACATTGGTCATATATATATATATATGTATTTTTTGAGACGGAGTCTTGCTCTGTTGCCCAGTCTAGAGTGCAGTGGCGTGATCTCGGCTCACTGCAAGCTCCGCCTCCCAGGTTCATGCCATTCTCCTGCCTCAGCTTCCCAAGTAACTGGAACTACAGGTGCCCGCCACCACACCTGGCTAATTTTTTGTATTTTTTAGTAGAGATGGGTTTCATTGTGTTAGCCAGGATGGTCTCAATCTCCTGACCTCGTGATCCACCCGCCTTGGCCTCCCAAAGTGCTGGGATTACAGGCATGAGCCACCGGGCCTGGCCTATAAAGAAGATTCTTGGATTTCTGCTGTTTTTCTTATATATCCTCTAAGGAATTAGTTCTTTCATTGGAAATTACAACAGGGTAATGAGCATTTCTTTCTTTTTCTTTTCTTTTTTTTTTTTTTGAAACAGTGTCTGGCTGTGTTGCCCAGGCTGGAGTGTGCTGGCACGATCTCAGCTCACTGCAAGCTCTGCCTCCCAGGTTCAGGCCATTCTCCTGCCTCAGCCTCCTGAGTAGCTGGTCTACAGGCGCCTGCCACCACGCCCGGCTAATTTTTTCTATTTTTAGTAGAGACAGGGTTTCACTGTGTTAGCCAGGATGGTCTTGATCTCCTGACCTCATGATCTGCCCACCTTGGCCTCCCAAAGTGCTGAGATTACAGGCATGAGCCACTGTACCTGGCCTTTTTTTTTTTTTTTTTGAGGCAGGGTCTCACAGAATTACCCAGGCTGGAGTGCAATGGCACAATCACTGCTTATTGCACCCTCAGCCTCCTGGGCCCAAACAATCCTCCCATCTCAATCTCCTGAGTCGCTGGGGCTATGGGTGCACGCCACAGTGCCCAGCTAATTTTTAAATTTTGGTAGAGACAGGATCTCAATATGTTGCCCAGGCTGGTCTTAAACTCCTGGACTCAAGTGATCCTTCTGCCTTAGCCTCCCAAAGTACTGGGGTTACAGGCATAAGCCACTGGACCCAACCTAAACTTTAAAAACTAGATAGGTCTCTGGCTTAATAGATAGCCTCTAATTATTTAAACCTCATCTTATTCCTTGTCAATATCTGTATTTTGAGTATTTGTTACGTATAAAGTCTTTGAGAAGAATTATGCCCAGCCTTCATTAAACATGTATTGCATGGTGGGTGCAATACCAAGTGCTTTACATATATTTGTCTCGTTTAACATGAAGTTTTTCAAGGCTGGATCCTCAGATATTTCAAACTTGGCAACTAGCTCTCTTTGTTTTAGCCTGTATCTGAAAGTAGACCTGAGTAGTTCCATCTTCAGAGACTAGGAAGAATAGTGAATGTTAGTTGATTTCCTTTATTTGGCAGTGTAACATCTTGAAATTCTAAATATGCATATTTCCTGACTAGTTCATCTTCAGTGCTTCCTCTTAACTGGAACCTGCAGTACCAATCATATATTTGTCATTTGTTCCATGAGGTGTGTTATGGCTTCTGAGACTCACAAAGTCCCTGTGTGTGATGTGTTTTTCCCTCAGCATTTCATTGACAGCCATGAGAGGGGATTTCTAAATAAGTGTGTTTGAAAATTAAAACCACTAACTGCCTTTTGAGAACATTCTATATTTAATGAAGTGTTTGGTTTGATTGCTTCTAAAATTATGAAGTGATAGGCATCAAAAAGTATCTAACCTGAACACAGCCAAAGTAATTTGGCCATCATTCTTTAGTTATTATAAAGTTTTTTCCCCAGTAAGGAAGTTCTCTCAAGTTATCTGTCACTCCAGCAGGCTTTTTTTTTTTTTTTTTTTTAAGCATCCCTCCTCCCTCTTCTCCTACCCCGCCCCCACTAATGCTTTGTTCTGGCACAAATAAGGTCGAGTTCATTTTTAGATCTACCGCCTCCTCCATCTCCCAGAGAGAACCTGTAGCAAGTTGTCTATGACAAATTCTATTTGGAACAGGTCCCTTTGATATCTTAATTTTACTCTGTGCCCCCACAGGTTTCCAACAAAGCCAGCTAAGAAGGATGGAGAAAGCTCCCTCAGAAGCTACTGGTTTTACCAAAACATTTATTTTCTCAGGTTCCAAGCCAATCCGAAGCTAGGCAAGAAGAGTAGCAAATCACAAGTCTCTTATATTAAGAGGTTAACTCAGAGAGTTATCATTTTACATAGCATCTCTTGCTCATTTTTGTTTTGCTTTATTCACACTTTTAACCTTCCCAAATGTATTAAGTTGGTCTTGACCCAAACAGATTTTAATTACCAGTGAGGAGCTGGGTCACGGGACCTTACATGCCTGGTGGGTCTGGTTGCTCAGTCTAACACTGGGTCTTTGAATGGGCTTGTTCATGCTTTTCTTTAGCTACTAGACATGCTTTTCTTGCTTTCAGCTAGAACAAAAGTGCAAACTGTTCTTTCCCCCATAGCAAAGTCCATATTCATAAAATATACTCACATTTCATCCCAATATGCGAAACATGCTCTTCTGGATGCTACAGGATCACCCTTTTGGAGTTAGCTTTCTATTTGATCTTAAAGCAGGTATACATGGTTCAGTCTTGCAAAAAGAAAAAGAAATAGACTAGTTAATGATTTTTCTGAATTAATATCTCCAGAATCAAAATATTCTCACTGATTATTCTTATGCTGTTTTCCCTTTGACATTGCTGTTGAAAGAGTTTTATTTAGTTAAAACCTGTATTACCCTCAGAAAAAACTTTGAAGCAAAATTTTATTGAAATGAATTCTAATTTTTTACCCCAATACAGCTGTTTCCTACAGAGCCAAAAAAGAAAGACTAAATCCAAAATTCACCCGGCATATTAGGAAATGTATTTAGCATTATGCTTTTCTTGGATACAGAGCTGCCTTGATATGTAATAAATACTTTGCAGTCATCAAGTGATGGGCTCCCACATGTTTTGATCTCAAGCATAGATCTTTTAAGGTTTTTTGAAGTGTTGTTGGACAAAGAACATTTGAGTTTTTGTCTTCAAGTTATATTTACCAGACTATTTTTGGCCAAGTCCCCTTTTTGAAAGTTGTTATACACCTCCTTTTATATAAACCTGAATATTATTTCTAGCTCATGCTTTATTAACCTAAGCTTCATTCATTTCTCCCTGGAATATCCCTTTAATAGCTTGCCTGTACCTCAGGTTGCCTAATATTCAAATTTGCGAGAATGTATACCTACTATGTACCCACAAAAATTAAAAAGATTTTTTAATTTTTAAAAAACTTTTAAAAAATTTAATCTGCTGGAACAGTTGAATTATTTTAAATTGTCAAGGAGATACATAAGGTCTTTGGTGAACTCTTGTTAACTCACTTTCAATCCTTTGAAGGTCAATGGAAGAGGTCCCTGGTTTGAGTTGTACTAAGTAATGAAGTGAAGCTGTTAGAAGCTAGAAAGCCTTAGGTTTTTAGTTTATGTGCATATTATTGACAAAGAAAAAAAGTCATTGTGTTATGTACCTCTGGGTAATTTTTCAGAGGTAGTAACAGTCTGCTCTGGAGCCTTTAACTAGGAATTTCAGTAATAAATTCTTACATCAAAAAAGGGCTATTCTTGTTTCTCAAAAAGCAAAAACAGCCATCTAGTAATAGAGAAGTAAAACCATCTCCAGGTAGAAGTAGAAGGATACTGTATGTTTGCAACTCAACAAGACAAGACAGTCAGTGGTGGATTGTATGTTTCACCATGCCTTCATTAAACAGTTTGTTCATCTATTGCTATCTCCATCCTCCTGAGCTGAGCCTAAAATAATTTCTTATCAAACTGAGGCTAATTGAGTTGTGGAACTACCTTCTTGGGATGAGGAGTTAGAGATCTGGTGCTGTGTCACATGGGAAGAAGAATCATAAATTAAGGCGTGAGTTCTTTATGGGTTATATAACTGCTAACAGCTATGGAGTTGTGATACTTCACAGCTTCCAAGAAAAGCACTTTATTTAAAGAAAAAAAAAGGCAAGCAAATATACCATGTTATATATTTATAATCTGAATGCAGATTAGTAACATCTGTCCTGGATGTGGTGTGTTTTCTACCAGTGCCCAGTCTCTGATGGGTTGCCCTTGGTTATGTTTTTTGTCCTGATTATGTATTATTTTGCATCTTTGTCCTTTCAACTATAGGATTTAGACAAGAGTCAAGAGGAGATCAGAAAACATCACGCTAGCATCAGTGAGCTGAAAAAGAACTTCATGGAATCTGTACCAGAACCACGGCCTAGTGAATGGGATAAACGCTTATCCACTCACTCCCCCTTCCGAACTCTTAACGTCAATGGGCAAATCCCCACAGGAGAAGGAGTGAGTACTTTGTCCACATGACCAATTGTGAAAATGGAGGGAATACATGTTTGTATGTATTAATATTCTGTATCTGAGAGAAAGCTTAGAGCTGAAATTTGGATTTGGTGCCTCACTATATTCATTGCTGCTTTAAGGCATTTGTAATCAAATACTTACTTTTTTTAAGTCATGTAGGCTACCCAGGCCAATTATAGGAGCCATTTGGAGCCACCAGGAGATGATTAGCCTCTGAGAACTATCTCTGCAGCTACATGCTTCTGGCTAATGATTGTTTATAAACTGACCATAAGCCAGTAGAGGTTTATTTGTATTCAAACTGTGCCTTCAGGGACTCGAAAGTTTACTAAATTTAGGAAGGTCAAAATAGGAAAGAGATTAGTCTTTTTAAAAAGCTTGATTTGCTTTGGGAGGCTGAGGCCGGTGGATCACGAGGTCAGGAGATCGAGACCATGGTGAAACCCCGTCTCTACTAAAAATACAAAAAAATTAGCCAGGCGTGTTGGCGGGCGCCTGTAGTCCCAGCTACTCGGGAGGCTGAGGCAGGAGAATGGCATGAACCCAGGAGGCAGAGCTTGCAGTGAGCCGAGATCGTGCCACTGCACTCCAGCCTGGGTGACAGAGCGAGACTCCGTCTCAGTAAAAAAAAAAAAAAAAAAGCTTTATTTGAACATTTACACAACTTAGAAATATCTGAATGGTTCCCCACAATTATATAGTAAACCAAGGAGCCCCCTAAGCTAGAGAATTCAGAACTCCAAATATTAATGATTGTATTTCAATTTTAGAAAAACTGTGGGCTGGTCACCATGGCTCATGCCTGTAATCCCAGCACTTTGGGAGGCCAACACAGGAAGATCACTTGAGTCCAGGAGTTTAAGACCAGCCTGGGCAATATGGCAAAACCCCATCTCTACAAAAATTAGTCAGGTATAGTGGTGTGCACTTGTGTAGTCCAGCTATTCACGGGGCTGAAACAGGAGGATTACTTGAGCCAGGAGACCAAGGCTGCATTGAGCCATGATTGCACCACTGCATTCCGGCTTGGGTGACAGAGTGAGACCCTGTCTCAAAAGAAAGGAAAAGGAAAACTATTTATTTTATCTTTATGAGTAACATTAAACTTTCAATACACTGTTGTGTGAGATAGTCACAATTAGAGCTCAGGGGCTCTTCTTTTTCTATTATTGTTGTCATTACCTATTTTAGAAATCCTACATCTGGGCCGGGTGTGGTGGCTCACACTTGTAATCCCAGCACTTTGGGAGGCTGAGGTGGGCGGATCATGAGGTCAGGAGTTCGAGACCAGCCTGGCCAGCATGGTGAAACCCCATATCTACTAAAAATACAAAAATTAGCCAGGCATGGTGATGCATGCCTGTAATCCCAGCTACTCAGGAGGCTGAGGTAGGAGAATTGCTTGAACCTGGGAGGCGGAGATTGCAGTGAGCCGAGATCGCGCCACTGCACTCCAGATAGGGCAACAGAGTGAGACTCCGTCTCAAAAAAAAAAAGAAAAAGAAAAAAAGAAATCCTACATCTGAATAAATGAATCTGTTAAACATTTAATGAAAATATCTTGAAAGTTACCATGAACATATACCCCAAAAGTTTTTATCTTTAGTCAGTACAAGTGAAATATTTATATAGTCACAATGACTCAGTAAGTGATTATGATTTAAAAATTATGTGCTTGTTTTTCCCCAAAAACAATAGCAGTTCTAGTTTAAAAAAGGTAAAGTGATGTCTTAATAATTTTAAAACTTTTTTTTTTCTTTTTTTGAGATGGAGTTTCGCTCTTGTTGCCCAGGCTGGAGTGCAGTGGCGTGATCTCAGCTCACTGCAACCTCCACCTCCTGGCTTCAAGTGATTCTCCTGCCTTAGCCTCCCTAATAGCTGGGATTATAGGTGCCTGCCACCACGCCCAGCTAATTTTTTGTATTTTTAGTAGAGATGGGATTTCACTACCTTGGCCAGGGTGGTCTCGAACTCCTGACCTCAGGTGATCCACCTGCCTCAGCCTCCCAAAGTGTTGAGATTACAGGCATGAGCCACTGCACCTAAAACTTTTTTTTTTTTTTTTAATTTTCAGAATTTATGGTAAACTATCCAAATTATTATTTAGTTTCTGGAACTGGAGAAGGTAGTAAAAGTTGGTTCACAGGCTGGGCGTGGTGGCTCACACCTATAATCCTAGCACTTTGGGAGGCTGAGGCAGGCGGATCACTCGAGGTCAGGAGTTTGAGACCAGCCTGGCCAACATGGCGAAACCCCATCTCTACAAAAAATACAAAAAAATTAGCCGGGCATGGTGGCGTGTGCCTATAATCTCAGCTACTTGGGAGGCTGAGGCAGGAGAATCGCTTGAACCCAGGAGGCAGAGATTGCAGTGAGCCGAGATTGTGGCACTGCACCCTAGCCTAGGCAACAGAGCAAGACTCTGTTTAAAAAAAAAAAAAAAAAAAAAGTTGGTTCACAGAGGGTACTTTTTGTATTTTTCAAAGTGTGACTAAAATTGGCTAACAGTTCCCCAAACAGAGCTGAACCAGTTTCACAAATAAGGCTGGAAAATACCTGAGTAATGGGCAGCTAAATAGAGATACCAGGGATGATAGGATGCTATTGTTTGCTACTTACTGTCCTCTCAGCCTCCATTTTCTATGAATGGACATTAGTTTTGTGTTCTAAATCTAGAGCATGTATCCTGAACTGAGACAATAACTCTGCTTTCTGGGCAAGACCACTGCTTTCAGTGTCAATAGGATACTTAATTTTGATGTATCTCTACTAACAAGAGTCATAAAGGGTCTAGTAGTTCTGGTTGTGGCTTGATTTGATTTAGAGGGTCTGGCTAGTCAAAACCTAATTGAACAATTCTGAACAAGTAATTTATCGTATTGGGCCTCAGTTTATGGAGTAGATGATCTTTAAGATCCCTGTGAACTCTAAAATTCTGTAAGTCTATGACTCCATGAGAAAATGCCTTGTCGCTGTTTCACCTGGTTAGCCCTGTCTGCAAACTATAACTGCGTAGTTTCTCGAAGTTTTCTTTTTGACTCTGTGCAAGTAATAAAAGATGCTCAACTACTTTGAAAAAGTAACTTGGTACTCTCTTGGATGAGGTTGAGTAAATTTGAATTGGTCTCTGTTTCCAGAAAATATCTTACGTCTTTTAATAGAAACCTTTCAGAAATCTTCTCAGGGTTGGTTTTGGGAATGCTAAGGTCATTCTGTGTTCTTTAAAGAAATAACTTTTTATAAACTGAACAAGATCCATGGGAGTACTTGAACAATTTTAGCTCTATGCTATTATCCCTGTAAAGGAATTGCAGAATAAATAAGCACTGTATTATGGTGACCTTTAATATTGGGTAATTCCACTTTCTGGCATATCTTACTTTTTCTTTAACAATTGGGATACTATTTCTGTTCTCTGGGGATACCTCTTCCACCTTTGACGGTATTGTTGTTGCATTGCAAGGCAACTGAATTTTATATAATTTGTGTATGACCAGGTGAAGAAAACTTCTATGCTTCCCTCGGAAAGAAAGGTTGGTGGGCCAGAGGTAAAGCTGCTGTTATGACTTGTGCTTCTCAATCAGAATTTGCTCTTGTCATGGCACTAAGCAGATAATCCCCCCAGAACTGAACAACAGCTGCTGAATACTTTTTTTTTCTTTTGGCTATACTAGTAAATTCACACCCACAGCCTTTCGGCCTAACACATAACACTTCCACTGCTGCAGCTTTTGCAGCTTTCAATTTGCTTATTTCGGCGCATGGCTGGTTGAAAAGCTGCATGAAGATAAAAATATGTATTCAGAGAGAAAATGAATTTAATTATACCCTATTCTTTTTATGTTGTCTTTCTTCTCCCCCTTTATTTTTCTTTCAAAAATCATTGTAATTTTGCATCCTTTCTTTTCCTTTTTTTCTTTTTTGCTGATCAGTCCCCTAGCTACTTTCTCCCTGATACATATCACTTAGGGGTGTGCAAAGAACCAGTGTTGAACTTCCAAACTGATCAGAGAAGGCTAGCTCAACTGAGAGAACTTAGAGCCAAGTTTTTCCTTTCGTAGATAACGTCTGTCTTGACTATGGATACCAGAGTACAGAAATTGCAGGGGGAAGAAAAACTTCTCAATTGGACAATTGGGGAGAAAAAACTTTCCTTAAAAGTGTCAAAAGCATTTGCTTAAAGTAATGTATAAACCTTCATGATGGTCGTTATTATTTATTTGTTTTGGTGAACCTTGGAGGGACATTATAATCTTTTATACTTTTTGTTTTTCTTTCGCAGTCTTTAAAATGTATAAGATTAAGATTTTTATTTCTTGAGCAAAAATTAATTGCTATACTGAATGAACTGTTGCAGTTTTTAAAGTCTATATGAAGAGATAAGGATTACTTTTTATATTCTGCCATTCTATTTGTAATAAAAGTAACTTTTTTTTTTTTTTTCTGAGACGGACTCTTGCTGTGTCCCCCAGGTTCAAGTGCAGTGGTGCAATCTCAGCTCACTGCAACCTCTGCCTCCCGGGTTCAAGCAGTTCTCCTGCCTCAGCCTCCTGAGTAGCTAGGATTATAGGCATGTGCCACCACGTCCGACTAATTTTTGTATTTTTAGTAGAGATGGAGTTTCACCACGTTGGCCAGGCTGATCTCGAACTCCTGACCTCGTGATCCGCCCACCTCAGCCTCCCAAAGTGCTGTGATTACAGGCGTGAGCCACGACACCCAGCCAAAAATAACTTTTATGATGGCAAGAAGAATGCTTCATTATTGGCATTGCCCAATTAGTGATTGGCAGCACCAAAGTAATAGAAAATGACCTAAAATTCATATGTAAATATCCTCAAAGGAAAAATAAATAACATAACAAGGGGAAAGCCAGTGATCCCTTGAACTTTCAGTTCTAATGTTCATTCACTCAAAAAGGTATCTACTGAGCACCCTACTATGTTACAGAAACTTTGCCAGGATAAATTGCCAAAATAAAGTAAAGCTAAAATGAAGAGTATCTAAAAGATCTTTCCAAATCCTTTGCACATCCCCAAGTATCATTTTTGAGCATTTTCCATCTGTCATTTTGTTCATCTTATTCTGTCTTTCTTGATCTTCTACTGTGAAAGCAGACACAGGAACGTGCTCTGTTAGTACAGGATGAAGAGAAAATTAAAAGGCAAGAAAGATCTACTGAAAGAGCCTTGCCCCAGCAAGAAAATGAAGAAATTCTTCCCAAGGTTTCTATTCCAATCCCTGAGGATCACAAGTCTCTCAAAAAGTGTCACCTCTACTTTAGTACTTTTCCATCTCCTCGTATTCCTTTCATGATGTCTTTTCTCGTGGTCCTTGTGTTGGCTGTTTGGTGGTTGGTCTTTCTGTGATCAGAAAACAGGGTGCTCATCTGAAATGTCAAGACCGTTGAACTTTTGTCCTTGGCTTCAACTGTGTTATTGCTGTATGATGCCCTCTGATCTTGATAGTTCACTGTCCTAGGAGAGCCCTTGTGATCATTTTTCTGTCAAATGTTACTCTTTGTAGATTATGTATTATGGGGTACAAAGGAGTAGCAATGGACTGCCCAAAGCCAGCTTTTCTGCACTGAATTTTAACAAATTTAAACAAATCAGAATTAAGCATATGGCAGGTTGGTAATCTTCCCAAAAGCTTTAACTCTTTTATCCTGCATGTTTACTGTTTACTATTGTTATGTCCTCCCATCCAATGTCTCACACAAACCAGGATACTCTCTAGATACATTTGATGGAATATTTTCCTAATCCTCTATAGTCATTTGTTTGGCATGGGCTTCATAGTTTAAGAAAAAATTTCAACTTACTAACCTTTCAGAAGCCTTAAAATGATAACGTTTTAGTCTACAAATCCATAACCACTCCTTTTCTTATGATATCAAACCAGTATAAACAAAAGTCTTTTCTGGAAAAGGGCTTTTGACTTCTGTGGCCTTTTTATGAGTATTTCTGAGCTGTACAGGGACAGACAACTTTATCCTGCCTGCTGTATAGAAGAGATCTTCAAAGATTAAATGCCATCTTTTCACAAGTAGAGTGTTGATATGGTTTAAGGAAAATGGTGCTGGTGCCCCTTAGCCTCCAGCCAGGACTGAAATTCTCAGACTACTCTACCTATCCTTAAAAGTCCTGGAACACAGATTTACTCAAGATCTGTACATAAACAAACACTTCTCTGAATTAAGATACTGTGTTACTTCTTTATAGCTTTGCTAATTATATTGCTAGTAGCAATAGTTAGCCATTGCTAAGCTTAAAATATATATTGATATACTTTGTTTTCCTGATATACTTCAGACCTGTTTGTTCTTGCACTTGTGTTGAAATCAACTGTTTTTAATCAATGGCTTTGTGACCTCAAGTTCTGTTGTGACAAGTATGTGTCCTCTGTTTGCATGTTGACTTCTAAGACTTAACCTGAAGTAAATATGAGCACTCTCTCTCTCTCTCTTCAGGACACAACTCACATGCCTAACCTGTTATTTTTTACCTCAATATTGATGAAACCTTGCATGTAGCTTGCTTTTTACGGCACTTGAATGTACCAATATGGATGATTTGGTTAATGTCTCAAATATTTGTTTTGAAATCTGAGTTTAGAGGGTTATCAAATTAAGATTATTATACTTTGTTTTACTTCTCCATGCTTTTCAGTTGATGAGACTTCTAAACAAGACTTTTTATTTTTGAGAAGATGGCCTCCTAGAGCAAAAAAAGAGAGCAGTAAAGACAAGAATCTTTTGTCCTTCAACATCTACCAGTATTGTTCTCTTGTCTCTGGAGACATGTAGAAATAATTATCTGGTGTTTCCTGAAAATTGCTACACTGTCATTATAGGCTTTCCCAAGAAATGGAAAAAGAAGCAAGGACCAGGTTAAAATTTAAAATTTGGTATGCGTATATATCTTTTATGTCACAGGCTATGTCTATTTATAATATATGTTTTGTAAATAAGCATATTTATTGATTCACTCATAATAAGAGGGACCTGAAATATTACAAAGCTGTTCTCTACCACAGAAAGTTATAATCATAAGTACTCTCTTTTATCTGGGAAATAAAGATACAAGAATTTTCCGTAATGAAATAGCAAATGGAACTGTAGACTTTGTTAGATTATTTTAAATCTTTTTTTAAGGAATTAAAAGGAAATAATCAGAACTTTATTTATACTTTTATAACTGTTTCAGATTATAATTCCTGAATTTCCAGTTTTCATCCTTATACACAGCTTTTTATTAATTACTATTGTAAACTTCACCCTGAATTTTGTTTCTCTTTGTATTGGAGTTATTCTAAGTCCATTAAAAGTCTAAGCCAATGATACTTTTCAGTTTTCTGAAATGCAACAAGAGTCCTCGGAGATCTTTATTGAGAGTCAAAGGAGAGGCCATTTCTTCTATCAATAGGGTAAGAATGATTAAGAGGAGAATGGCTAAGCCCTTGTATTGGATGAAGCTGACCAATGCAGACTCAAAAGTTACCATCACAATTATCAGAGAAAAAATATTGGGCATTCCAACTTTGTATTAGCTAAAAATATTTGCAAGATAAAACGTAAATAGGCCGGGCGCGGTGGCTCACAGCTGTAATCCCAGCACTTTGGGAGGTTGAGGCAGGCAGATCCCCTGAGGTCAGGAGTTCGAGACCAGCCTGGGCAATATGGTGAAACCCTGCCTCTACTAAAAATACAAAAATTAGCTGGGCATAGTGGTGCACACCTGTAATCCCAGCTACTTGGGAGGCTGAGGCAGGAGAATCGCTTGAACCCGGGAGGCAGAGATTGCAGTGAGCCAAGATCACGCCACTGTACTCCAGCCTGGGTGATAGAGTGAGACTCCATCTCAAAAAAAAAAAGAAAAAAAAAAAAGTGTAAATAGTCTTGGTTTCCTTCCTTCATTTTCAATACCAGAGGCAAATTCTAATACATATTGGTGTTACCCTGATTCAGCTTCTTCTTCTTTTTTTTTTTTTTTGAGTCGGAGTCTCGCTCTGTTGCCCAGGCTGAGTGCAGTGGCGCGATCTCGGCTTGCTGCAAGCTCCACCTCCCAGGTTCACGCCATTCTCCTGCCTCAGCCTCCCAAGTAGCTGGAACTACAGGCGCCCGCCACGATGCCCGGTTAATTTTTTGTATTTTTAGTAGAGACGGGGTTTCACCGTGTTAGCCAGGATGATTTCAATCTCCCAACCTCATGATCTGCCTGTCTCGGCCTCCCAAAGTGCTGGGATTACAGGCGTGAGCCACCACACCTACCCTGATTCAGCTTCTTAATGGCAAGTTGATAAATAAAAAATAATTTGGACTAAAGGCATCAATACAGACCAGTATAATATTTTGGATTTTTGCCTTGGTTTTGTCATTATTCATTTCTAGGGTGACTCTGAGAGTACTAGAGTCACCCTAGTTAACTACTTGGTGCCCAGATTTCCACCTAGTAATGTGGAGACAAACCTACCTCATGAGAATGAATATGTAATAAATTCCAGGAACCAGAGACCCTGGTTGTCATTCAATTCTTGGTCTTTTGGGAGCTGGGAAGATGAAAATTTAAAAACACACAAACATACATTAACTTCTTTTTATTTTGAAAGTAAGTAAATAGCTGTGTTTATTTCCATCTACTCCTTATTGATATTTGACCACTTTACTAAGATGTCTTTCCAAATTTATCCCTAATAAATTCATCTTATCCAAATGGTATGATTAGAGTGGATCATACTTGAAAATAAACCAAGCATCTATATTTTGGACCTATCTTTCAGCCATTTTCTTTTATGCTAACACTTGCAATATGAAGGGAATTGTTTGCATGGGTCAAGTTTTCTACTTATTTACATCTTCAGTAAAAGTTTTGAAGGGAAAAGATGCTGACTTTGTTGACCAAGATTAGACTAGATATTATAAATGGAATAGATTTCCAGTTGGCATCCTAGAACCTAGTACATTTCTTTCTACTAAATATTATAAATTTTACTCTGAAATTTCTTTGGATATAATAACCCAATTCACTTTCTCCTAGTTTCCTAAGTCACTTCTGTAATACTTCTTAAAGATAAGCCTATAGTACTTCCTATAGATAAGCATATAGGACACATGAGGCATTAGAGATCTAATTAATTTTAAGAAGGTATTATGGAGCAAAAATTACACTTGTGGTTTACCCAGTGATCATGTATTTACAAAAGGAAAAGAGGGCAAAATTAATGTGAGACATGGTCTCATTGTTGCTTTTATTTTTTCACCAAGGGTTTTGAATACGGTAAAGACATACAAAGCTTGTTGACAGAGTTGCCTTCCCTTACATTCCTCTTCACAGAAATTATAAAATCCCAAACCATAGCATTCTCTACAGCTTTGAAAATGACTATTATATTGTTTTTATTATACATAGAAACTTCACTTTTTTTCACATACTCAAATTACACCATTTGTAATATTGGTACTAGAAACTACAACTCCTTATTCTTCTGTTTTGTGTGGCATGTGGCATTACTATATCTGCTTCCTCTACACTTTAGTGGATAATATTAATAGACCACTGTCATTTCTTTTTTTTTTTTCTTTTTTTTTGAGACGGAGTCTCGCTCTGTCGCCCGGATCTCAGCTCACTGCAAGCTCCGCCTCCCGGGTTTACGCCATTCTCTCACCTCAGCCTCCCGAGTAGCTGGGATACAGGCGCCCGCCACCTCGCCCGGCTAATTTTTTGTATTTTTTTAGTAGAGACGGGGTTTCACCGTGTTAGCCAGGATGGTCTCGATCGCCTGACCTCGTGATCCGCCCGTCTCGGCCTCCCAAAGTGCTGGGATTACAGGCTTGAGCCACCGCGCCCGGCCTAGACCACTGTCATTTCTGCTGCTGTTACTCCTCATGCCTTAGTGTCTCCTTTTACTGCAGCAGAATATGACACAAAAAGAAACACATTGGTGCAGATTAAAAGCATACCTGAAATGGTTAAGGCGGTATGGAATTAGAGTTTGAAAGCCATACAAAGTTAGGCTAGAGGAAGAGCAGTGGCTATGATCAACAATTATAAATTCATGGAGGATTCCTTTTGGTAAACAAAACTCCTATCATCCTAGAACTTGAAAGACAAAAAGAAGATAAAGTAGTTTATTCCCACAGATCAGAAATGCAGGCTAAAAGCCAAATAACTTGAATAATAGCCTAAGGAGATCAAGATCATCCTGGCTAACTCTGTCTCTACTAAAAATACAAAAAATTAGCTGGGCGTGGTGGCGGGTGCCTGTAGTCCCATGGGAGTACATGGGAGACTGAGGCAGGAGAGTGGCATGAACCCGGGAGGTGGAACTTGCAGTGAGCCGAGATCACGCCACTGCACTCCAGCCTGGGCAACAGAGCGAGACTCCGGTCTCAAAAAAAAAAAAAATCTTTTGTGATTGAAATCCTAGGCCGGGCGCAGTGGCTCACACTGTAATCCCAGCACTCGGAAGGCTGAGTTGGGCAGATCACCTGAGGTCAGGAGTTTGAGACCAGCCTGGCTAACATGATGAAACCCTATCTCTACTAAAAATACAAAAGTTAGTTGAGTGTGGTGTCAGGCATCTATAATCTCAACTCAGGAGACTGGGGCAGGAGAATGGCATGAACCCGGGAGGTGGAACTTGCAGTGAGCTGAGATCACGCCATTGCACTCCAGCCTGGGCAACAGAGCAAGACTCCGTCTCAAAAAAAGAAAAATCCTAGAAGGCAGCAGTGTCTTACCCTTTAACATAGAATCCTGTTTTGGGTAAATAATAGAATAACTCTGACATTTGAAAGATTAAAAGGTAGGAGAAAGCATAGAATCCCAACTTTCTTGTCTCAAAATCAACAAAGGCAGGTGAGCCTCTCATTTTCTTATCTACTACCTCTTTAAAGAAAAGTCTTCATATTTATAAGATCCTATCTCAGTAAAACATACAGAAAAAGATTTAAGGGGATAACATAGCCACCATTCATTTTATTCATTTATTTTATTTGTCACCTGCCAGCAAAGTACTCTATTATATATTACAAGGATGCAAAGAATCACCATTATCAGAATTTTAGGGATTGGATAGGATCCTAATTCAATTCCTCTCTCTTCCAGTGCTTGACTCCTCTCTACAATATCATTTAGAGATTTGGAGGCCAGTCTTGCAGTCTTTGTTTCAATATCTCCTGAGATAACATATTACATCTTTGGACAATTCTGAATTTGTATATAAATCATTCACATATTAAGTGAAAATCTGTTTCCCTGTAGCTTTCACTCACTGATCCTGAATGAAGGCATTTTTTTTTTTTTTTTTTTTTTTTTTTTTGAGGCAGAGTCTTGCTCTGTCGCCCGGACTGGAGTGCAGTGGCCGGATCTCAGCTCACTGCAAGCTCCGCCTCCCGGGTTCACGCCATTCTCCTGCCTCAGCCTCCTGAGTAGCTGAGACTACAGGCGCCCGCCACCTCGCCCAGCTAGTTTTGGTATTTTTAGTAGAGACGGGGTTTCACTGTGTTAGCCAGGATGGTCTCGATCTCCTGACCTCGTGATCCGCCCGTCTCGGCCTCCCAAAGTGCTGGGATTACAGGCTTGAGCCACTGTGCCCGGCCGAATGAAGGCATTTTAAAGAATTTTCTATCTTTTTCCACATTACTTCTTCACATACTTAAAGGTAACTCTCATGTTGAAACTAGTCACTATTCTTACCCTCAGACAAGTTACCATCTGCTATTCAGATCTATTCCAGTCTTCCTCCTAGCATGTCATCCTCCTTTCTTCTTTTCTAACTTTTCTTGTTTTAACAGCTTTTTCTTTCTGGCTATGTTGCCCACTGTGGATTATTCAGCTTTATGTCCCTATAAATTGACATTCTCTCTCCAAAAAATTTGGAAATTTCTGGCATTCCCAGCTTCTTCATAGATAACACAGGCTTTGGAATTTTTTTAGATAAAAGAGTAGAGGTGGGATAGTTTTCTAGCTTTGAGAGTTTCATGTAGCCCAGAATCTGTTAACAAGGTAGTATCACTGTTACATTTTGAGGAAGCACACTACCAAAGCCGGCATTCTAAGTTTGCTTTCCTTCCATGACAGTCTGAGTAACCTTTACATACTTGAGTTGTCCCTAAGTGATTCAGTTTATACCAGTGTGATGATAAAATTATGGAAATGTCCTTTCTGCTTAACATTCTGATTATGATTTATACCCCACCAGAAAAAGTGATATTAAATATTTGAAGTGTTGTTAATACATCTCTTTTGTGCCTTTCTCCTCAAAACTATGAGATTCTCAAAGGTAAGAAGCTCTTTAGGCCAAGCATGGTGGCTCATGCCTGTAGTCCCAGCTACTGAAGAGGTTGAGGCAGAAGGATTGCTTGAGCCTGGGAGCTCAAGGCTGCAGTGAGCCATGATCACACCATTTCTCCCCAGCCTGGGTAACACAGCATGACACTGTCTCTAAAAAATTTTTAAATAAAAATAGGCTTTGATTTTGCCAGTATATAACTTTTGTATCCCAGCTACCACATTGCCTTGTATATAACAAATAATATTTATTAAACTGAATTAAATGATTAATCACAGATGGCAATGGATAAATAACTTTTCACATAGAATCTCTTGTACTGGCACATAAATTTGTGCTAAACTAATCACCATATGCCCAGTCATTATATGCAGGTAACTCAGAAAGCCTATATCCAGCCCAGAAGCCACTTTCTCTCTTGTTAATCCTGTAATATGGTCCCTTGTTTATTCAAGGAATCTACTATACCGCTATGGTAGGTGTCAGTTTCTATTGTTAATGCCTCGTAACTTGGTTCAGTTAAAAGTTCTTATCCAGCTGGCCTTGGTGGCACAAGCCTGTAGTCCCAGCTACTCTGGAGGCTGAGGCAGGAGGATCACTTGAGCCTGGGAATTCCACTCCAGCATGGGCAACATAGCAAGACCCCATCTCAAAAAAAAAAAAAAAAAAAAAGGCTCTCATGCATTTACCACACGTAATAATCAGCTCTAGAACATATTACCAAGAATAGAGTACACATCTGTATAAGTAAACTCATCTCGGATAAGTGTGATATCATAAAAGGAACGTTTATATTTATCTAAAATACATTGCAGAGAGCAATTTGACACTTTTTTTGTTGTGTTTTATGTGATATAGAAACATCAACTATATCAAAACTCTTATGGGTTTTGATATATTTGGAGTATCAGGAGTAGGCAAACTTTTTCTGTAAAGTGCCAAATAATAAATATTTTAGGCTTTGCAGGTTATATGTCTGTCACAACCACTCAGCTTTGCCATTGTAGAGTGAAAGTAGTATAGATAACACGTAAAATGAATGTGATTATGCTCCAATCAAACTTTATTTATGGACACTGAAATTTAAATTTTGTATAATTTTACATATTACTAAATATTATTCTATTAGTTTCTTAACCATTTTAAAATGTAAATACCATTCTTAGCTCATAGCAATACAAAAATAAGGAGAGAGTGGCTGGGCGCAGTGGCTCACGCCTGTAATCCCACCACTTTGGGAGGCCAAGATGGGCAGATCATTTAAGGTCAGGAGTTTGAGACCAGTTTAGCCAACATGGTGAAACCCCATCTCTACTAAAAATACAAAAATTAGCCAGGTATGGTGGTGCAAACCTATAATCTCAGCTATTCAGGAGACTGAGAATCGCCTGAACCTGGGAGGCAGACATTGCAGTAAGCCAAAATTGTACCACTGCACTCCAGCCTGGGTGATAGAGCAAGATTCCGTCTCAAAAAAAAAAAAAAAAAAAAAAAAGGAGAGGACGAGATTTGGCCTGTTGCTTATAGTTTGCGGACCCCTGATACAGACCAGAAAAGTGGTTTATTACATTTGCTGCCTTTGTACTGTTTTGGAGAGTAGCAGCTGGGATCTTAGCATCTTCATTCAGTGTCAAAGTATTTTTTGTCTTACTTATGATTAGAAATGGAAAACAAAAGATGAGACATTCATTTCTATTTATCAAGCAGTCAGGGTACAGCTGAACTGTAATCTAAAATACATACTGCTGGGCACAGTGGTTCAAGCCTGTAATCCCAGTGCTTTGGGAGCCTGAGGCAGGAGGATCGCTTGGGTCCAGGAGTTCAAGACCCATCTCTATTAAGACAAAAATTAGCTGGGCATGATGATATGCCTGTAGTCCCAGCTACACAGGAGCCTGAGGTAAGAGGATCATTTGAACCCAGGAGTTTGAGGTTGCACTGAGCTATAATCATGCCACTGCACTCCAACCTGAGCAAGAGCAAGACCCCATCTCTACAAAAAAATAAATAATAAAATATGTACTGTAACCACCACAGCACCCTGTTTCTGCCAGTTTTCCAAATTGCATTGTGTTAACTGTGGTGTTATATTCAGTGATGATCCTGGATATCCCCTTCATTTGGTTTGTATTTTAAGGATCTACCTCCATTTCACCCTAAGGAATAAAGAAACCACAATTCCCGGCCAGGCGCGGTGGCTCAAGCCTGTAATCCCAGCACTTTGGGAGGCCGAGATGGGCGGATCACGAGGTCAGGAGTTTGAGACCATCCTGGCTAACACGGTGAAACCCTGTCTCTACTGAAAAATACAAAAAGCTAGCAGGGCGAGGTGGCTGGCGCCTGTAGTCCCAGCTACTCGGGCGGTTGAGGCAGGAGAATGGCGTAAACCCGGGAGGCGGAGCTTGCAGTGAGCTGAGATCCGGCCACTGCACTCCAGCCCGGGCGCCAGAACAAGACTCCGTCTGGGAAAAAAAAAAAAAAAAAAAGAAACCACAATTCCCAAATTCACCTTTTCTTTAGCCAAGTTTTAGAGATATATAATGAACATGATAAAGAAAGTAAAATGATGTGTTTTTTTTGTTTGTTTGTTTTTGGTTTTTTTTGACACAGAGTTTCTCTCTTGTTGCCCAGACTGGAGTGCAATGGTGCGATCTCGGCTCACAGCAACTTCCGCCTCCTGGGTTAAAGTGATTCTCCTGCCTCAGCCTCCAGAGTAGCTGGGATTATAGGCGCCCACCACCACGCTCGGCTAATTTTTTGTATTTTTAGTAGAGATGAGGTTTCGTCATGTTGGCCAGGCTGGGCTTGAACTCCTGAACTCAGGTGATCTGCCTGCCTCAGCCTCCCAAAGTGCTGAGATTACAGGCATGAGCCACCTCACCCAGCCAGAAAAATGATTTTTACTCTGAGCTTTTGGTATACTTTAGTGTTTTAAGCGCTGGTATAAATTTAAGATTGGGGGCCGGGCATGGTGGCTCACGCCTGTAATCCCAGCACTTTGGGAGGCCGAGGCGGGTGGATCACGAGGTCAGGAGATTGAGACCATCCTGGCTAACATGGTGAAACACTGTCTCTACTAAAAAGTACAAAAAAAAATAGCTGGGCATGGTGACGGGCACCTGTAGTCCCAGCTACTCGGGAGGCTGAGGCAGGAGAATGGCGTTAACCCGGGAGGCTGAGCTTGTGGTGAGCTGAGATGGCACCACTGCACTCCAGCCTGGGTGACAGAGCGAGACTCCGTCTCAAAAAAAAAAAAAAAAAAAAAAAAAATTTAAGATTGGGTATCTACAGAAAACATCTTAGAAGGGTCCTTCTTTCTAATTATTACCTTTTTTTTTTTTTTTTTTTTTGAGGTGGAGTCTCGCTGTATCACCTCAGCCTCCCAAGTAGCTGGGATTGCAGGCACGTACCATCATGCCTGGCTAATTTTTGTATTTTTAGTAGAGACGGGGTTTCACCATGTTGACTGGGCTGGTCTCAAACTTCTGACCTCAGGTGATCCACCTTCCTCAGCCTCCCAAAGTGCTGGGATTACAGGCATGAGCCACCATGCCCGGCGAGAAATCTGTTTTGAAAGTACTAATTAGTGGCCGAGTGCAGTGGCTCATGCCTGTAATCCCAACACTTTGGGAGGCCGAGGTGGGAGGATCACTTGAGGTCAGGAGTTCACGACCAGCCTGGTCAACATGGGAAAAAACCCATCTCTACTAAAAATACAAAAAATTAGCCAGGCACTATTGCGTGGGCCTGTAGTTCCGGCTACTTGGGAGGCTGAGCCAGGAGAATTGCTTGAACCTGGGTGGCGGAGGTTGCAGTGAACCAAGATCGTGCCATCGCACTCCAGCCTGGGCGACAAGAGCAAAACTCCATCTCCAAAAAAAGAAAACAAAAAATATATTTCTCTGAGGAAAATTCCCCAATTCACAGCTTTTTTGGGCAGTATTTACCAGTAAGTCAGAATAAAGCGACATTCTTTTTTTTTTTTAATTAATTAATTTTTTTTGAGACAGACCCTCACTCTGTGGCCCAGGCCAGAGTGCAGGGGTGCAATCTTGGCTCGTTACAACCTCTGCCTCCCGGGTTCAGGCGATTCTCCTGCCTCAGTCTCCCAAGTAGTTGGGATTACAGGCACGAACCACCACGCCCGGGTAATTTTTGTAGTTTTAGTATTTTGGCCAAGTTGGTCTCGAACTCTGGACCTCAAATAATCTGCCTGCCTCAGCCCCATAACGTGCTGGAATTACAGGCGTGAGTCACTGTGCCTGGCCCCTTTTTTTCTTTTTTTTGAGACAGGGTCTCACTCTGTCTCCCACACTGGAGTGCAGTGGTGCAATCACATCTCACTGAAGTCTCGACCTTCTGGCCTCAAGCAGTCCTCCCCGCTCAGCCTCCCAAGTTGCTGGGACCACAGATGTGTGTCACACCTTGCTAAGAGACAGGGTTTTACTATGTTACCCAGGCAGTCTCAAACTCCTGAGCTCAGGCCATCCACCCTCCCCAGCCTCCCAAAGTGCCGGGATTACAGGTGTGAGCCACTGAGCCTGGTTTTGGGGAGGTGCTTTCTAATAAATCCCTAAGCACATGTTTCTTTCAATTCCCTTCACCAGGCTCCTTTTGTTCTAATACTTGGCTGAATAAATTAATTATTCATTAACAATTCAGCAAGATATTTAAGCCTAAGAAATCTTTAGTTCCTTTGGGACATTTTCTCTGATATTTTTCTCACATTATTTGCTCTGTTAATGTGTAAACTTATGAATAAATCTTATTTATTGCAAACATGATTCTGGTTGCTACTAATCATTGAGGAAGTAGGAGTTAATAATACTGTTCATAGACCTACTACCAGAAAAATTCAAATGAACCTCTGTTTCAGCTGATCAGCAACAGATTGCTGTCAGCTAGTCTTTCTCTTGTTTTTCCTTATATTCACTCTTCTCTGTGGCCCAATAATTAGTTGTCTTTTGCTTATTTGTAAGACAGAGACAACCTGCTGATGTGCATTCAGTTCTCAGAATGTTATTTTAAATCAGCTTTGAACTAATGGACTATGCCAAGTTTTAAAAATAATTTTTTTCTAACCGATTTAATTAGTCACTACAACAGATGTAGTTGTCACATCTGTTAGAAACATATTAGTATGATGCATTTGTCTTTTATGGGCTTTTTAAAATCACTGTACAAATTTGTAGTTAATAACTCTCCAGTTATTGCCACTCTAATCTTATTGAGAAGTGAAGAATGGTGTGGGTGTGGATGTGTGGGTGTGAGGAGAGCTTGTTCCTGTAATGTGAAATCAACCGAAGGTATAGCACTTTATCTCTTACTTCACCTTGGGTAAACCATCTCTTTATCTTAACTCTCACAGCTCTAGATTTTATTATATTATTCAGGTGATTATTTCAAACTGATGCTTCGGCCAGGCACCGTGGCTCACACCTGTGATCCCAACACTTTGGGAGGCTGAAGCGGGTGAATCACCTGAGGTCGGGCGTTCGAGACCAGTCTGACCAACATGGAGAAATCCTGTCTCTACTAAAAATACAAAATTAACCAGGCGTGGTGGCACATGCCTGTAATCCTTGCTACTCAGGAGGCTCAGGCAGGATAATTGCTTGAACCTGGAAGGCGGAGGTTGCAGTAAGCTGAGATCGCACCATTGCACTCCAGCCGGTGCAACAAGAGTGAAACTCCGTCTCAAAAAAAAAACCTAACACTTCACATTTTAGAGTGGTCTATTTACTAGCTCAAAGTACGTACCTTGTGATCTAAGTAAAATAACTTTGTAGTATTTCTCCAAAGCCATGTTTTCCTCTATGAGTTTGTTAAAAATGCTAACACAGAAAGCCATTTTTACTGTTATACGATTTCTCAAAAAGATAAAACATAGCTAGTTAATCAATAATAGTTTTCTATTAATATTCTATTAATATTCAATAATAGTTTTCTAATAATAGCTGTCTTTTGCATTGGTTCTGTAGAATCAAGGTAACTATTTCTTGGGTTTTTTGTTTGGTTTGTTTCGTTTTTGAGATGGAGTCTCACTCTGTCACCCAGGCTGGAGTGCAATGGTACAATCGCGGCTCACGGCAACCTCCTTCTCCTGAGTTCAAGCTGTTCTTGTGCCTCAGCCTCCTGAGTAGCTGGGATTACAGACACCCGCCACCACACCTGCCTAATTTTGTATTTTTAGTAGAGATGGGGTTTCACCATGTTGGTCAGGCTGGTCTCGAACTCCTGACCTGAAGTGATTCGCCCACCTCAGCCTCCCAAAGTGCTGGGATTACAGGAATGAGCCACTGGGCCTAACCTCAAGGTACCTGTTTTTTATATATCAAATTTTCTTAAATGCTTATTATGACTTTTATCAATTTTTAGAACTGAGAATTCTGTGAAATCCTGCCAAACAAATTTAATTTTGTTCCATTCTAACTTCAGAGTTTTTGTACTGGTCATAGCTCCTTTATCTCCATCTTCATCCCTCCACCCCTACCCTTCATAGTGTAATGAAATAAAACTGATCACCAAAGGCTTCTGGTCTCTTAGACATGCTTAGTATAACCTTTAATATTTGCCCAAACACTTTGACTTCTGTAGATCTATTCAGATTTGAGAACACTCATTTGATCTGTGGAGTTCTTGCTGGTGAGTGCAGTGTAAAGGCAAAATTTTCTATTATCTAATAGTTAAAATTTTGCATCCAGCATGGATTTTGAAGCTGTTTGCTTTTACATTCACCTGTTCTGGGGATAATCTAATAACAGCACTATTTAGGAAATTACAAAAACAATGTTTGATGGATAATTATCATTGGCTAATTTCATTTGCTGTCCTTTGTGAGAAGCTGCATTGTGGAATTATTTTCCTATCATAAGCAATTTTATCAACTCTAGTAAAGGCCCACATCTTCCGGAATAAGCCCCTTTATCCAGATTTTATACAAGCGTAATCTTTATATACCAGAGAATAGCAATAGACTGTGAAAATGACTCTGAGTTTCATGGATAAGCTAGTGAGCACTCTAAGGATATATTTCTAGCTAGAAACGAATAGCATACAACCTTAAAAAAAAAAAAAAAAAGGCAAGAGAGGGTACATCCAAGAGAGAAAAATTAGAATGAAGAGAGATGTATTGCATGACGAAGAATGTCACACTAGAGAGGAAAGATAGAATTTTAACATCACCTTTTGCTAGCCCATCGTTACTCTGTTGTTAGTTTATCCCCATCTTGAGTGTTTGTGATTCTAATGTCCTTTTTTAAACTTCTGAGTGGCCGGAGTTTTCCACTGAAACTGTACAGAACTATTATTTATCAAGCTTTTGGGGGTGGGAACCAGAGGATGTTTCTCTTTTCGGTAATTTTTGTTCTTCTGTCTTCATTTGTTTCCTTTTTTGGCTGAAGAATGGGCTCCTACTGCTTGACCTGTCATCTTTATGTGCTGTTTACACATGGCTTTTGCAAAAGAAGCCATTACCACATCTGATTTATCTTTTATTGCAAGTGCCCATTTAAAAGCATTTGTTTTAACTTAAAAAAAATTGTTTTAATCATCAGGCTAATGTTCCTACTGATTATTATACAACCTAGGGAAAGACTGATACAATGTTTCAAAATAGGAAATTACAAATATTTATATTAATGTATAAAGACATATGTTTTGCTCTTAAGAGATTTTCCCTTAGGCACTTAAAGCCATTCTTTGCTGAGACATAACCTTGTCATGTTTTGTTAAAGAGAAGAATATAGAAACAAAGCACTCGCAATTAACTGATCTTATCAGGATTAAATTCTACATTTTTTAGTTTGCATGTTGCAGACCATCTGGGGGTATACTTAAATATATTGTTGATAATTTAAGTGACTGTAATATTTATTGTTTACTTTAGTTAAGAACCAGGAGCTGGACTCTTCTGCTGGGTATCTTCCTTCTGTGCTTAGCAAGATAACCTCGATTCCTGCTGGTTCTGTGGGCATTTGCACTGCAAAGCATTTCTTACTGGGTTTGCAAAGCAAGGGTAATGTGCTCTATGGGTGTATGTGTGTCTGTGCACCCTCACTCCCTATTCCCACTGCCATCTCTGTTCACTTACTTTTACATATCAAAACTTCTTTTTCTCAATCTATGTAAATCTTATTAAAAATCTTAATGAATCCCTTTTCCCAGACATATAGAAACACTAATAAGTTTTATGTATTAAATTTTCCTCAGATATTTGCATTTCAGCAAACCACAAAGTCATTGCACAGATGATGGTGACTGATTACAGCATTGGTCATATCATTATTACAAGGCCAGCCTTAAGTCTCATTTTACTTGACAGAATGCAAAATAAAATGATGATAATGTGAAAAACAATGGTATAGTTTAACGGATGTGGTGGATTGGGGACTACATTGTGTAAAGTGACTGCAGAGGTATATGCTAAATCTCAGACTCTCTTTTTGAGGAAAATGTAGTAATTTCAAGGAGCAAATGTGTGGGTAATAGCAATATAGAAAGGTAAGCTTTAAGGCTAGAAACAGTAATAAATTTCTGACATTTTAAAATAGCTGTAAGTTGTGTGACTAATCAGAAATATTTTCTTTCTTAACAGACAGTATATATCCCAAAACTATCCATTATTCCTGAGGATCTTGGTTCAGGAATATTTATGAAATAGCCTCATAGTATACCCATTTTAATTCTCCTGTCACAGTTTCTTTCTTCAAAGTTGTGATGTTCTCTAAAGTATAATGAGGACCTGTTTGAGAACTTGCTAACAAAAGCTGAAAGGAAGCCCAATTTTAGTTAAATCCATAGGCTTTGACCACTTCAGGAGTGCAAGAGACACCATGTAGGGACTTCATATCTTTATTGCTTTGGTTCATGTTACTTTGCAAAAAGTAATATTTTAAGAAATATAAATCATTCTGGATATGAATTGTGATGTGATAGTATCGATCTATAGTGTATACTGCTAACCTAAAGTTATTGTTTAGATCAGTTTTGGGGATACTTTGATTGTTTTTTTTTTTTGTTTTTGTTTTTTTTTTTTTTTTGAGGCGGAGTCTCGCTCTGTCGCCAGGACTGGAGTGCAGTGGCTGGATCTCAGCTCACTGCAAGCTCTGCCTCCTGGGTTTATGCCATTCTCCTGCCTCAGCCTCCGGAGTAGCTGGGACTACAGGCGCCCGCCACCTCGCCCGGCTAGTTTTTGTATTTTTAGTAGAGACGGGGTTTCACCATGTTAGCCAGGATGGTCTCGATCTCCTGACCTCGTGATCCGCCCGTCTCGGCCTCCCTAAGTGCTGGGATTACAGGCTTGAGCCACCGCGCCCGGCCTTTTTTTTGTTTTTGTAAATGGAGTCTCATTCTGTCACCAGGCTGGAGTGCAGTGGCATGACCTCAGCTCACTGTAACCTCTGCCTCCTGGGTTCAAGCGATTCTCATGCCTCAGCCTCCTGAGTAGCTGGGATTATAGGCACGCACCACCATGCCTGGCTAATTTTTGTATTTTCAGTAAAGATGGGGTTTCACCATGTTGGCCAGGCTGGTCTCGATCTCCTGACCTCATGATTCACCCGCCTCGGCCTCCCAAAGTGCTGGAATTACATGCATAAGCCACTGCGCCCAGCCGATCTTTAATATTTTATATTCCCTATTGCCATCATGACTTTGGCAAGAGAGTGATAATTTCCTTTGAGTATCTTCACTGTTTCAGAGGTAGATACCTAAGTAGAAAGTTTACTAAGGAATTAAATCACAGATAACCACTTTTTTTCTTAGGATGGAGTCTTGCTGTGTTGCCCAGACTGGAGTGCAGTGGCGTGATCTCAGCTTACTGCAACCTCCGCCTCCCGGGTTCAAGCAATTCTCCTACCTCAGCCTTGCGAGTAGCTAGAATTACAGGCAACTACCACCATGCCCAGCTAATTTTTTTGTATTTTTAGTGGAAACGGGATTTCACCATGTTGACCAGGCTGGTTTCAAACTCCTGACTTCAAATGATCCACCCGCCTCAGCCTCCCAAATTGCTAGGATTACAGGCATGAGCCACTACACCCGGCCAACAACCACATTTAAATCACTTTCCTGATAATATCCTTTCTACCTCTAAATCAGAAAACATTAAAATACAATGAAACTACAACTTAAATGTGAAGTATTTCTTTTCCACCGGATATACAGATATATTAAATTTATCATCATTGACTTTGACTTTTTTTTTTTTTAACCCCAAGTTTATAACCTCCACCTGCCAGGCTCAAGTGATCCTCCCACCTCAGCCTCCTTAGTGGCTGGGAATATAGGCACATGCCACCACACCTGGCTAATTTTTTGTGTTTTTGGTAGAGATGGGGTCTTGCCACATTATCGAGGCTGGTCTCGAACTTCTGGACTCAAACGATCTGCCCGCCTCACCCTCCCAAAGTGCTGGGATTAAAGGTGTGAACCACCTCACCCAGCTGACTTTGACTTTCAAAACCAACTAACTAAATGACCAAAGTTTGATATGATATTCCCCTTATAAAAGATAACTTTTATACTATGTACCAGTTACTAGCTTATAATTCTTCCCTCTAACTACTTTTTTCTTTTAGAAACCTATTAAGGCTTATTTTTTTTACTGTTTTTAAAAGGCTTGGAAGATATTAAGGATTTTTTTAGCACTTTCTGCATAAATTGTTTACTGGACTCTTCAGGTTTTAAAGATCATTTCAGTACTGAAACCAGATACAAGTGCTTGCATAAGAAAATAATCACTTTATTACAAAATTAATACATACTTATTTTAGAAAGGTTAGGAAATACAGAAAAATCACAAACAAAAAGATCGTTTGCAATCCCATGATTATTAATATTTTTGTACACCTTAAAATCTTTTTCTTGTTTTTTTGAGATGGAGTCTCTCTCTGTCACCAGGCTAGAGTGCAGTGGCGTAATCTCGGCTCATGGCAACTTCTGTCTCCCAGGTTTAAGTGATTCTCCTGCCTCAGCCTCCCAAGTAGCTGGGACTATAGGCACATGCCATCACACCCAACTAATTTTTGTATTTTTAGTAGAGACAAGGTTTCACCATGTTGGCCAGGATGGTCTCAATCTCTTGACCTCATGATCCACCTGCCTCAGCCTCCCAAAGTGCTGGGATTACAGGCGTGAACCACCGTGCCTGTCCACCTTAAGATCTTTTTCATGTATATATGTATACATTGGAAAATATAATTTTTAAATGGCTAAGAAAGCATAACTGATCAAGAGGAGGGTTTAGTCTTTGAATTATATAGAAAGATAAAGTGAGATAATAGCAGTGTGTTTTCTTACTTTTAATAGAGAAAGGAGTTGTTTTTCTATTGCCACTCAAAGGTAAAATTGGTCTTCACTAAATGGGGAACAAGTGACTAAATGTGTGGGGATAAAATTACTACACAGGTACTCTTACATGGCTCTTATGTAGCAAAATTTTAGAAAAATTTTCAGTATATATTTTCACTTTGATCTCTTAAAGGATAAGACAGTCTTGCAAGCATAACTGTGGTTCTTTTTTTTTTTTCTTCTTTGAGATAGAGTCTCACTGTCACCCAGGCTGGAGTGCAGTGGCACAATCTCAGTTCACTGCAAGCTCCGCCTCCCGGGTTCACGCCATTCTCCTGCCTCAGCCTCCCGAGTAGCTGGGACTACAGGCGCCCACCACCATGCCCAGCTAATTTTTTGGATTTATAGTAGAGACAGGGTTTCACCGTGTTAGCCAGGATGGTCTCCATCTCCTGACCTCGTGATCCGCCAGCCTCAGCCTCCCAAAGTGCTGGGATTACAGGTTGAGCCACCACGCCCAGCCAACCGTGGTTCTTTTGATAGTCTCTTCAAATATGTAAATCCTTACTTCAAAAATAACCTGAAAAGAAAAAGACTCTGAATTGCATTTAATGGAACGGCAGCAAAATACCTATAAAACACCCATATCTTGCTTTTTTTTGAGCTGGAGTTTTGCTCTTGTTGCCCAGGCTGGAGTGCAGTGGCACAATCTCGGCTCACTGCAACCTCCACTTCCTGGATTCAAGCGATTCTCCTGCCTCAGCCTCCCGAGTAGCTGGGATTACAGGCATGTGCCACCATGCCTGGCTAATTTTGTATTTTTAGTAAAGATGGGGTTTCTCCATGTTGGTCAGTCTGGTCTTGAACTCCCCACCTCAGGTGATCACCCACCTTGGCCTCCCAAAGTGCTGGGATTGTAGGCATGAGCCACTGTGCCCAGCCCATATCTTGCTTTTAATAATCTGGAATTCATAGGTCAAAAAAGGGGTAATAATTTATAACTCATAAAGGCACATATATAATCAGGGTCTGATGATTCTGAGACATAATCCCTTTGCATAAATAGTTTTTGAGAGAAAGCCTTTAGGAAAAAAAATCTTGTTTTCTTCCCCAAAACAAAGAAAATACTGAATTATCATACTTATCAGGAGCCATTGACTTTTTAAATGAAATTGAGAATCTTCAAATAATGTTTCTGTTCAATTAAATATTTGTCTAATATTCTTTTTTTCATATTATTAAAACCAACTAGATATCATTGTAGTACTTTATATATATAGGCAGCCAGTCTTTCTATCATAGGATCTTTCTTCCTTTTTCTTTTTCTTTTTCTTTTTTTTTTTTTTTTTTTTGAGATGGAGCCTCCCTCCTGTTGCACAAGCTGGAGTGCAGTGGCACAATTTCAGCTCACTACAACCTCCACCTCCTGGGTTCAAGTGATTCTCCTTCCTCAGTCTCTCGAATAGCTGGCATTACAGGTGTGCACCACCTTGCCTGGCTAATTTTTATATTTTTAGTAGAGACGGGGCTTCGCCATGTTGGCTAGGCTGGTCCTGAACTCCTGACCTCAGGTGACCCACCCCGCTTGGCCTCCCAAAGTGCTAGGATTACAGGAGTGAGCCACCACACCCGGCCAGCATCTTTTTTCTTACAGATTCCCCATCAATTCAGGTAAGCAACATCTAGATTAACACCTTTGAATCACATTAAGTCTCAACTTTGCCTTTTTGTCACTGAGGATGGTTCAGACACAGCCATATATTATCTTCTACTTGAGAAGATCCCTTTCAAGTTTTCAGGCTAATTTGGTAGTGCAGTTGCAGTCTTATATAATCCAGTGGCCCTTGATGATGGTCACAGCCAAAGGCAACAACACTGTCAGAATTCTTTACTGATATTAAATGCCAAATTCTGGGTGTCTTGTGATGTGGAGACTTTGTATCTTCTTCTGACCAGTCTTGTCTTCTGGCTTTTCAGCCTTCTTATATGTAAAAATGTAGTGTCAGCCACTAAGAACAGACTGTTAAGAGGAGTTTGGACGCTGTTTGTACTTCTCAAAGTTAGAGTCAGGTTTGCTATGTGTTATTTTGAGCATAATAGGACATGTCCTGAAGCTGGGCACACTGGCATGTGCCTGTAGTCCTAGCTAATCGGGAGCCTGAGGTGGGAGGATCCCTTGGGCCCAGGGATTTGAATCCTGCCTGAGCAACATAGCAAGAGCCTATTTCTAAAAAATAAATATATACATAAATAAAATAAATAGGACATGTGCTTTGGTCCTACTTGAAATACCTTCTGGTGTCATGGGAAGAAGATGGGCTCTAGAACCAGAGATAGATCTGAGTTTAAACAGCTGCCCATCTGTTCATCCATAAAATAGAAATAATGACTACTTCATAATTATTGTGTCAATAATTCAATGAAAAAACATGCTGAAGTGATTAGCACAGCACCTGGCACATGGTAAACATACAAAAATATTAGTTTTCTCTTATTTTACTGATGGAGGAGATAAAATGCTGGACTAGACTATGAGTCTGGTCAAATGAGCCACTGTTTATTTCTTCCTAAGCGTGCTTTTCTAAACATTTTAGTTACTGAATAGCACAGGGCAAAGAAGAAGTTCTCAAGTGACCTGGATCTACCTAACATACCTTCAACATGTTTTTACTGAGCATCTACTACATACCAAAAATTGTACAAGAAAGAGAGCTAAGTAAGACAATAACAAGTTCTCATCCCCCAAGGATTTCGTAGTCTAATGGAAAAGACAGATGAATATGCCAGTGGTGATAGGGTACAATGGGAACAAAAGAGGACTGTTATCTAAACATATTTTAAGCAGCCAAGGAAAATCTAGAAGAAATGACAGTTGAGCTAAGTGTGGATTTCCAGGCAGAAGGAATAACATTTACAAAGGCACAGAGGTAAGAGAAAGATGCTCTGTCCTAGGAACTAAAAATAGTTGAAGTAATGGGGAGAAGGATATATGTGAAGGTATAGCTGGATGAAGCTGGAGAGAGGTAAGGGTCAGATTTTAAAGTATTTTCTGTCTTACTAAAACCCAATGAAGGGTTTTAAACTAGAAAATTGAATTTTCAATGTTTAGTTTTAGAAATAAGCACTTTAGCAGCACGATAGATGACACATTCAAGGAAGGTTTGAGATAAGAAGGAAGGAAGAAAGGAAAGAAGAAAAACTGTTGATGGCATTTGTGGTAATCTGGATGAGGCATTCTAAGAGCTTTAACAGGCCGGGCACAGTGGCTCACACCTGTAATCTCAACACTTTGGGAGGCCGTGGTGGGCAGATTACTTGAGGTCAGGAGTTCAAGAGCAGCCTGGCCAACATGATAAAACCGTGTCTTGACTAAAAATACAAAAATTAGCTGGGCATGGTGGCACGCATCTGTAACCCCAGCTACTTGGAGGTTGAGGCAGGAGAATCACTTGAACCTGGAAGATGGAGGTTTCAGTGAGCTGAGATTGCACCACTCTACTCCAGCTTGGGCGAAGAGCTTGAACAAAGGTAGTAAATATGGGAATTGATGAGGGAAACATTAAAGCAAATAGATAAAGGAGATATTAAAATGGAATAAAAATGCCTTGGTGACATAATCTCTGGGGGTTAGTGGATAAATATAAGGAAGGAGTTGAAGATGATTCTCAGAATTCTGGCATGGATGACTGAGTGGATGGATATACCTTCTACCAATATGATAGAAATGATGGAGGGGCCAGATGTGGTGGCTCACTTCTGTAATCCCAGCACTTTGGGAGGCTGAAGCAGGCGGATGGCCTGAGGTCAAGACCAGCCTGACCAACATGGAGAAACCCTGTCTCTACTAAAAATACAAAATTAGCCAGGCGTGGTGGCGAATGCCTGTAATCCCAGCTACTTGGGAGGCTCAGGCAGGAGAATCACTTGAACCTGGGAGGCAGAGGTTGCAGTGAGCCGACATCGCACCATTGCACTCCAGCCTGGGCAACAAGAGCAAAACCCTGTCTCAAAGAAAAGGAAAAAAAAAAAGAAGAAATGATGGAGGAAGTTGGGGAGGGAAGCCCAGACAGCAGCAGAGATGAGTTTAGTTTGCAACATGTTGCATTCTACACCCCTCGGAGGATGCTCAACAAATAGTTGTCTCTGTTGTCCTAGAGATCTGCATAACAGTGTCAACTGGAAAAGCTATTTTGACTATGTGTGAGAGTGCTATAAATGGTAATCCAACCTGTTATGTTTTTCTTTTATTTCTGAAGACTAGTACATATTAGGTGCTCAGTAAATATTTGTTGGGTTGAAATTACTGTGTCTAGGGCTTTTATCATTGTTCTCTTCTATACATGCTTTGGAAAACAATAGATTGATCTGTCTAATTTAACTCAGCAGTAGGCAAAGTTTGGGTCAGGTGGTGCTGACCTAAGCAATGTTTAGTTCACCCGATGACAGACTACCACTTACCACTTGAACAAACTGGCACAAAATTGACTCTTACTTGATTGTCTTAGGTATTTTTCTGATTATTAATCAGCCTTCTCAGTTATGACAAATTATTTCAAGAAGCCCAAAGTTCCTCTCCATGTGAATGGGTTTAGATAGCTATTCACAATGCTAGGACTAGCATGTAGCAATTTCAGAAAGCCTATTTGTTTTACCAGCTGATCTGTTTTTGAACAGCTCTGTAGCCACTTGCCTGACTCAAAAGAAACAGTGAGATAAGTACCCTGGAAAGTAGCATAGCATCTTAACAATATGACAGATTCATTCTAGTGTCCCCCAGGCCCTAGCACATTATAGGTGCTCTGCTCATTGGTTGGTTGAATTAAATGAGGAAGTATACAATATGGTTTCATATACAGTATGTTATTGTATTTGATCCTCAGAACCCTATAAGTCAAACCAAGTATTATTTTCATGTTAAATATGAAGAAATTCATATATTCTTGTCAAGAATAATTGCTGTATCTCAGATACATTTGCAGACAGAGACAGCCCTGTTGTCAGTCTTTCAGTTCCATCTTTCATATCCTAAGTCATATTTGTTATCAGCCAATGAAAGATCTACCTAATATGAATTCAACTGGTGCCAGTTTGAGATGCTTTTGAGTTGCATGTTTCAAGATGGCTTGGGAGTGAAGCTGACCTGAAGTTCCTGTGTGTAGTGTGTCTTTCCTTGCCTTTATAGAGCCCTGGTTAATATTAATCAAAATGGAAGCTGGTTTACAAGTTAAGGAGCAGCAGTGATTTTCCTAATATAATACATGTAACATCGCTTTGAGTACTACAGTATGTAAGCTGGTTCAGACTATATTGTTTATTCATAGGAACACCTTCTTACCTTCTTTGTTTTTTTTTTTTGAGACGGAGTTTCGCTCTTGTTGCCCAGGCTGGAATGCAATGGTGTGATCTTGGCTCACCACAACCTCTGCCTCCCAGGTTCAAGCAGTTCTCCTGCCTTAGCCTCCTGAGTAGCTGGCATTACAGGCATGTGCCACCATGCCTGGCTAATTTTGTATTTTTAGTAGAGATGGGGTTTCTCCATGTTGGACAAGCTCAAACTCCCAACCACAGGTGATTCACCCACCTCGGTCTCCCAAAGTGCTGGGATTACAGGTGTGAGCCACTGTGCCCGGCCAGGAACACTTTCTTAAGAGTTCCTTTCTTTATTGTTTCTCTGTGGTTTGTAATATGGTCAAAGGCTCTTACCAATATTTCATGCCTAAGTGGCTTACATACAGCTCTCTGGTGAGCACATGCAGATGTCACTTGCCATGACATTTGGCTTTGGTTAGGTTCTTTCTTTTTCTTCTTTTGACTTTTATTTTAGGTACATGTGCAGGTTTGTTATGTAGGTAAATTCATGTCATGGGGGTTTGTTTTACAGATTATCTTGTCACCCAAGTACTAAGCCTAGTACCCAATAGTTATTTTTTCTGATCCTCTCCTTCCTCCCACCCTCCACCCCAAGTAGCCTCTGGTGTCTGTTGTTCCCCTTGTATCCATGTGGTCTCATCATTTAGGTCCCACTTATAAATGAGAACATGCAGTGTTTGCTTTTATTGTTCCTGTGTTAGTTTGCTAAGGATAATGGCCTCCAGCTCCATCCATGTTCCTGCAAAGGACATGAGCTTGTTCTTTTTTATGGCTGCATAGTATTCCATGGTGTGTGTGTATGTGTGTGTGTATATATATATCACATTTTCTTTATCTAATTTGCCATTGATGGGAATTTAGGCTGATTTTATATATTTGTCATTGTGAATTGTGCTACAATAAACATACACATGCATGTGTCTTAATGGTAAAATGATTTATATTCCTTTGGGTATACACCTTATAATATGATTGCTGGGTCAAATGTTAGTTCTGTTTTAGCTCCTTGAGGAATCACCACACTGCTTTACACAGTGGTTGAACTAATTTACACTCCCACCAACAGTGTATAAGCATTCCCTTTTCTCTGCAACCTCACCAGCATCTGTTATTTTTTGACTTAATTTAATAATAGCCATTCTAACTGGTGGGACATAGTGTCTCACTGTGGTTTTGATTTGCATTTTTCTAATGATCAGTGATATTGAACCTTTTTTCTTATGCTTGTCGGCCGGCCACATGTATATCTTCTTTTGAAATGTGTCTGTTCATGTCCTTTTGCCCATTTTTTAATGGGGTTGTTGTTTTCTTGTAAATTTGTTTAAGTTTCTTATAGATGCTGGATATTATAATTTTGTCAGATGCGTAATTTGCAAATATTTTCTCCAATTCTGTAGGTTATTTGTTTACTCTATTGATAGTTTCTTACACTGTGCAAAAGCTCTTAAGTTTAATTAGATCCCATTTGTCAGTTTTTGCTTTTGTTGTGATTGCTTTTGGCATCTTCATCATAAAATCTTTGCCAGTTCTTGGCTGGGTGCAGTGGCTCATGCCTGTAATCCCAGCACTTTGGGAGGCCGAGGTGGGCGGGTCATGAAGTCAGGAGATCAAGACCAGCCTGGCTAACATGGTGAAACCCCGTCTCTGCTAAAAATACAAAAATTAGCCAGGCGTGGTGACACACGTCTATAGTCCCAGCTACTTTGGAGGCTGACGCAGGAAAATCGCTTGAACTCAAGAGGCAGAGCTGGCAGTGAGCCAGGATCACGCCACTACACTCCAACCTGGGTGACAGAGCGAGATTGTGTCTCAAAAAAAAAAAAAAATTACCAGTTCCTGTGTTCGGAATGCTATTGCCTAGGTTGTCTTCCAGGGTTTTTATTAGTTTTGGGTTTTACATTTCGGTCTTTAATCCATCTTGAGTTGACTTTTGTATATGGCATAAGGAAGGAATCCAGTTTCAATCTTGGGTTTATGGCTAGCCAGTTATCCCAGCACCATTTATTGAATAGAGAATCCTTCCTTTCCTCATTGCTTGTTTTTGTCAGCTTTGCCGAGGATCAGATAGTTGTAGGTGTGTGGCCTTATTTCTAGGTTCTCTATTCTGTTTCATATGTCCATTTTCATACCAGTACACCACGCTAGTGTTTGTTTTGTTGTTGTTGTCGTTGTCGTTTTCTTTTCTTTTTTTTGCGGCGGAGTCTCACTCTATCACCCCAGCTGGAGTGCAGTGGCTTGATCTCAGCTCACCGCAACCTCCACCTTCCGAGTTTAAGCAATTCTCCTGCTTCAGCCTCCCAAGTAGCTGGGACTACAGGCACACGCCACCATGCCCAGCTCATTTTTGTAGAGACAGGATTTTGCCACTTTGGCCAGGGTGGTCTCGAACTCCTGACCTCAGGTGATCTGCCCGCCTCAGCCTCCCAGAGTGCTGGGATTACAGGCATGAACGGGGTTTTGCATTGTTGGCCAGGCTGGTCTCAAACTCCTGACCTCAGGTGATCTGCCCGCCTCAGCCTCCCAGAGTGCTGGGATTACAGACATGAACCACCAAGCCCAACCCACCATGCTCTTTTGGTTACTATAGCCCTGTGGTATTGTAGAGATCTTTCACCTTCCTGGTTAGCTGGCATTCCTAGGTATTTTATTCTTTTTGTGGCAAGGTTATTTATTTTTCAAATGACTCATTCATTTCCTACTAGTGTGAATTCCTTCTTCTTCCACCTAGAGCACCTTTCTTTTAACTTTAGGAATAGGTCCATCTACTGGGATGGTATCGTCTCATCCACATGCTCTTCCAGGTACAGTGCTCCCGCAGTATCTGTGGGACCTTGGTTCCAGGACATCCCCTGGATACCAAAATCCACAAATGCTCAAGTCTTGGATTTAAAATGATATGGTATTTATATATAACCTATGCATATTCTCCTGAATACTTTAAATCATCTCTAGATTACTCATAATACCTAATACAATATAAATACTATGTAAATAGTTGTTATACTGTATTCTTTAAGGAACAATGACAAGAAAAAAGTCTGCACATATTCAGCAGAGATGCAGTTTTTTTTCCAAATGCTTTTGATCCATGGTTGGTTGAATCTATGGATGCAGAACCCACAGATACAGAGCGCTGACACTACTTGCTTTAGAACTGTTTTTCCTGTGGAGTGAGGTATTCCGCCCAGGAGGGAACTCTGTGTTTCCAGGATTTATTTCTCTTGGAGGTTGGAAGTGTTGTGTCTTTCATCTGTGAAGAAATACATATCAGCTGCTAGGTCATTTTAATTGTTTACAAAGAAACATTTCACCATTTTTGATACCATGTTTGATGTCATGACAATGATTGAAGTAAGCCTGTGCTAGATGTACTCAACTTCTGTCTCCCTGACAACTAGTCTAGATTTTGGCTTCTCCATGCAGGGCTAGTGTGAGAATACATACGGCTTGGAAATATGAAACATTTTTCAACCTGATTAGGTTCCTTACGAATATATTTTGCCTGTAATCCCAGCACTGTGGGAGGCCATGGTGGGAGGATTATGGGAGGCCAGGAGTTTGAGATCAGCCTGGACTACATAGTGAGACCCTGTTTCTACAAAAAATGTAAAACCTAGCCAAGTTTTGGTGGAGCATGCCTGTAGTTCTAACTATTCTGGAGGCTGAGGCAGGAGGATCCCTTAAATCCAGGAATTCAAGGCTGCAGTGACCTATGGTTACACCACTGTACTGCAGCCTGGGTGACAGAGTGAGACCCTGTCTCAAAGAAAAAAAAAACAATATATTTTGACTGACTCACAAATTGCATTGTGTCCTGTGCATAGTAATAACTTAGGCATTTAGGAATGACAAAGTAACTCCTTTAAGTATGTTACACAAGGAAGACCATAGGAATATAAATTGCTGGATAATTGTTTTTCAGATTAATAATGATACAGAAATAGGACCAAAATGAGGTTGGAACTGCTTAAGCTGCTGATAATGTGTAGTGAACAGCAGTTCTTCCTTTTGACCATGTTATCAGCTAAGATTCATAGTTTATATTAGTAGCAATGTTTTTGAGGCTTCCAAAAATCACTGTTGATTCTCAGAGTTCATTCTCCCACTTATACCTAATCTTCTTGCTTTTGTATGTGTTCATTCATTTGTAGAGTATAAATGGCATTCGCACAGAGGAGATGGCTGTCGTGACAAAGGGGCCATCTACTAACCCTGACTCTGAATGGGAGGGTCCCAAGCATTCGGTAGTTCCTAGTAAAAGCCAGATGACCACCCCGTCGGAGTCTCTGCAAAGCTTTGCCTTTGGCTTCCTTTCCATAAGCAGCAAGGAGACAGAAGAGAAGGAGGAGGGGGCAGCTGGCTATCTTGATATTAAGGAGATGCCAAGAGGCCCAACTGGGGAATGTATAGGAGTGGAGGAACAGGCCGGTGCCTTAAAGTTCTCAGTAACACCAGCTTCCTGTCAGCTGCAACCTGGTGAAAAAAAGGCAGAGAGTAGTGAAGAACATGTTACACCAGGAGAGCCACTTGGAAAACAAAATGGATCATTTCTTGACTTTCATGTGGGTAACCAGTTCCCCACCCTCATTCGAAGTTTCCAGGTAGTAACTTATTCAATGATGCAGGTCTAATGACTGTCTTTGGAAGAGGGCCAGAATCTGTCCTGTGTAGGAGATGGTGGTGGTGTGCTGAGGGTAGTGGCCTCCCTGCTGTTTTCAAAATCACAGAGTAAAATTAAAGTCTTTGATTGTGCCAAAGAAATTCATTCAGAGCAATTAACTCCATGGCTAGAAATACTTTCTTCTCTGATAACTGAACAAAACTCCAGCTGTCGGTCTTTATGAAGCTGGTTAAGTGTGTTCATCTTTTCCTTGCTCAAGTGTGGGCCATGGAAAGAGGTGAATTGTGGCAACTTCTTTGGTGAGGAGGCTTCAGTGTTCTGAGACCATGCTTAAAAAATTCAAATACTCTTAATTAAAGGGGCAACTCATCTTCTTATGAGATTTCAGGCCCCAAATTATTTATGTACTGCAGCCACATTGTGCAGCCCACCACTCCCACTGACCCCACCCACAAGAGCTTCCAGGATCATAGGCACTGATTTCCTATGCTAAGGTGGTTGGCCACTTAACCTTATCACAATCAAATGGTAGTTTCAGGGTGATTTATACTCCTGGGGAAGGTGAGCAGATGGACAAGAAGGCCTTTGATATTCCACTAATGTTCATTCTTCTGAAATTCTGGGATTAATCACCAGGTGGTGGTAGAACTGATTGTTTTTTTTCTTTCCAGTTTTCCAAATACTGCCTCTTCTCAGTAACTCCAAAGTGAATCTCTGACATTGATTTGAAAGAAGTTAATGAAGTCGAGGGTAATGCATTCCATTGCCACTGCTGTTTCATGTACCGTTTGTACTTAGTGGAGGAAATGTGGCTGGTTTTCTTAATTATAATGGTACAGACACAAGGACAAATCAAAGTGATTGCTATTTGGCAAATCGTTTTATATTCAAATTCTGAAGTTCAGTCTGAAGTGTTTTATATCACCAATCATAACTGTCTGATCTTACAGCTTTCCAATAAGCTTATGAAAGTTATTACAGTAATGCTGCTTTTTAATATCCCTCATGATTTGACACCTTGTCAGGGTTACTTTGGAATACTGTCGAAGTCTTGGGCAAAAGTAAACACCTTTGGAGATTGAGCTAGCCCTTTACTTAATTAAAGCTAACACTTTGATCAGATCAGTGTCAGAAGATTACTTCTCCATTGCCTTCAGAAACACTCTAGTAACTCTTTCCTTACTGCTTCACAGCCTCCCCTGGTGAAGACACAAACTGTCACCATCTCAGATAATACCAATGCTGTGAAAAGTGAAATCCCAACCAAAGATGTCCCTATTGTCCACACTGAGACCAAGACCATCACTTACGAGGCTGCCCAGGTAGGACATGGTCTGATGCTTCAGAACCAAAGGCTGCAAACAAAATTAATAACCTTTCTTCACAGAGTTTCTGGTCATTTATCACCAAGAATACCAGGTTTTTCTGGGGCAGTTCTTTTTAGAAGAGATTACTGGTCTAAGAAGGTCCCAGACTACTTTATCTAAAGCAAAATATTGAGCAGGACACACTGGTGTGTGCCTGTAGTCCCAGCTACTCAGGAAGCTGATGTGGGAGGATCTCCTGAGCCCAGGAAACTCCATCTGAATTTTTTTTTAAAGCAAAATTGTCTTAGATCTGATTGCTTATATCCACCCAATTCATTTGCATAAGGCAGTCTAGTGTAATGGTTGAGAACTTGGGATTTGGGTCCAAAAAAACCTGAGTTCAAGTCCTGGCTCCTCCACTTACTAATCTGGACAAGTAATTGAATATCTCTGAGCCTTGGTCTCCCCTGCCCATGATGTTAATAATATCTACCTCATGGTGTTATGAGGACTTAAGTGTTTTTTTTTTTTTTTTTTTTTTTGAGACAGAGTCTCACTCACTCTGTCGCCCAGGCTGGAGTGCAGTGGCACAATAATCTCAGCTCACTGCAACCTCTCCCTCCTGGGTTCAAGTGATTCTCCTGCCTCAGCCTCTACAGTCATGCGCACATGGCTAATTTTTGTATTTTTCGTGGAGTTGGGGCTCACCATGTTGGCCAGGCTGGTCTCAAACTCCTGACCTCAAGTGATCTGCACGTCTCAGCCTCCCAAAGTGCTAGTATTATAGTTCTTTTTAGAGGAGATTACTGGTGGCCGGGCGCAGTGGCTCACGCCTGTAATCCCAGCACTTTGGGAGGCTGAGGCGGGCGGATCACGAGGTCAGGAGTTCAAGACCAGCCTGGCCAACATGGTGAAACCCTTTCTCTACTAAAAATACAAAAATTCGCTGGGCATAGTAGCAGGCATCTGTAATCCCAGCTACTCAGGAGGATGAGGCAGGAGAATCGTTTGAACACGGGAGGTTGCAGTGAGCTGAGATTGCTCCACTGCACTCCAGCCTGGGCAACAGAGCAAGAGTCCATCTAAAAAAAAAAAAAAAAAGAGGCCGGGCGCGGTGGCTCAAGCCTGTAATCCCAGCACTTTGGGAGGCCAAGACGGGCGAATCATGAGGTCAGGAGATCGAGACCATCCTGGCTAACACGGTGAAACCCCGTCTCTACTAAAAAATACAAAAAACTAGCCAGGCATGGTGGCGGGCGCCTGTAGTCCCAGCTACTCAGGAGGCTGAGCCAGGAGAATGGCGTGAACCCGGGAGGCAGAGCTTGCAGTGAGCTGAGATCCGGCCACTGCACTCCAGCCTGGGTGACAGAGCAAGACTCTGTCTCAAAAAAAAAAAAAAAAAGAAGA